>NC_140467.1:39987615-40542615 GCF_051167445.1 Perissodus microlepis | reverse complement strand
TTAGAAAACTCCTCATCACATGTTCACACAGCCCCAGTTTATGGCTTAAAATGTCTTTGTCTGCTTAGAAGCCCCACATATTCAATTTATAAATACTCAAAAACAAAGAAAAATGTCAGCAAGTCATCGTGCATCAAAAGCTTAAACAACTCAGATAATTTCTGCTATATAAATGACAGAAGTAGATTTATTTATACAAGTTATAAATGACAGTATTAAGTACAACTGATCTTTAAAAAACAAACAAAGAGAGAAAAATAATCTCACTTTTCAGATTTCCTTAACAGTTTTTGCTCCTCTAGAAATCATTTGCACCAAAACAAACTTTCCCTGATCCGCTTATAACTAATATCTATAATTTATAATATGGTTACAAACAGACAAAAGACCGGCTGGTGTAGTTTTAATACCTTTCAAATATCGTCACTGGAGTTTGGCACCAACCAGTTAGCTCTAAGCTTGCACTCTATCACTCTACAGCTTCCATATTTTTAAGCCAGGTTGATGCAGAAGCAAGTGAAGCATGGCCTTCAAGTTACCTTGAGGAGAGAGCTGCAAAGTTCTGGCACCTCCCAGGGAGAACCTGCGGGTGGTGGTGGTGGTGGTGGTGACAGCCCCCTGCCCATAGGGTGGTGAAGGTCCAGTCCTAGCACAGCCCAACAAGCTTCCACTGCTGCAGCGGCGCACTGGTGTTGACAGCCTAATGAAGTGAGTCTTATGAGTCACTGCACTTCCATCAAGAAGTGTAAAAGCTAACCTGTAAATTTAGTTTTGCAACAGTGGAGTTTATACATTTATAAATGTGTGTGTGTGTGTTTCTTGATGCAGACCGTGGCGAACCATCCTGTTTGGTAGAATGGAGGTTTTGCTCCATACGCTGGTAATTCTGGACCTGAGTGGGGACTGGAATAGGCAATGACTGACCATGGTTTCCATAGCTACTTCCCGAGAACTCGCTGGGCCTGACAACAGTGAGAATAACCGAGGGTGCCAAGGGAACAGTTAGATAAGAGAGGAGACAGTCCGTGTGCTTGTGTACACACATGCGTAGTTAACACTTTCCAGAGGAAGCAGATGTGACTTATTAATTTGCACAATGTTTACGTACAAACGACACATCGACTAACATCACAAAACAAAAGATTAAGATGACAGTTGTGGAGTAACTGTGTATGTAATAGAGAGATAAACACTGGGACAATTAAGCTTGTTAAACTAATAAAACTGACTTAATTAAAAACCTTCTGACAGTTTATAGTGAAGAAAATTTTGTGCATGAACCTTCGGTGCTTTAGTTGAATCCAAATTACTTTACCAGCTGCTTCTTTCTTGCACCATGCAACTATACAATAGGGGAAATAATTACTTGATATTCTGTTGAATTTGTTCACTTACAAAGAAATACACAGTCTAATTTTGAAAGTAGTTTCAGCTATTAGTCTAACTATTCGGATATATCGCAGAAATTACTGTGAAGCCAGACGTGAGGTTGTGCTAAAAACATTGAAACCAAACAAAGGAGGGTAAACAGTTTTTAAAAGAATAATATAAAGGTAAAATCAAAGGTGGTCAAAAACAGCCAATTCAACCCTAGACTCCAGAGGGTTAGGTGATGGAGTGGCCCAGACCAGACCTCAGTCCTTTAGAAAAATCTGTGGATAGAGCTGAAGCTTCGAGTTGCCAAGCAACCTGGAGGATTTAGAGAATTTCTGTAAAGAGGAGTGGGCCAAAGTTGATGGTTTCAAACCTGCTGACCAACTGTAAGAAACCTCTTGCCGCTGTGCTTGCCAACAAGGGTTTCTCCATCAAGTCAAGTTTTTCTTATTCCATTCAGTGACACACAAATCCACTTAAACCTTTTTTTAATAATGTGTTTTTTGAATTTTTGTCCCTCCTTTAAAATTAAACTACAATAAAAAATTAGAGACTGTTAATATCATTGTAAGTGAGCAAACTTGCAAATTCATCAGGAGATCACCTAATTAACTCCCCCACATTTACCACCATAAGAAAAGATTTGGCTGTGTGCAGTTACCTGACAGGACTTGGTGATCCACTGTAGGAAGGCGAGTGCGGCGGTGTTTTGGCTTGGTTACACAGACCAGCAGAAGCTAAAAGAGAGCTAATTAAAGTGGAGAAGAGAATAAGACCATCACAACGTTATTCATGAACAGTTTAGAGGGCGTACACTTTCACAGCTAATATAAGTGTGATTACTAACATAATTTATCTTCCTCTATAAGCCCGATTCTGTAACAGTGCCAAAGAAGTGCATTTAATTAACATATCAGCCGCTGTGCTGGATATTAATGAATAACTAGCTTTTGCTTCTCACCCGCTGTTCATTAGGCTGTCCTGCAGCACTTTACTCTCACTTGTCAGCTCACCTGCTGAACAAAAACAAAACTGTTATAAACTTGAACAGCCTCATAGCACAGCACTTCAGCTTGAGAAATGCAATATAAATGTCAGTCTATGGAAAGAAAAAAGACTACAAGATGAATTCAAGTCTACTGAAGAGCTCCATGTAAAGTTTTTACATTATGCAGGGACTCGATGAAAAAGAAAAGTTTTCTTACTGGTGAAGTGAGCCGGCACTATCACAAAGTCATCTGTGTCACAGGAGGAGGAGTTCTTGCTGCTGCCGCCACCTCCAGACGAGTCCTTAAGGAGAAAACCAGTGGCCTCCTGGGTGGGAGAGGCCAGAGCTTTGGCTCGCAACTGCTGAATCTCAGCAAGCGACTGCTACAGAGACAGGGAGACAGAAGGTGGCATATTAAACACAGAGGAGGAACGTATAAATTAGTCATCAGAGAAGGGAAAGGTGAAAAAGTTGTTGCTTCTATGAATGCAAATAAAACTTTACACTCATCCAAAAAAAAGTAAATACAAAAATCTCTGTTTTCCTCCAGAGGTCACCGCTTTGGGAAATTAGTGCACATAAAAAACCCGATAAATTTAAAAAAGGTTTTGGCTTCTTTGGGGAACTTTTGGTGTTCGTGCTCGTCCCCTCTCTCTGGGGGAAATGCTGGAGGAAATATAAGAAATAACAAACACAAACCGGTGGTGAGGCGAGATGAGACGTGGAAGAGCTGCTACAAGAGCTGGCTGATGCAGAGCTGGGCAAACAAGTCATGGTCACAGTAGGAGTTGCTGAAATGAAATTCAACACAGTTGTTAGTTTCTGAAAAAAGAAACTTTGTGTGTTCAGAATTAAAGTCCACAGGACTTCCAAGGTGTTATAACACCCGTTCTATCTTTACGTGACTGGCCTGACTATCAGATCTCATCCTGTAAACATTGCTTCAGCCACCTTGTTTTATTTTTAAGGTTATATTTTCTATTGAAGCAAATGGAACATATTTTGTATTTGTATCTATATTAGCCCTTATAATGTCCTCGGGATTCCCATACACTTGTTTGCCATACAGCTAGGGGTCATTTTTGACCCGAGGACCACACAAGGGTTAAACCTAACTAAGGAAGTAATGCTGTTTATTCTTACTTACTCTTTTTCACAGATGAGCTAGCCTCCAGGAAAGGATGACAAAAAAAGTCATCTACCAGGGAGAATAAATATAATTAATGAGAGGAAGTTCACAGTTTTCCTCTGCATGCAACAAACTAAGAAACTGTAACAACATCTTTTGCATAAACAAAGTTTGATCCAAACATGCACGAGTGAAATATGTAGAGTATGAATGAACGTTAAACATTTTCTGACCAAAGTCCATGCGGTCTTTGTGGTTGCGCTGCAGCAGACCCAGCAGCAGCTGCCTCAGGTGGCCTGAAGTCTCTCTGGGAATGCTGTAAAACAAATACAACAACAACAGTCTTTGCTTCATGCAAATGATTAAAAGGTCACAACTCTACATACAGCAAAACCTTCAACTCCACCTTCAACTCCTACGCTTCACTCTTTATAGATTTTCTAGATTAAGACATTTCTGAGGCAATTTATGTGTATTAGCAAACAAGAATAAATTAATGATTTATGGCTTTTTTCCAGGTCTTTGATAAGCTGACCTACAATATGGCATCTTAATAAGCCACAACTTTCAGATTGGTTCTGCACTAAACATCCAAACAATACTTATATTCTAAGAAATACCTTTATAATAAATGCAGAAAACTAGGACATCATTTTTTTTTTTAAACATATCGTCATTTCAACATAATTTCTTACTTGGGGCTGAGATTCTTGTTTTTTTCATAGAACAGCCGGAGATCTTGGGGACTGCTGGCCTGAAGATGGCAAAAAGTCACAGATATATTGGAAAAACATAAGAAAGTCTGTAAGAGTATGCATATACACACACAGAGTAATTACACGATTACACTATTCTAGTGCATTGCTGTATACATTTTTATTATATCAGGTTTTGTCACTGCACTGCAAACAACACACTCCATTTACTTGAGTAACAACTTTTATGTACACATATCAGAGAACAAGGAAAACACAGCTGGTAATTTAAAAATGCTTTTGGATCAGTTGAAGCAAGAACACGTAACAGGTTTTGCTATATTACGCTTCATTTTAACACCATTGTCAACGTCCACATTTGGCATCTTTAATCTACATTTAGCCCGATACAGGCTGAGGAAAAACAAAAGGGAGATTTTTTTTTTTTTTTTTTAAATGTGTGATGTTAGAGCAGTTATAAGGAACTCAGTAGAGAGAAGCAGTGCAGGACTGTAGCTGCCAAAGACAAAGAGAATAAAGAAGTCACAATGCTGGAGTTGTTGTTTTGTCCCTGCTGGTGTGCAGTCTGTACTGCTATTGCAAGAATGCCCACAGATTTGGAGCAAATGACAAAAGCAAAAATCTTTTGTAATCTGTGTGCTAGTTATCACATCCTCACAATGAGCTGATATTCCAATGTTTCAGGCACTTTTGATTTGAGGTTTTTATCCATATCCTATCACATCCTATCATCAGGGATGCATGTGCCTGGTTTCAGTCTTAAAGTTCAAAGTTCAACATGTCAGTGGTCCAAAACATGCAGTCCTAAATAACAATCTTCAGCAAAAAGATTATCTGAAGGTCTTGACATAGATGATATGCCCCAACATAACAGTTTAGAAAAGCCTAAAACTGGAGCTCTCTTAAAGGCGCAGAGTGGACACACCAAATACTGGTTTGACTTCAAGTTTGTTACGGAAGAGGATCTGGGCCACCGGAGGAAAAAAAAAAAAGTGGGCACATTTTCTTTTCCAGAATTCTGAGAAAAAAAAGTCAGAATTCAGCATTCCGACTTTTTTTTTTTTTTTTTTACAGAATTCGTTTCTCAAAATTCTGAGATTAAAGTCAGAATTCTGACTTTTTTCTCAGAATTCTGGAAAGGGGAAAAAAATAAATAAATAAAAATAAACGTGCCTGCCTCCCCCCCCCCCGGCTTGGCCAAGAATCATTCTGGATATTGTAAACTTTTATTTTACCTGAAAAGGAGCTTTTCCAGTCAGGCACTGAAACACTATTGTTCCTATACTCCACAAGTCAGCCTTGGCATCATAGTTTTGGGACATAATTACTTCAGGAGCCTGGTGAGAAAAATTAAAAAGGGGAGGTGAGATCAATTTTAAAACTTTGAGGGACAATTGATTATTAAATTGATATTATATTCATCCCTGTATTGTTTTACAAATCGCATTTAGTTAAAAATGTAACAAATAAATGAATGAATAGGACTGCAACAATCTCAAACAGCTAAAATCACCATATTTGAATCTGCCAACTGAAACATTTATTCACATTTAAACAGTTATTTCCATTTCATCAGTAAAAATCACCCAAATTGTGCTTACCATGTACATAGGGGATCCACAGAGCGTGGCTGCCATCATGTTGTTCTGAAGGTACCTCGCAAAGCCAAAGTCCGCTGTGGACATAAACGTCCAGAAGGGAAGGGAAAGAAAAAAAGGGAAAAGAGGAGGATGACAAAATATTTGGTGCCAGAAAGGAATCCAGGTGTACCTTCATAATATTTACACTGTGGCAAAAAAAAAATCATTTAAATAAGAGAACAGACTAGCAAAACAAACAAAAGAATATGCAATACTTGAGCGATAATGGGCGAGTCTTAGCGAGCTTATGATTTAGTTCAGCTCATGGAAATTTAGTATCATCACACTGGAGTTTACTTTGAATTATGACATCATTAAAACACTTCTCAACCACAGAAGATCAATGTAGCACACTGGCTTGTTGACGTTATCATTTCCACAGTATAGATGCATTGAACAAATATAGCCTAATACTGTATTCCTATACAAGTTTTCTGTTATTTAATATAATACAATGAGAGAACACCTCAGTGTCTTATATTTGATTGCTTATGCATTATTTAAATGCTTTGTTGCAGTATGTCCGGAGACTTATTTTTGTCAGTAAGGCTTTAAAACTGACGTAAATTTCTCCATCTTAGCAGTCAAAGCAATCACATTTGGCTTTTTGCAGGCCAGTTCTGGCCCTTGGGCCTTATTCTTTAACACCTCTGTGCAGAGGTGTTAATAAAAATCTGGCTAAAGGTGACAGAAACTTTGCCTTTAGTCAGATGAGCTCCTAATACCAGACAGCGTTTCAAGATGGGCCCCGACTCACTTTTGGAGCTAGCCTCGTGTGATCATTTAAGTGTTTGTTTGCTTGTTTGTAGTGTTATTAAGTCATAATTTTGTAATCCGTATATACATTTTATAAACAATAACTCTTAAATGTCTAAAATGCACTCAGCCTCTTAAACTAATCAACAAACCGCTTGCGAAAAAACCTTGAGTAGGTACAGTGTGTGTGTGTGTTTGTGTGTGTGTAGTCAGCTTGTTTGAGATTGCGGTGGCTTTGCTATGCATTCAGTCTCTAGAGGGGAAAAAATTAATAGGCTTAGGGACTAGTAGAGCTTCCAAACAGCTGAACACACTTGCTCTCACTCACTTGGGAAAGATACTTCATAATTATTCAATTTAATACAATTTAGTTTTATTTATATAACATCAAGGCACTTCATATTGTAAGGTAAAGGCCTTACAATATTAGAGCCCCACCCAAACGATCAGACAGCTTCCTATGAGCAAGCATTTGGTGACAGTGGGAAGGAAAAATGTCCTTTTAATGGGAAGAACTCTGGCTCACAGAGGGGCAGGCATATGCCACGACTGGTTGGGGTGATGGGAAAGAGAAAAGAAGGTGAAAATAAAAAAAACAAGAAGACTTTAAATGAATGAAACACCATTTCTTCTTCTTTTTAAGTCACTTCCTTTTAAGGCACATTGTGAATTATACCAGGGAATCAAGCATCTCTGATCTGTTGCCTTCAGCGATGTATACAGTGAAGCTGTAACACTTAACAAAATAATCAACCTCTGTGGGAGAAGACTTTAAACGGCTGGTGTGCACTGCTGTCTCTCCTGACAAGACCATGTTTTTCCCAGAAAGTTTTCCATTTATTTATGAAGCCCACATGCTGGACGCCACTCAGACAGCCAGCAATTAGTGACATACAGCTAAACATGTCACTCTTGGTCCGACTGGGGATGGGATCAGAGAAAACTACAGAGTATGACATTATTTTGGTAAAGTTACACACCAGCTCCATAGCCTTAGCCAGGAATTTCAAATTTACTTCAATGTCGCCTGCTCTGGCACCTGGAATACTTCTGACTGTGTCCACTGGGGTTTCTAGTTTCATGTTTTTAAGAATAGAGTCACCAATAGCCAGACACTTATTGATTACTTTCTGTTGCACCAATATCATCTTCTACCACATCAATCAATTTTAAACTGGATGACACAAGTGCATCTTGTAGTTGTAGAAAGCGTCTTTGCTTTGCGGCATTTTTAAACAGCGTGCACTCTCAGAAGAACAATAGCAACACTGCAGAGGTAAAACGTGAAATTCTATATGTAATCAATTTCTTCAAACAAGTTTAGCCTTCTGAGCTTGGGGTAATCAATTACCTCAGGGAAATCATTATGAGATCCCATTGCAATAAAACTGTCTATAAAAAAGTTGATTACGTTGTAGGAATTTCCATAAGGAGCTTTATGAGATTCAATTATTTTTTTGCTCCTGTAAATTGTTCTGCTGCTTTAAATCCCACAAGTTTTATATTTGTAAATGTTTTGCCATCACTTTAAAAAAAATGTATTCTTGTTTGGCATATTAATCAACAGATACTACAGAGCTTAAATGTGTTGAAATGCTTAAAAAAAAAAATGTATAATCGCCTTAAAGACTCTCACATAATCAAACCTACCAATCTTGATGCAGGTGTTGTTGGAGTGTGACTTGCATCCTGGTGGGTAAGAAAGCAGGATGTTCTGTGGCTTGAGGTCCCTGTGAATTATTCCTTTGGATTGTAGGACCCTCATGGCTCCTGCAATCTGCTGCAGGAAAACCCGAATAGTGTCCTCACTCAGTGTGCCCTTAGCTGCAGGAAAACACAAAGCAAATATCAATTAATCACTAACTTTGATGTGAATCCTACAGGTTACTATGCAAGTAGAATTTTCTTAATAAGGACACAACATGATGACATCGGTAAACCTATCACGGGCTGAATAAATCTCTCTTAGTTTATAGTTGGAATACAATGATTTTTATGCAACAGATCATGTTAATACATTTCCTAAATTATCTGCAGCGTGTGTTTATTCCTGTGTTCTCTAATATCACCCAACTGCCACATCCTCTTTTGTGTCTCCAGCTCAAAATGATACAGTATTGCGTTATGGACACTTCCTTGTCTACAATTGCTCCATGTCCACGTCCCTTCCAGCAGACTTTTAAAGACGTGCCATATTCGCCTTGAGCTAGAAGCAGTCTAGGTCATTTATTACAATGGGGAGAGGATCCAAACCCATTTTTCAATCATGCTGGCTATTAATAGAATAGGATGGGATTTCTATTTAGAGTCTGGGTGCAAAATTACAGGAAGTTTGACGGATATCACAAATGAATTGATGGTCCTGGCTATTTGAAGCCCAGAGAAGTTTGGTGAGGATACGACGAAGCTGGGAAAATCTGTAGTGCTGAGAAATTCCCAGTTTGCTACCATTCTGACTCAAAAGTGAGCACAAGGTGGCTCTAAGTATATGATCAAACACTGTACTGTGTTTATTGAAAGACAGAAGAACAATGCAGAGAGGTGTCTCTGGTCTGATTATTCTTTAGACACTATTAAAACTTTTAGGTCCAAATCTGTTAGTGACAAGCCAAATCTGCTGCTGCTGCTTTCAGGGCTAAACACGAAAGCCTGTTTCCTGTGGTCACAAGGAAGTCTCACAAAACAAAGATGTGACCTGAGTGTTGGGAGGTGACAGAAAAATAACTGTCATAACTAGCACCTCCCTTTGAGAAATCACTCTGACAAATTCTTTAACATAAACGTTTCGTCACAAAGTGCTTTACTGGAGGCTTTTACTAATTTAAGGTTATAATTAAGACTATTGATGATTTGGCCATCATTGCAGAATCCATTTTTTAGTTCTATGGTTGCTCTGCTGTTCTCTTATTTCTGAAATTTAAGCTCTCTTTCCTGAACACATGTCTATGCCAAATATCATCATTTACATACATATGAAAATATGCCAAAAGTCCAGTTTTCATCTCGCTTGCTAGGAAACGGATATAATCGTTGTGTTCAGATAAAAGAGAAGGGCATTCAGGGCCTGCTTTAGATCTAGAAAGACTTTTGAGCAAAGACTTTATTCCTGATTTAACTGATTTTTTGGATTAAGAAGCATTTTGAGTACATTGAGCATAAGTAGATAAACTGTTGCACTTACAGTGTAAGTAGTCAGCGAGATCGCCGCCGTTGCAGTACTGTGGTTAAAAATAGTGACAGGGCAGGAATGAAGGGGAGGGGGAGAGAGATGAAAAGGAATAGCATTAGAAAACACAGGTAGCACCGAGGACTGAGGTGTAACCACAGTGAAAAAGACTCTGAGATCACACAGCCTCTGAAGCAACTAGAAAGCAGCAGAGATCAGAGGAGTGATTTGCCGAAGAGTGATGTGTTTACAGATTTATACCCTTGTTCCCATTCCCAGCATTAATATGAATGAACCCAGAAAAGGACGGGCTGTGACAGGTGAGGCTGTAAAATGCTGCCTCACAAGTAGTTTAATCTCTCAGACACACAGATCAGCATAAAGAAATCTGCTTTTGACTTGTGGTATAGATCTAGACAGCAATTGTATATTTCTATTTTAATGGCAAAGTACATGACAGAACACATTTGACAGCAGAAGATTAAAATGAGGCTAAGAAATCCAAAGTTCTTCTGCTTGGCTGTCAATGTCATGTACACTCACTAGCCACTTTGTTAGGTACACCTGATCATCTGACCACAGAGAGTGATCCACAAAAAAGTAAATATTCAGCAAGCGGCAGTTCTCCATGTAAAATACCTTCCTGAGGCCACAGGGGAATGACCACTTGGTAAAACCAAGGTTTGCATATGTCGAACCTTAAAAAAGGTGGACTACAGAAGCAGATGACCACAGTAGGTGCCACTCCGGTCAGCTAAGAAACAGGATACTGGGACTTCAAGTAAAGGGGGAGGTCACCAAAATTGGACAACAGATAACTGGAAAAATGTTGCCGGAGCTGATGAGTCTTGATTTCTGCTGCAACAGTCAGATGGTAGGTTCAGAATTTGGTGTAAACAATATGAAAGCATGAATCCACAAAAAAATCAGCAGCATCTGTGTGATGATATCAAGTCGATATAGACCTAACCCTCTTGAATCTATGCCACAGAGATCTGAGCCAGTTCTTAAGTCAAAGAAGTCAGAGATCGAACCTGGTACTAGCAAGGTGTACCTAATAAAAAGTTTAGTGAGTGTATATGTATTTCTACAACATACATTAACAAAAATAGCAAGCAATTTTTAATCGCTTTGACAAATACTATAAACAAAATTTACATGGATAAAACATAGTCTGGCATGTTCCCTTGAAGAAATTATTTAAAATGCACAAAACAAGAGTATGAGCATCAAAAGCATCAAAAGCAATTTGAGAACACACAACTCCCTCCATTTATGGACTTTTCCCCTCTAATTCATAATCAGGACAACAGCATCAAATCACAGCAAAAAGAGTAGTGGCTGTTAGCCATTTAACCCCCCCACAGATGCCAGAGGAGACAACTAATTTTAGCCCTGTTAGAGTTCAGACAATACAGCGCTGAGCAAACAAAGCCAAACATCCCAGCAAGCTTACCTCCATTACCAGGTACACTGAGCTGGCAGTTTCCTAAAGAGAAGGGAGATAAGAAGAGTGGGGGTAAACATACACACGCCAGTGGCAGACAAAGCAGAAGGAACAGATGGTTCCTGTACACACCACTCATGTTAAAGCAAGATAACGAGGTGACTTAGACTAGAAGTATCAAGCAGCTTAAACAGCTGCAGAAAAGTGAAAATAAGTGGCTAAAATCCAGATACAGATACCGACAAGTCTATAAAAGTTGCACAATGGGAGGAGGATTAAAACACTAGGTCTGTATAGGCAGAACCAACTGATACCCCTGAAACACCTGTTTTCTTTTTTTCTTTGTTTCTTACACAATAAATATGGAGGTGGCGTGGATTTAAAAAACTTGAATTGTATGTCTGCCATCAGAAATTAGGAATCCAAGTGGAAATAAATACCAAACAAAACAAAGACAAAAAAAGGCACTGGCTATTGGCCAAATGATTTTATATACCACCCAAAAATTCAATTAATGCATCCTTAAAAAGCAAAATCAACAATAAAAAAAATACTAACAGAGAAGGTGGACTCTGTCCTCAGCAACATTAACAAAGCAACGGGCGACACGTGTGAATCAGTAACAAGCGAGTCATATTTTCTCACATCAACACCAAGATAAAAAACAAATAATGGATAATTTAGAAATTATTCCTTACTGAGAACTTAGAACCACAGAAACTCAAACATCTATTGTGCACTTTGGAAACAGTCCAAAACTTATTTTTAAAAAAAAGAAAAAAGAAAACTCTGTGAAGGGTAGTCAAGCCCATTTCAAAAACCTCTCTTATCTCATGGCAACAGATGACTGTTGTCTCTCTCTGACCTCGATTCAGTATCTCACTAAGCCAGCAGTCAGAGGCCAGACTGTTTTATACAGTTCAGCTGAGTCAGGCTTTCTGAATAGTTGTCGTTGGCTTTATTAAAGATGGACGGCCAAACACAAGCAACCAGTGAGTTTAGGGGCGGTGGGGAAACACTGAGCTAGGTAAATAACATTCGGTGAAATAGTTAAATAAGAGGTTTGGTGTTGTTGCGGTTTGACATGGCACTGTAATAGCTTACAATAAAAAAAAATCTGAACTATGCCCTGGGTTATAATGACTCAGTCACACTCGAGTGAAAACTGGACTTTGGGGTTTGGCTCAGCTGATTGCCAACTGGTTATATTCCCAAATAAAACCAAGGTTGTCATTTGGCAGTTCAATAAAATTTCTAGATTTCTTTTTCAAATCTGTGAGACTCTGGTTGGACTTCGTGTGAACTTCAGCTTCAATTTCAACTAATCGCTTTATTATCAGAAACAGATTGCATGCGATTGCCAACTTGACCCCATTTGAATGAGTCTGAATTCTTTAGCCAATATTCAGTCGTACGCTGACAGCAGGTGAAAGGGTTTCTTTTTCTATATGTCACTAGATGTACAGCTTGAGAAGATCTTGACAATGGTGTTATTCGTGGCCATGGCTCTGACTGGCTAGTTGACTTTTTCAACTGTCAAACAATGGTTTAATATCAAGACAGATCAGTCGATCTGAGTACAGCAAACAGATTCAAAGGTCTGGACCCAGATGAGTAACACTAACCCTTCAAAATTGGAAGCCTACAATACACAAATATTTGACTTGCAAACCCATCTTCAGTCCCTTTCATTGCTGGTTTCCAGAGCTTGGTTTGGTGTCAGTTTCTTTAGGACCTAATTAGATAGATGGATGGATTGCCAGCTAAGAAGATCAGCACTGTCGGCTGCTGTGCCACAACAAACCTGTAATCTTAGAGCCCAGCTCCAACTATCCCCAGCCAGCACGAACGATAAAGAGAGAGCAGGGTATTTTTTAAGGTTCTGCATGTCCAGAGAAATGATTGTTGCTAATTATTTCAGTGCTTTAGTGTGTAAGCAGCAAGCAGCTCATATGATAGCATGCAACACTGTTCTTCCATTATGAGTAAGCTGTCAAGCTTAACCGATATGGGCAGAGAATGATAGCTCAAACCCCCAGTCCGCTAATGAAACTTTCAATATGTGCACAGTTTTCATTTTCTCTTCACACAACAGAGAAGGAGGATCTCATCTCAGTTCTTAGAGTCAAGGATTCACATTTCATTTAAAAATAAATAAGCAGATCACAATGAAACAACCTTCAAAACTTCTATGCAACTTTTTAAAATTACAAACATTTTTAAGAGATTTGTTCCAGACCAGTTTCTTCAGAGACACAGCATCAGCTACCTGCTGTTAGTCTGCAAGAACAACGCAGCCTTTGAAATTAGCAGAATTTGCACATTTGATGTTTTTTTAAACCAGATGGCAGTTTGTTCATCAAAAACTACAAAGACAGAAGAAACACCTGGTGAGTTCAGATAAGAGTGTGTGGGGAAGTAAGGGACATTATATCTAAACTAACTAGCAGGTGCGGCCATCACAGAGACATCACTGAGAGTGTGGACTCTGATTAAAAATGCAACACCTTTTGTTTATTATGGTGAGCCAAGATATCTGCTTCTCTAACCATGAACAACTGGTAAAGAAGCATTAACACAGTAGCCTGTGCCCTGATCAACTTGTTTCTGCCTACAAGCACAACTTAAATTGCTACACTTCAAAGAAAGACTTAATAAAAGGAGGCCATCAAGAACAGGCCACGTAGCAGCAGAGAGAATTTAAGCACTAGAAGGGTTGGCCAAGTTCAACGGGCCACAAAACCAGAGTCGCCAGAGCAGAAACAAACAGTTTTAAAACAAACAAATGTTGGAAAGCCTCATTTAACAAATAGGTAAGCCATAACTGTGCAAACTGCATGAGACACAAGTGGGTCATGTGGAAAAGCCACATCCAGCAGCCCATCTGCTCCGCTTTCAGCTGCTGTCTAACAGGGAAAAATGAGAAACCTTAACATGTGATTTTGACACTTGTGAATGTGATGCTACATACCTGAAAGTCCAGTAAAGCAACAATGTTCTCATGCTTGAGTTCCTACAGAAAAGACAAAATACTTCAGGTCACATATCGTTATCATCATCACATTTCTTTTTACATGCTTGTTCAGGTCAGGGCATTCTTGTAGTCTGTGAGAAGCTTCTGAGTACTCATTTTCACTATAACAAACTCTGCGTTTAGTAAGACAATCATGCTGAGATAACCACTCCTCATATTTCACTAACACGTGGCCAGCTGTGAATACCATATTACCACAGATCCCACAGGTTCAGATGCCAGGTGACAGATTTAACTACGAAAACATACATCAATCAATCTGATGTTGAACAGTAGGCAGGGGGTGTTCTTTTGTCTCTCTCTGAACTTGACTTACCTTCAATATTTTGATCTCCTTCCCCAGCAGAGTCTGAGATTTGGCTAGGTTCTTCTTGTTGATGCATTTTACTGCCACCTCCCAGTCATGTTTCTGGAGCACAGAAACTCAAGTCATTTGAAGAAAGAAATAAAACACTGCAGAGAATGAGGTGTGCTCGAATGTCAGAAAGTGTCTGCACTTTGTCTCACTGCACTGCCATCTGTCAAATGTATGGTTTGGTAAAAGGAAATGTAAAGTGTCACACTATGGCATATTTGTTTGTTGACTACCATGAAGTGTTGGCCTACAAGGAAATGACTTGCTGAGAGTGTAAACAGCCAGAAGGTCTGATTGCTAAGGGTTTTCTCCTCTTTTTAAGGCAGACTCCCATGCACCATATTTCATATAAATCACTGCAGTGACCTTGGCAGTGGATTTTCTGACCTTCCAGCAAAATTAAAGGCAGTTCACTACCCGTATTGTAAAATGCACTGAAAACAGCGGATGAAAATTATTCTGTTCACTTCAATTTTATTTATATAGCACCAAATCACAACAACAGTTGCCTCAAGTCTCTTTATATTGTAAGGTAAAGACCAAACAATAACACAAAGAAAACAGAAAACCCCAATAATCATATGATCCCCTATAAGCAAGAGATTTGGCAACAGTGGGAAGGAAAAACTCCCCTTTAACAGGAAGAAACTTCCTGGTCTAAAAGGACCAGGCTCAGGGAGGGGCAGCCATGTGCTGCATCCGGCTGGGGTGAGGAGAGGAGGACATGCTGTTGAGAGAGCCAAATATTAACAACAGATAATTAAATGCATTATGGGAATTCCCCAGCAGCCTAGTCATATAGCAGCATAACTTTGTGTTCTTCTGCTATCTGTACCTGAGCTGTGGTAACGCACAAATTTCCCTGCTGTAGGATCAATAAAGTTTTAGCTTATCTTAGGATTCAGGTCCACTTGATCCAGCCCTAACTATACGCTTTATCAAAAAGAAAAGTTTTAAGCCTAGTCTTAAAAGTAGAGATAGTATCGGTCTCCTGAATCCAAACTGGAAGCTGGTTCCACAGAAGAATGGCCCGAAAACTGAAGGTTCCCATTCTACTTTTAAATATCCTAGGAAAAACAAGCAAGTCCGCAGAGAGCGAAGAGCTCTAACGGGGTGAAATTATCTGTCTGCCAATGTAGTAAAGAAGCAACATAGATGCTTCAGGCCCACATGATCCCCTGAGTGGATTACATGTCTCAGGATGGAGCATTTCCATTTCATATCCATCCATTCTGGGTGTAGCACATGTTTGAACATGTCTATTTGGCCTCAGTGTGGAGCTTTCTAAGGAAAACAATACGTGTCTGGTGGCCTATATTTACATTAGCGACGCTGACACACAACATCTGCACCACAAGCCAGCCACAAAAATAAAGGCAGTCACACAATAACCAGGCATGCTTTCATAAAATGTGTCGCAAGTATTTAAATAAAGTATTTCAACGTTTTTTTTTAATATTGCTTTGTTATTTCAAGGAACATCCTGTATGTGAGACTAGGCCTCTTAAGGGCGTACAATGACAACAACTACACCAGATGGCGACCTACATTTAACAGCGCAACAAATCTGCCTTAAAAAAAAGACAACGGATTTCTTTATAGCAGCAATAAAACGTATTATAAACTTGCAAAGGGGTAATACTCACCTCTCGGTGTCTACCTTTAAAGACCACAGCAAATGCGCCATGTCCTATCAGGTCCTTCCGACTGAACTCAAATTTCCCCACCGTCTCCATGTCGAGCCAAAGTCTTTATTTTTACACTACTAAGACCTGGACAGATGACCAGGAGACCTCAGGTCACTCTTCTTGTTAGAGAGTCCTTTCTCCTCTGTCAACTGGGGCCAGCTGCAGCGACGTTCAGCCCCTCTTTCTTTTGCCATAGGCTGCCTACCTTTCAAACCGGCCTCTTCTCTCATGTTAACACGGATACGTTTTGAAGTTTTTATTTTTATTTAAATCGTGTTACTTCTGACAAAGCCGTGAAGCAAGCTCCATCTTTGACAGTGCGGCCAACATGAAGTTAGCTAACTTAACGAACGACTTTCCTAGCTGCTGTCTCGGTGGTGCCACCTTAAAAAGCAGCTCGCTGCGTTTTGTTTATATACAGGAGGTCCTGACTTCTGTCGCCTAAGCGTCTGTACAGGCGAAACGAGACCCGGCATTAAACTCAAAAGAAGAAAACAGGTCTAAATAGCAGAGACCATTGCTAACCCCCCTTAATGCACTGCAATTAGCAGCTGACTCGCTGAAGTCACAACATCTCTCGTGCCGTCGAATGCGGTCTAGCTTCTGAAACCAAGCGCATGCGCATTGCGATTAAAGCCGTGGGTTTGACGTCACGGAGCGTCCCTAAAATGAAAGAGTAGATTTTCTTTAACTTTATTAAACAAGATCAGACTGGAAAAAGAAGACGCTTCGTCTCAGTATAAAACAATGCATCAGATAACTGGATATTATGTGCGGATGCGTGCTAATGTGTACGCTGGAAAAATAGGCCGAAGCAGAAAACGAGAGAAAGACATGTCCACTAAAGCCTTTGTTTACTTAGTTATTTCACACGGAAAAATGGCAATCAAAAATCTTTAAAGAAAAAAAAATGTTATGAGGTATTTTTTTTTTTTATTAAACCATGGTCTTCATTAGAATCCTGTGCCAAATAGAAATAAATAGAGCATGCGAATATTTGCAAATATCACAAACCCATGTTTTTTCCTCATTAGATCATGATGAAACATGTCAAATGTTTAAAGTGAGAAATTTTATAAGTTTTAAGACCAAAATTAAATCATTTTGAAATATTTAAAAAAAAAAAAAAAAAAAAAAACAGGCCGAGGGGTATGCAGCATCCCTCTGAATGCTGCACATACTACATTCATTACAAGAGCATGGCTTCGTAATAGAAGGGTACATATTTAGTGCATGAAGCTAAAAACTGGACAATGATAACCCAGGACTGTTGAGCAGCTAGAATCCTACAATACCATGGAAACTGTGTAACATTTACATTTTTCAGATAAAAATAAGTACATAAAAAAAACAGAGTCAATGCAAAAGGCAGCTTTTAAATTATTGTTTCATTTATTAAGGGGACAAACCAATCCAAAGCTACCTGGCCCTGTGTGAAAAAGTAAATGCCCCCTAAACTTAATAACTGATTGTGCCACCCTTGGCAGCATCACCTGCAATCAAGTGTTTAAAATAACTGATGACCAGTTGCTCACATCGCTGTGGAGAAATTTTGTGTCACTCATCTTTGCAAAATTGTTTGAATTCAACCACATTGGAGGGTTTTTGAACATGAATGGCCTGTTTAAGGTCATGCATCTCAATTTGATTTCAGACTTTTACTAGACCACTCCAAACCCTTCCTTTTGTTTTTCCTGAGCCATTCAGATGTGGACTTGCTGGTGTTTTTTGTATCATTGTCCTGTTGCATTACCCAAGTCCTCTTGAGCTTCAGGGCAAAAATTGAGACAAAGAACTGGGAGAGAGCAGAATTCATGGTTCCATCAATTACAGCAAGTTGTTCAGGTCCTGGAGCAGCAAAGGAGCTCCAGATCCTCACACTACCACCGCCATGTGTGACTGTTTGTATGATGTTCTGTTTATAAAACACTAACAGGACTCAAACCTTTAAATACTTCAACCTTTATCTTGTAAGACCACAGAATATTTTCCCAAAAATCTTGGGGATCATTGAGATGTTTTTGGCAAATGTGAGATAACACTTTGTCTAAGGTGAAATTTGCAATGACTTCCATGAAAAAGACATTATCTGGATGGAAGCATACACTGTTTTAAAACCTGTATATACCTTTCAGCAGTGATTTTGCCTTCAGGCCAAATAAAAGACCAAAAAATATTGAAATCATAAGAAATAAATGCAAAAAGTACAAAATGAAATATGAGGTTTCTAGAGAATGATCTAGAGGACACAAAGGACGGTGACCAATACTTTAAAGTAATACGAAAAAGGCAGCTTTCACAGGGCTCTATGCAGGCCCATGCTTCAGTAGCTTGTAAAAGCAACTTTAGCTGCAATAACTTGAAGCAACTGTTTACATATGACTTTATTACACTCTCATATTCCCCTGGAGGAATTTTGCCCCACGCATCTTTACAATTTCCCTTTGGTTCATTGAGATTTGTGGGCATTTGCTTATGCACAGCTGTCTTAATGCCAGTACAGAATTTTAATCAGATTGAGGTCTGGACTTTGACTGGGTCACTGCATTACAGCAAGAGTCATTTTGGCTCTTTTCTGTTGTAGATTTGCTGCTGTGCTTTGGCTTTAGCTGTCAGGCTGACAGCCTCACATTTGACTCTAGAATAATTTGGTTGAGTTCATGGTTGAGCCAGTGATTGCAGGGTGCTCAGACCCTGTGGCTGCAAAACAAGCCCAAATCATCACCCCCTCCTCCACCATGCCTGACAGGTGATATGAAACGTTTGTGTTGGTTTTCTCCAAATATGACGCTGAGCATTGTGACCAAATATCTCCGCTTTGTCCACATCTGTCCAAAAGACATTGTGTTAACAGGATAATAGTTTTCACTTAAAGCACAATAAAGGCCCTGTACTGTCCATTACACTTTAACATCTGATTCAAACTGTCATGGGGCAAAGTGTGGGTGAAGCACTGGACAGGTTGCCAGTCTTTCATGGGGCTAACACAGAGAGACAGAGAATCATTCACACTTGCATTCACAGCTGTGGTCAATTCAGAGCCATCAGCTATCCTTACACACATGTCTTTGGACTCTGTGAGGAAGCCAGAGTACCCAGAGAGTACCCACACAGGCACAGGGAGAACATTTAAACATTTAAACAAAAAAAAATCTTCAAAAAAATAAATAATAGTTTTTCTTATCTTATTACACATCAACCCTAGGTGTGGATGTGAGGTTGAATAGTTAGTCTCTTTTTCTGTTTGTGATGGACTGGCAACCGGTCAGCACTCTGGGTCACCCAGTGTCAGCCAAGATCAAAAAATGGATGGACCCAGACCACACAGAGTGATACATCTGTGTTGGGGTTGATGGAGGCATATTTGTAACTACCAGAGGAGGGCAGTAGAGGACTGTAAAAAAAGACCAGTATTTTAATATTTCGTGCATCTCCACAAAAACATCAGGACATAGTCATATTTTATTCCTACCATTTATTTTATGTGGAATAATCTATGGCAACACTCACTTAGCAAATGCAGTCAATAGCACTATTATGAAATAACAACAAGTTGTTAAAATGGCTCTTGGGTGGCTGAAGTGGAGAAAAATTGTGAAATAGTAGGAATAATGTTGTTGTTTTTTTTGGTTTTTTGTTTTATTTAAAATATTTTTTTTATTTATTTTCATTTCCTAGGAAAAACCTATAACGTGTTTTGGCTAGATATCAGCCGGTTACTGTATAATGCTGCTGCAGCACTCTGCAACAGTGCTGTTGCATGAAATCATTAATTAGTCATGGTGGTTTTCCTGAGCCAAAAAAACAATCTACATTCACAGAGATGTACAGGTCTGCATAATGATGCACCCCTGACAGCACGCTGGAGCTGGGTTCATGCTGCATTTTTTTTTTTTTAAAGGAAAAACTTAATTCAGTTTTGACTCGTCTCCCCCTTTAGTGTATTTGTACTGTGACAGAGAAGATCGGATGTACAAGACAGCTGATGTATCTTTCTGCACGCAACTCACCAGCCACCATCGCAGGTGTTGCCTCGGCGGGGATTTGCTCTCTTTTTGAATATTTTAGCATGCTCTGTGGTTCCCACAGAATGATTGATTGGTTCTTCTTGGCCCACATTAGGGTTCTGCACACAGGCCTTCAGGTGTTCACTCTGACTAACGAAAAGACTTCTGAGTAGGATGTTTCTTAAGATAGTTGCTTCTAATGCAGAAGTACATCCTGTTTTTTTCTTAGATTTTTTTGCATTACCTTTAGAGGTTTAGGATAAGGGTCTCACTTAGGCCTTTAGTCCACATCATTCCTACCAGTTGAAAGAAATAACTGTGATTGTGTACCATGCTAGCTGTGATCTTATAAATAACAAATGCACCTATCTCCCATATCTGTATGTTTTCTTTCTTTCCTTTTCTGACTGGGAAATACTGAGCTGTACACACCTTTGTTTATTAACAGTATCACACAATATGACTAACATGATGTTCCCTTGACTGTATGCCAGAGGACAGGTGCGTCTGCCAAGCTCTCTCCTCACTTAGCTAACATCAGGTGATGTGCACTGTGTCTCGCTCATCTCTTCAACCTTTCACACAGATGGATAGCTTGCAATTTTGCTGTGAAGGTCACTGGTTTTTTAAATCCATCTCTGCTACCACTACGCACTTGATCAGCATAACAGTTTTGTCTGCATACTGCAAAGCTGTGCTTGAGTTTGTGATCCCTGCCAATAGGTTAGGCCACATAATTAAACTGAGAATCTGAAGGAAATTCAATACAATCTATTAGAAGTGAGTGACCCAAGTGAGACTTTGGTATTCGTGGGCTGCATGTAAAGCTTTTCTATAGCATCACGTTCCAGAAGTCATTCACTGCTTATGTTGGCTTCTGTGTAGTAGGGTCCAAGTACTGTGCATGCTGGATTTACTAAGAAACCTGATGGATTCGTGTCACCCTCAACAAAATACAACATTCATCTCATTATCTAAGCACTCAGTGATATGGATGGGTTGAGCCGAATTAAAGAGCTGACATGTCATGAGCGTCACCAGTGACACAATATTAAATCCATCTAAAAAACACAGCATCATTCATTTTGTGCCATGTGATCAGCTCTGGCAGTTCACAGTGTGCCCAGTACAAAAATGGCCAACTAACCGACTGCAGTGATTATATGAAACAACGTTTTCACAGGATCCTCTGCAGTACTGTGAAAAACGAAGTACAATCCATGATTCGGTAGTTTGTAGTTTGTTTGCTGTACGACTTTATTATTGTGGAAGAATTCTGACCCACTCTTCTTTGCAGCTTTGGTTCATTGAGATTTGTAGGCTTTGTTTATACACAGCTCTCTTCGACAGCATTGTAATCAGGTTGAGGTCGGGACTTTGCAACACTTTGATTCTTTTCCTTTTTCAGCCATTCTGTTGTAGATTTTTCTGCTGTGGTCAGGATCATTGTCCTTCATTGTCCTGCCGCGTGACCCGGTTTCAGCCAAGGTTTAGCTTCCAGACAGATGGCCTCAGTTTTGACTCTAGAACACTTTGGTATAAGAGGAGTTCACGGTCGACTCAATGACTGCAAGGTGTCCACCACCACGCATGGCAGTTGTTATGAGGTGGCCTCTTCTCCCTTTCACTGCTTTTGTATCTTCTTATTATTATTATTATTATTTTGTGCTCAGACCTTAATATATGCTCTGCTTTTCTCTTAAAAGTAACTGTGGCAGAATAAACATAAAAATACTGTCATTAGTTTTATCCAAAGGCAAAAACGAACAAAACACAAACTATTCTCGCTTTGTTACTCACCCATCTGAGACTTTTGTGCTCAGACTACTAATACGACAGTGTGTCTTCACGCATTGCTAATTTTCTCATCCACAAACACCAGCGAAGTTGAGGTGAAGTCTCCCAAGTGCCACTCTGTCATTCTGTCACACCACACATCAGCAGCGGTGACGGCGCTTCTTCTCAAACTTCGGACTTTGCAGAAATGAATGGCTGCATCCTTCCTTCCTGCCATTTCCCCTGGCTTGTGTGGGAGCTGAATTCAATATGACCTATAGTGGAATGTGACAGCAGAGGGCTGCCACAGCCCAGGCTGACAGGTCTGCCAAATGACTCCCTCTCTCTCTCCCTCACACCATGCAAGCTTGAGCCAGCTCCTTTTGAGGCTCTTTCGTTTTTTCTCCCCCTGAACTGCAATGCCATGCATCAGCTGAGAGCCAAGCCCGTTAACAGGATCACTTCTCCACAGTGCAGCGACTGCAGGAACAGTTTTACATGGTGGACACACTCAATTACATATATACACGCTGTTTAATTCCACAGATCAGTTCGTCCACACAGACCATTGGTATTGCATTTGAACTTAGTGTGGTGTCTCGAAATGTGTGAATTTAACAACTGTCTGGGTCGCGGGGCCACAGACATCAGACAGAGATGATGTAATGTATTCGTAGTTGTTTGAATTCTTAGCCGATTAATCTCACAGTTACAGTATACACTTTTATCAAAATGATATTTGGACGGTGTTTCATCCCTCCATTGGTGTGTTGGTGTTTCTGTAATTTCTTTATTTTGTTCTTTTTCTTGTGGAAAAACATCCAGATAAAGTGAGACATATCCCGCCTGCTATATTTTATGTGTGACTGACATACAGTCAGTTAGGCGGGCACCTCAGGGGACAGAGAAAGCTTGAAAATGAAATATTTTAGTGTTTGGCCAATCGATACAAGCTGTGATGCAGTAAATGTAGAATTGCTGATAAAAATGTAAAAGATTTTAGAAAAGCAATGACTTCATCATCACTTCATCATCCGGCTCCAGCTCAAACTGGATCAGCTGGGCCAGCTGTTAAAAAAATGACCCGTCCTGCTGCTCCTGCATTTGCCCCTGGGAGCAGGTGCTCTCC
This sequence comes from Perissodus microlepis, assembly GCF_051167445.1. Taxonomy (NCBI): domain Eukaryota; kingdom Metazoa; phylum Chordata; class Actinopteri; order Cichliformes; family Cichlidae; genus Perissodus; species Perissodus microlepis. The sequence continues at coordinate 40,519,410 of NC_140467.1, read as the reverse complement.
TGGTGGCTGATGAGCCACGCTAGTTAATTAACACCACTCAAGCGTGTACAGCAAAGCACAAAGGAAATTGTGTTTATGCTCATAATCTCAGGACACAGCACAGAAAATTCACACAATAATCAAGCAGAAACATTTTTGCGGGGGAAATAATGGCTGCTACATTTACACAAAACAAGAAAACAAAACTTTTCTCAAGACAGAATGAAGGCTAGTGGAGGTCATCTGTACCCAGGAGGTTAAATTATTAGCTGTAATTTTGAGGTGAGGGTGAAACTTGTCACCATCATTGCTGGCCTCATTGCCAGTGGCAGAGCCAGACAATTCTTATATTGGTAGCCAGACCGAGACCATTACACTCACTGGGTCACCTCCGAAATGTAGTTATTTCTGTAGTTATTTTTTTTCTGTGTGGCAAAGCCCTCCAGGCCAAAGTGTTCTGGTCAGTCGCTCTTAGTATTTGATTTGGCACTGTGAGGACACATATCTAATAAACTTTTAAAGAAAAATCTGGAACTGTTGTCGGAGCCCATCCATTTTCTTAATCGCTTGTTTACGTCAGGGTCACTGTGAGTCCATCACAGGGCAATTTAGAATCACCAGTTTACCTAGCATGCATGTTTTTAGACAGTGTTTCATCTCTCCTGTGAAAGGAAGCCAAAGCACTCGGAGAAAACCCACACAGGTACAGAGAAAACAGACAGAAAAGCTCCTACCTAGCCGGCAGATTCAAACCCAGCACCCAATCTTCCTGTGAGACCCCCTTCTAACCACTGCACCACTGCGCCACCCCAGTTTCTGAAGTTATTTTTTATTTATTGATAAACCTCATAATATGTGTTCAATAGGCTAATGTATCCAATGGCCTAGATTATATGTATGCAGTATGTAGCATGTATGTATGTAGCCATTTGTTTTTGTTTTTTTGCAGTTACCTTCAGTGTCTATCTTAGCTGCTCATGGGTAAAGCATAACAGGACCTAAACATGTTTGGATCAAGAGGGATTAAGTAGGTTACCCCTCCACTGTACTTCACATGAAAAAAAAATGTGTATACACTGTATAATCATCCACCCAGGAGCAAAGCTAAAGGGTGGCAGATGCCATCGATGACACTCTGGCAAACCCCTCTGGTCAGCTCACAAAACAAGCAGTAAAATCCTTCAGGGCTACATGCATACTCCAGCAATACTCATATACCAGGACCATATTCCATCCATCCATCCATCCATCCATCCATCCATCCAATTCAGGGTAGCAGGTAGACAGGCAGACAATCACCCATACCCAAATTTACACCAACTAAGAAACAACCTAATGTGCACGTCTTTGGACTGTGGGAGGGGGATGGAGTAGAGAGAGAGAACCCACACAGGTACAGGGAGAACATGCAAAACGTTCATGCTGTGAGGTGACAGTTCCAATCAGTGCACCACCGTGCCACCTCTAGCAAAACATTTTATGCTATTTCTCTGTGATTACTGTTCCCACTTGGATCTATTCTAACAGCTTAAACTCCCCAGAATTACTCTTATGAGCTTTTTAAAAATAATAACCATAAAAAATCCAACTACAAGCGACTTTTGAGGATGACATCCATCCTTTTTCTTAACCAGTTGTTCCAACTTATAGGTCCCTATAGAGTCATAGAATTAGAGGTTACATAAAAATGCTTATGACATGCTTATTACATGCCAAGATTCAGTGAGTACAATGTGCTGTGCAGTTTCTGTGGTAGCTAAGTGAAAGTAACCATCACACCCCAATAAAGCTGCCTGTCTCTGCCAGCAGATCTATATTGAAATGTGCAGCAGAGACCATTACAACATGCTTAAGAACATTAGCGAGATGGAGAGCAGATATCAGTTAGTGCATAACCTCCAAGCCTGGGCGTCTTTTCAAGTGACGCTCAATAATTGCACACTCCGCCCACATGATCCAGTAGCTGAAATAATTCACCGCAGTCATCCAATAAAGTCATTCGGATTCTTTAATGTTTTTTCTACAAAAATATTTTACATTAGAAAACACAGCTTGAAATATACACAGTCCACTTGGATTGAAGTACCCATGGAACATCTCCATTGAAATATATCTGTGTCTATATTTAAACTGTAGGTAAATATACCAGCAACAATAAACCTGGTTGCTGTTTTGTGAGGTTTTTCAATGACGTCACCAGGAGGAGCTTGGGATTGAAGCCGTGAGCTGTAATCTGATCAAAGCAAATATGGACTCACAATCTATCCATATTAATTACAAAAAATACAACAAAGCAGAGGCAAATGCTGCCTCTGATAATGGCAGGGAATGCTTCTGGTGAAAATAATGACTTTGTGTAGATATATGAACATCATTTCCTCAAAGAGTGTGGGAGTATAGGTAAAGGATCAAAGCAAGGATAATGGCACTAAGCAACCGTGAGAGAGACTTTCTGCCATGAATAACATTCGTTTGTCTGTTTTCCAAATCCCAGAGTGCCCTTTCCTGCATGTAGCTGTAGCAGGTGGTATTCACCTGCCTGCCTGTTTACAACCTCAAATGCCACTCATCTACCTGTTGCCATCCAGCGTGCCATTTATGCCTGGCTGTCAGGATCCCACAGGGGCCATTCATCTACAAACTATCTACACCACATCCACAGGGCACTTTTTTTTTTTTGCCAGGCTGCCTCGATATGTGCCGGGGTGTCAGTCAACTGTCTAACTATTTATATCCCAGGATGTCATTCTTTACCCTGGCTTGAGCCGTTCTGTGGGGTTTTTATATCAAGTTGCGTAAAAATACTATTTTTCTCCGGGATAGGTGAATCAGAACCCTAAACTTCGCCATCATGTTAACTGCAGTCAGGCTAAAACGAAAGATAAAAAAATAGATTTGACGGACAGGGTTTTGAAAGGCATACAGGGAGTGCAGAATTATTAGGCAAATGAGTATTTTGTCCACAACATCCTCTTCATGCATGTTGTCTTACTCCAAGCTGTATAGGCTCGAAAGCCTACTACCAATTAAGCATATTAGGTGATGTGCATCTCTGTAATGAGAAGGGGTGTGGTCTAATGACATCAACACCGTATATCAGGTGTGCATAATTATTAGGCAACGTCCTTTCCTTTGGCAAAATGGGCCAAAAGAAGGACTTGACAGGCTCAGAAAAGTCAAAAATAGTGAGATATCTTGCAGAGGGATGCAGCAGTCTCAAAATTGCAAAGCTTCTGAAGCGTGATCATCGAACAATCAAGCGTTTCATTCAAAATAGTCAACAGGGTCGCAAGAAGCGTGTGGAAAAACCAAGGCGCAAAATAACTGCCCATGAACTGAGAAAAGTCAAGCGTGCACCTGCCAAGATGCCACTTGCCACCAGTTTGGCCATATTTCAGAGCTGCAACATCACTGGAGTGCCCAAAAGCACAAGGTGTGCAATACTCAGAGACATGGCCAAGGTAAGAAAGGCTGAAAGACGACCACCACTGAACAAGACACACAAGCTGAAACGTCAAGACTGGGCCAAGAAATATCTCAAGACTGATTTTTCTAAGGTTTTATGGACTGATGAAATGAGAGTGAGTCTTGATGGGCCAGATGGATGGGCCCGTGGCTGGATTGGTAAAGGGCAGAGAGCTCCAGTCCGACTCAGACGCCAGCAAGGTGGAGGTGGAGTACTGGTTTGGGCTGGTATCATCAAAGATGAGCTTGTGGGGCCTTTTCGGGTTGAGGATGGAGTCAAGCTCAACTCCCAGTCCTACTGCCAGTTTCTGGAAGACACCTTCTTCAAGCAGTGGTACAGGAAGAAGTCTGCATCCTTCAAGAAAAACATGATTTTCATGCAGGACAATGCTCCATCACACGCGTCCAAGTACTCCACAGCGTGGCTGGCAAGAAAGGGTATAAAAGAAGAAAAACTAATGACATGGCCACCTTGTTCACCTGATCTGAACCCCATTGAGAACCTGTGGTCCATCATCAAATGTGAGATTTACAAGGAGGGAAAACAGTACACCTCTCTGAACAGTGTCTGGGAGGCTGTGGTTGCTGCTGCACGCAATGTTGATGGTGAACAGATCAAAACACTGACAGAATCCATGGATGGCAGGCTTTTGAGTGTCCTTGCAAAGAAAGGTGGCTATATTGGTCGCTGATTTGTTTTTGTTTTGTTTTTGAATGTCAGAAATGTATATTTGTGAATGTGGAGATGTTATATTGGTTTCACTGGTAAAAATAAATAATTGAAATGGGTATATATTTGTTTTTTGTTAAGTTGCCTAATAATTATGCACAGTAATAGTCACCTGCACACACAGATATCCCCCTAAAATAGCTAAAACTAAAAACAAACTAAAAACTACTTCCAAAAACATTCAGCTTTGATATTAATGAGTTTTTTGGGTTCATTGAGAACATGGTTGTTGTTCAATAATAAAATTATTCCTCAAAAATACAACTTGCCTAATAATTCTGCACTCCCTGTATAGTAGCCTGGTAGGAAGTTTTACTTTCCAGGCACAATTTTTTTCTTTGGCAAATATGCTTCTTTACTCTCTTGCTGATAGTTAGATGAGAAGATAGGTGTTTAAATATTTATGGCTATGCTGGAAGGTAAAAAAAAACACGTCTTGAAGCAAGTAAATGACTTGTAAATGACAAACAAAACACTGCTAGTTCAGTGAGCTTGAGGTCAGCTAGCTATTCCCCTCTTTTCCTGGTCTTTCTAAAGCAAATGTTCTCATCAAACTCTCAGCAAGGAAGCATATTTCTCAAAAATGTCTGTCATTACCAGATTTCATGGTGTCACTTATTAAAATGTTTCTATTTTTTTTTACCACTTCACATCAAACAAATGCCATTCATTATTGCTGTAGACTTGGTGCACATGAAAAAAACAATCTCTACTCATTTAGTCTTCTCAGCGTTAAGCCTTTTTAGCCATTCAAAAAAACAACAAAAACAAACCTAAAACAAAAAAGATATAACAATTTGTCAAGTACGGCACTAACATTATCATTGTGGATGTATTGATACCTGTCAGGGGTACCTTAGTTTGATAGTATGATACTGGTATGTACATCCCAAACTGCAAGGCGCTTTAGATGACCATCAAATGGCATGTGAAATAAATAACAACAAAATAATGGTAAAAACATACCAATCAATACTTATATGAGTAGAAATTTCCAGTTTGTACTTTAGTTTGTGTCCACTGGCCCTTCACTAATAATTAAACTCTTGCACCCAGCTTGAGAACTGTCCCCCATGCTTTAGCATCATAGCAGTTCGGAGCGGAGGGCCAGTGACAGCGTCCAGAGTGGCGGCAGCAGCCAGACGGGAGACGGGGATGGGCGGACGCCTAAAGGCGATGCGGTGTCCGAGGTGCAGGAGCACACCTCGTATCCGTTCTCCGCGTGATCTGGGTGATTTTGCACGTTGACTCTCGTCTCTGTGCTTTTGGGCTGTGTGTCCGGAGAGTCCGACTGCATCTCTGTGCACAGCAGCCAGTCCTTTGCAATGAGGCGGGGGTATCCTGCCTCCACCTCCATGTCACTGCCTGGCACTCGCCAGTACTCCTTCCCTTTGAAGAAATAGGACGAGCCTTAAGAGAGAGTGGGAGGGAGGGAGGGGGAGGACACAGGGTTGATACTGTTATATTTTTGGATGTGAATAAACAGAACAAGATCACATGGAGCAGAAAACAATATAATACTAAATCGCACGTAAGGTGGAAAGTTGGCTGCAGTAACTGTATTAAAAACACAGCAAGTGAATATATGAGCAGGATTATAGAAGTTTCCGTGTGATGTCACTGGTGAAATCCAAAATGACCTACAATGACTTGGAATTTACGAGGAGACCAACAGGAAAAAAACCCAAAACGTTTTTGTGTTAAAGCCTGCACAAAAGTAATGACTGGAAAATGTTAATCGTCCCAAGAAGGAAATGTGCCTGTTAGCTCATACATAATGGGCTATTAGTTCCAGTGATCTGGTCAGGGACGCGGATGTTATGAAGGCTGAGGTTCTGCACTAAAAGCTGCAGGAATTAAAAACTGGGAAGGGAGCAAACTGACTGTTTATCAAGTGCTTGCTTATAATTTTCCAGAAAAGTTAAAAAAAGATGTTCAGAGTTTTAAAAATGTGCATTTGATCAAACATAAAGATTAAAACCAGCCTTGACAGTTTGTCAGGAGTGAAGCGCTGCCTGTGTGCACTGCTGCAATACATAATGAGTTTTAAGTTTAATGTACAAAATCAAGCATATATCAAATGTATTCTGAGCTAATGATACAAACATAGAAACCAGAATAAACTCAGGGTGGCACGGAGGTGTAGTGGTTAGCAGGCAGTGACCTCAAAGCAAGAACGTTAAGTTTTGATTTTGAATGTGCCCGTTGGGGAGGCCAATCCATGAGTGATACTGTCGGTATGTTTTTACCGCTCTCCCAGTACATCATTGTTATGCTGAAAAATGAAACTGGTGCCAACCAGACACTTTCCAAATGGTGGAGTACTGAGAGTACTTTTCTGCATTCACAATTCCATCAATTTGACAATATTTCCAACACCAGTGGCTGAAATTCAGCCCCAAACCATGCTCTCTTGACCTCCTTCGGCAACTTTTTGAGTCAGAAAGTTGGATTCGTCACTCCATAAAGCCTGTTTCATCTAATTTTCAATCCACTTCTTCTGTAATTTGGCACACCTCAATTTTTCTTTCTTAAGACGGGCTTCTTGACAGCCACCAGTCCATTGAAAAGTAAACTTTTGAAGAGGTTCTGGCACTCACATACATACTGATAAACCAAAAAATTTGAACATTTGAAAATTGGAATCATCAGTTGTCACTGATTTTCAGTCCAGATCTTGTGGACTCTGCTTCACTTCCTTAAGAAGGACTTTTGGACAACCATCCTTTCACTGAGACCATTTCTGATGAGGCCTGAGTGAACAGTAGATGGATCAAATGTCTCATATATCTCTTCCTGTTTCTTAAGGACACGACTTTGACATACTGTTCACATGCTGTAGACGGTTTTGTTCAGGACCGTTTTTCAGGTCACACTGTACACCACTTTAACCCACAGCTTTACAGAAACCCATACTATACTTTTTGACACACTTGAGACATTTTTCTCGACCCGTGGAGCTAACGTTATGCACCGTTTAACATCTTCCCCACTAGCTTCTTCTCGCTGATATCTGTGTCATGTTAGGTGACCAGAATTACATCAAATGTGATGCACTATGCAAAAAAGAAGCACGCATTGTAAGGTGTGATGTAAGGTAACGATCAACACAATAATTTGATAAGTTTGCCTCCCTCAGACATGCTTCTACAGTTGCTTGGGAGCATAAAATCTGAATCTACTGAGATAGACAAGCGTATAACTGATGTGGCTCCTCGTTTACTGCTTTTGTCCCCTTCAGCATTGTTCACATCAAGTCTTTTCTCTTTTCTTCTTAGCTCTTAAAAGTGAATTCTTCCATGGCTTGTGTCTCTCCTCAACTCTATTCTCACTGCTGCTCACCATGAGTTATCTTCCCATCTTCTTCGTTTCTCTCTCCTTGCGTTCTCTCTTTATCCTATTGGAAACAGCCTAAAGGCAGATAAAAAGCTTTGATGTAGCTTAAGTTTCAGTGCCCAAAGGTGTATATAGAGTATACGTGACTGTCTGTGTTCTTGTTTATATAAATGCACACATTCCTATGTGCCCTTCCATGAAGCTTTGATTTGCTGGGGCCTTACCTTTTGTGTGATTTGCCTATTTCTATGCACAGCACAGAGCTTGGTGTAGGACCTCTGAAGCTGGTAACAACTCAGATGCAACACAGACCTCTAAACACCTGACAGGGAAAAGAGCTTCCACACATTCAGCTGGGAGTTGCTGCAGGGGAAATCAGTAATGTTGCTCACTCCTGCTGAGAGTGGCCTGAAAAACACAACCAAGTACCTCTGGCTAATTAGCTGTTTTTGTGCCAGTTTTAACTACAACAAGTGCTTAATCAAAGCCTAGTATGGACAGCCAAATGGATGACACATTCTTCAGGGGGCTTTGCTTCACAAAGGCTTCCAAAACAATGCAACTAAAAGTAAACATTTTTTTTCTCTACCAGAAAACATTACTGTTTGCTTTTGACCTTTAATAACCATTTAGGAACTTCAAGCAACCTTTTTCCTGCATCTGAGGATCATCTGTAGCTCTGAAGCTTTTGCCTAGTCAAAGCAAATGTCAGGACCTTGTTAATATAATACTTTGGTGGTGTGATTCTGGAGAACTTTACCTAAAATATTATCTCTATGATCATGCATAGCTCTTTTAAGGTCCCGGCACAGCATTTTAGGTTAAGGTGTGGACTTTGGGCCATTGCAACACCTTGATTCTTTTCTTTACAGCTATACTTGTTGTAGATTTGCTATTGTGATTGGGCTCATTGTCCTGCTGCTGGTGTTAGATGTTTGTGCTCTGACGCTCTGTTTGATTTTGGCCAAATGTGGTGACCAAACATAAAAGAAACAAAGCAACCCTTCCAAACAAATCATGCTTCAGTCTTTTTCAAATTTTACTATCATGAACTTTAACATTTAACACGATTTGTGAGACCTGTAGAGGCTGAGATGTAGCTCTTGGATTTTTTCTGCAGTTTCTGAACTCGGAGTGAGTTTCCCGGGCATTTACTCCTGGGAATATTGGAAACTGTCTTGAATATATTCCACTTCTGAATAACGGACTTCAAGCTGTTTGGAAATGGCCCTATAACCATTTGCATATTGATGAGTAATAACAGTGTCTTCTCTGAGATCATTACTGATGTCTTTCCTCCTTGGCATTGTGTTAACGGCTGAATGCTCCAGACCAGCAAACTGCTAAAATGTCGGCTTTGATTGAGGTGCTCACACTCGCCGATGATCAATTAATCAAGTGCATCTGATTAGCAGCACCTGGCAGCTACTTACCCTTTTAATCCTATGGCAGTAGTAAGGGTGTACCTAGTTTTTCACATGCCTGTAGACTTACATAGCATAGGCTTTGTTTCAGGTTATTATTATTTTTCCATTTAATTAACAAAGCATGGATGTGGTGTCAAAATTGCCTTATTGTTAATTGTCCAACTGACAGCTGCTTTTCTGATTTCATAGTCTTTTACTCATTAAGTCTAATATTATTGTCCACGCATGCTGTTCTGTGATTAAATTCTATTATAAAACGCTTTCTAATTGTGAAAGAAAATTTAAGAGTGGCAGACAAAAACTTTACAGTTTCAATGTGAAATCAAAAACTGCTACTTTTAGAATAAACTTGTCACACTATTCAGTCTACTAGTTAATTTATTCAAGCCAAAGAAAAGCGTGCATTTCTTTATACATACCCAACACTAAGCACCAGACTTTTGAAAGTGAATTCTCTATTTATTAAGATTTTTTTTGTCAGTACAAACTAATAATGCCTCATCACAATGGGTAATGCCGCACTAATGCCAACCATAATTCTGCTGGAAGAGCAGTGAGCTCGCACAAGCTTATATTTTCACATGTGTGAGTCTTAAAGAAGGTACTCAACATTTTTACAGGAGGTAAAAGACCAGAATGTTTTACAGGCACAGATGCACACAGTCCATAAACATTATTGACATGGCACATTCAGGCGTGACATGCTCCAGAAATGATCACATTATCCCACCTCCTCGCGTAAAGCTCGCCACTTTCAGAGAAACCAACAGGAGTGTGGGCTCGGGAGGGACACACACACACACACACACACACACACACACACACACACACACACACACACACACACACACACACACACACACACACAGTATGTATTTGAGCTGTTTTATTTGGTTTAGCAGCCGTTCATTTAAATTTCTGTGTGTAAATATTAGATCAGGCTTTCTGCGATGATTTAAAATTTATAACGACCAAAAAAATGACAAAGCTAAAAAGACACTCGACAGCTATCCTTGCACACAGAGGGCATTAAAAATGAATATCTTAAATGCAAAGTAATCAAACGTTTTTCTTTTTATAAATGAGAGCAGAGACTCCTCATTATTTTGACGATGGTACTGACATTCCAGGAATACTCTGTGACTGATTCGTGTACCAGATTAACCAGCTTCTGGTTAAAACTCAAACAAAGGCAGGCAACGCATGTGTCACAAAAACATCTGACACCTGATATTTATATCTCTTTGTGTAATACACAGCGTAGTATGAAACACTTATTTCTCATATTGTCTAGCAAATCCCAATAGTCGCTGAAGCTTGCACTTCCTCTGCAAAAACAAGCACTTCTGACTTGGTTAAACATTAAGTGGAATGATGCTTTTTGGTAATATGCTGAGCTATGTCTGGGAAAAGGTCATCGGTAACTGTTGATGACTATTTCAAATAGCTGTCAAGTGACTCTGAAGGGTTAGTGGCTAACCATATGTCATAAACACTGGGAGCTAATTTGGGGCGGTTAGCAGTAAACAATACCTCTGTTGTCTATCCAGCATGGAAATAGAAAATGTCACAGACCATAATCGCATTTTGGAACTGGACTAATTATCTACAAACAGAAGGCAGTGCCCGTGCTGCTGCAATGAAACATTTGTCATGCTCAACAACTCGGTGACAACTGTTGAGCACTTACACTCTCAAAAGATTGGAGTACTGGCTGTGGCCGATGAGAAAGCCAGTAAGTAAAAAAGAAGTGCAGGCTGCTGTCTATGTGAGGACGGCACACACACTCAGAACAGTGCTTAAGTGGTCACTCTCCTACAAACTCTTATGCTACATTCACACTAGTGAAAATAATAGCTGGAGACCACGGTGTGACCGAAATCCCTGCGACTATGTGCAATGACCGTGCAGTCTCGTCCCTTCAAAGACAAGGACCAGGTGTATGACTACTCAGACTCAGCTGCTGTCCTTCAAGCGACTTCGAGTGATGATATGACAATAAACTGTGTCCCTTAAACAGTCCGCAACGACCTTCCAATCTGTCCACATTCATAAATTAGATGGAAATAATTTCCAAACATTCGCTAATTGAGAGTTAGTGCAGTCAGTCTGAGTCAGACCACCATTGTTTGGGGACAGGCTGCCTCTCACCTGTGTGAGCTGTGTGAGCTGGTCACTCATGGGTTGAAGGTTTTCCACTCAAACTCAAACATTTTTTGAATATTGGTGCCAAATGCGAAAAAATTTCAGTGCCATCGCTGGGCAACATTTCCAACTTACAAGCAGGTTGTCATCTTGTTTTCACACTAGTGTGACTGAGCTATTAAAGGTGTGACACGAAGGTCACGTTTGCATTCTGGCAAAATGATAAATCACACGAATTTACCAAATGCTAAAACTGCAATAATAAATTCCTATCATAAAGAAAATAATATAAATCTGAAAGAATTAATAACACAGATGTAAAAAAGGGAAAGAAACTGAGCACTCTGTTTAAGTGATGAGTGGTTATTTATGATTCTTAAATGCCAAAGATGGGTGCTGCATGACACATAGTCATCTTCTAAATTACAGCTGAACTGGGAAACATAATCCAGCCAATCGTGTTGCTAATCACACACAAGTGTGGAATAAATCACTGCTGTGAAAATAGCAAAAAAACAAAGCATCCTCTAGGATTTTTTTTCCACCAGCATATGTTCCAATCCAAAGTTCACTAAGCTAATTTTGTCTGTATGCAGTGACACAGCTAACAGATTTTACACAATTGCTTCTTAATTAAGACTTAAATAAAATGTGTAGGCATACACGAGATAAGTAAAATAAATTAAGGTGTTCAAATCAAAAACTAACATCAAGTAAAAAACTAAACGTGCCGTAAAAATGCAGGATGTTACTAGTCTGAGGAGATCAGTAGAGTGCCTATTTACATGATTCACTTAGTGCACTTCTGTGTTTATGCTGTGTATACTGGTGTTTGCGTGTGAGACAGAAAGAGACCTTGTTTCAGTGATAAGAGGGCTTACCAGGGCGGCCGATGGCTGTAGAATAATAACTGATGTTGAACCGAGAGCTGATGCAATGAGGGCAGTCTGTGAAATGCATGGCTGCCCAAACGAGGTAAAATCAACAGTGCTTCCCTTGCCTTCTTTCACACTCTACCTCCTTTCAACTATTTTAAAGAAGACAAACTGAGTGACTGCTCCAAAGATAAACTCTACTTTCATCTTGGAGCAGCAGCAGCCAGAGCAGCATCAGAACACGGATCTGCAGAAGAGGATCGACAGCATGATGGTGATTTTGCTGCGGCTAATGCAGCACGAACATTCTCAGCTGGAGCTTCTTGATTAAACCGGAGATCCTGTCATCCCTTCTTAGCCTTTTTTCAGATGGTTTGTTCCCAGCGTATCTGACCATGTCCACCGAGCTCACAGTAGCAGCACTGATTACTTGAATCTTGTGGATTCATAACAGCCAACACAACTCTACGCTGTGTTTGCAGTGTAAAGGTCAAGGCTGTTTTCGGCAAGCCGGGATGCCTGCTTTCTGGTAGCCTGGTTCAGTGTCTGTAATCTAAAAAGTTTGTTGTCTGGAAACTTCAGCAAGTAACATCCAAAAGGTCCCTAGGCAAGGTAAATATATGGGTTTACATTACATTTACTATAACCCCAGCTCACTTTTTATGGGGCTCTGGCTCCTTGTTGTGGTGTATCTGTAAGTCACATTTTCGTGTACAGTTTGCATGTGAATGTGAGATTTTGTGCAGATGAATGTGCGTGTCTGTTTACTTTAATCATTAAAAACAAAAGTCTGAACATGTCAGCATGGATTTATTTTTTGAAGGGCTGATCTGCTTTATATAACATATCACTGTATGTATTTCTCCAAATCTCCCAAACTCCACGACTCCAGAACGATGCACAGAATAATGCAAATGTTCCCTGAGTCTCAGAGCCCCTCTGGAGCCTCTAAAAGCTCTTTAAGCCTCTCTTTTAAAAAACATCTGAAAAGTATTCACAGCACTTGTTCCACATTTTTTCATGTTAAAGCAAAACGGATTTAATTTGTTTTTTCACCTCAAAATTCTGCATACAATACTCCATAGTGACAAAGTGAAAAAATGTTTGCTTGATATGTTAATAATAAAACTAAAAACCAAAGATTTTAAATAGAAAACAAAATGTATGGACAGGTGTGTGCATTTCCAAATCTTCAGTCAAGTTGTCGAAACATCTGATCAGCAGAAACAAGGATGCACCTAAGTGTCATGGCAAAGAAAATGTTAATACTTATATTTTTGTTTTTTTGTTTTTAATAAATGTGCATGAATCTGAATTTTATTAGACCTTATTAGATTAAAGATAACTGAATTCATGTTTTTATACTTAGCAAACTGGACTTCTCTGAAAACTCAAATTAATTTAATTTATATGGCACCAAATTACAATAACAGTCACCTCAAGGTGCTACAATAAAAATGACCTACAATAAGAGGGGTAATCTGATTGTTGAGGAAACACAATCAGATTACATTAATAAGCAAGCTCTTGGCGATGGTGGGAAGGAAAAACTCCCTTTTAACAGGAAGAAACTTCCAGCAGAATCAGGCTGAAGGCGGGGCGTCCATCTGCAGCGATGACTGGGGGATTTTCTATTCGAGAATACAAGTCAATAACTGTAATTTGACATCTTAATATAAAAAAGTTCGAAGTTGCGTTTTTTTTAAAGCTTTTTTATAAAACAATTTAACCTTAAACCTTGTGCATACTGGTGGATTAACCACTACAGTAACAGCGAAATATATATGTATATATTTTGCTGTGTCATTCAGTGATTTGTTTTATTGAAGTACTGATTATACAGGCAGCAAGCCAACTTCTGTCAATTTGATGAAAAGTCATACAAATAAACATTGGTTTTTATGGCTACTCACCATCAGACCACCTCATGGCATCATCCAGGTGTGGAGGCAGCCCCTTCCATAGTGAGCTGTCTTTAGGGTAGCCCAGGTCCATACGTCGCAAGTGGTCATCGTAGCGCCAGTAGCGGTTGTCCTTAAAAAAGTAGGTTTTGTCGTTGTGCAGCCAAACAAAGACGGCGTCCACTCCTTCCAGTGGCAAGCCAAAGTCGCTGATTGGACGAGGGTAACCCTCTTCTACATTATTGTCTTTAAAAACCCAGTATTTTAAACCTGAGTGATGAACACAGAGGTTAAAATCAAACCTTTTATATGATAGGATGTATCCACACAATTACAAACTAAACTAAATGAAACAAACAAGCAAAAAAACAACTTGTGAACACACAGACTGAGTAATCGAATAAAGTTACATATATTTACCTTTGAAAAACACGATTTTGTGGTCCCCTGGTCTCTCGTACACAGCATCCACACTGTCCAGATTAGGAGGAAGGCCCCTCCAGAAACGATGAATCTGAGCAGGACGGAGAGATACTAGGTGCTTCTCTCGAGTTAGCCGCCAAAAATACTTCCCTATGATGGACAGAAATAGCAAGTAAAGATCAATAAGAACTTCTTAACAATACTCTGCGGGATTTATTTAGAAGGAAAGCCACAGAGTGTGCTGTATCTTCAGTAGTCACATCACAAAAGCTAGCTACTCCTTCAATTTGGCTAATTACAAAACTCAGTGCTTTTTACCTTCTGTTGATTCTTCTGGAACTACTTTGATAAACCAGTTAGCAGCACAGGAAATTGAAAAATTTGGCTTGAGTTTAGGAGGAAAAAAATGTATTATCCAGTTGAGCGTAGCCAAAAAACATCATGTATGCTTATGAAAAATGAAAGAGAAAACAAAAATCAAAAATGCTGCTCCACTGATTTTTCAATATACCATACAGACTGGCTAATGCCCCAGAAACATCACTTTTCATGCTTAGTAGATTCAGTTTATCAACCAGTTTGGGCTTCATTTTCTTTGGACTGGAGGATTTGTGATAGTGTGTAAGCCTTTTATTCAACCTCATAGAAACACACATGACTTGGCTTCCTGTTGATTGCTGGCGCCACCGCTCGGCCCCACGCCCAGCCTCACTAACTTCACCATATGTTCTTAACTCGTGTTTTTCGCCACATGTTCAATGTTGCACATTGAACTGCAACAACAATCAAAACCCAGTTCATCCAGGAAAACACTTTTTCTCCATATCTGACGCTGGACAATAAAGTACACTCTCCCTTTAGAAGAACGGCGAGGCATCCTTTGATCTTTAAGTCGAATCGCCGGTGGACCATTCACTAGCGGTTCAATTTAGATTCATGGAGTTCAGTTAATGGCTTCAGACACTCAGGCAATGGCAGGGGAATTACTGTAAGAAAATGCAAGCGAGCGAGCGGATCAGTTTGAGACTCTAAGAAAGGACTCTCCAATCAAGATGTGCGGCTACAAAACTACAAACAGACACAGTTTGATCTTGAAGAGACACCAAAGTGAAACCAAAGAGGCCTAAAATGACAGACCTACAAAATACTCTCAGAGAGAAAAATAAGGATGACAAAGAAACACAAAACAACCGCAAAGAAATGTAAAATAAATCCAGCAACAAAGCGACTCCTCGACTGTTGGAGTGCTCAAAATGAGAGCTTTGGGGCTTCAGACTTGCCTTCATCTAGTAGGCCATTTGTCATATACCATTTCCTTTGTTTATTTTTTATTTAATTTGTTTGGTCAGTATGCAAATATGCATTTCTTATGCAGAGGACTCAGTTAACTTGCAGAAGACTTCTGCACAAGACCCTCACAAATGCAAACATAATGTCTTCTCGCAACTTCAACTTGATCTGAAAATATCTTCAAGGTTTTTGCACACACACACACACACACTTTCTCCTTTCAGATTTGAATACCTTTGAAAAAGAAGGCCTCCCCTCGTATTTGGGCCACGGCATCAAAGTGACTGGTGCATCTGTCTGGAGCATCCCGTGCCAGTCTGCGTGAAAAAATAAGAAGCAGAAAAAAGAAATGAAGACAAAAGATGGAAAAGGTTGTAGTATTTTCAAAAAGCAAAGAAGTTACTACAATTACAATCATATTCGCTACTATGCTGCATGAAAAATGTCACGATCGTACTCATCTAATGAGAGATGTTCTGAATGTGTGCACAAATGTGCATGTTATGTGCTTTAATTAAATGGGCTAAATATGAGGTGAAATGCTGTCACACTGAAACGGTGCGGTCTTTCACAACATTTATCCCACAAGCTAATAAGTGATTTAAAGCACTGACGTGGTCAGCCTGCCAATTATCAAGGCAATAGCACTACAGACCTGCCACTGTGAGTGGGAGGGCGAGAGCTCTCCTGTTATCAACAAAGATCTCTATTCAGAGCTCTTTTAATGAAACTCTGCTGCCTAGTGGTCAGCATTTGTGACCCTTGGCAAGCATGATATAGCTTTTCCACGCATCATGATAACATGGAGTGGGTGAAAAGTGAGTGATGAGGACAGTGAAAGGCCAATACTACTGATGGAAAATGGGCTTCTATTCTGCCTTGGTTTTAAAATGCTTTTAAATTGTGTGTATGCATGGAGGTCAGGAAGCAGCGGGTAGCAGGCGGCTTTCAATATAGCATGAAACGTAAAATTTAGCTAAAAGGGCTAACAATTTAAACATTTATTCTTTATTATGGACTATAGCATTAGTTTAAATGGTTAAATAATGTGCAATTTACTATGCAATAAGAATAATATGCTATATAATGACCACATCTGGAACATGATATGTTGTGCTGTTGAAAGCACTAAATTGGCAGGGCTGTGAGAAACAGCTTTTGGAGGTAGCAAGCGGCTGTTTTTACTTAGTTTTGCTTTTCTGGGTGAATCTATTGGGGACGTTTATTACACTTTCCACTCCAACATCTTTAGTGCAGTGAACAGAAAGACCCAAGGGGGGCTTGTAAAAAGAATAAACCACAATTTTGTGTTTGTGTGTGTGTGTGTGTTTGAGAAGGCCAGAAAAGCAGAAAGAGAGAAGATGAAAGGTTGAAGTGTATCATTTATGTGTTAGGCTACCAGAATCATTAAATTATTTGCACTGTGCTGAAAGTACACCAGGTGTCCTACTTACAGGAGTGTGGATCTGTTTTCGGGGAGGTCCAGTAGAACAGGAGGTTCAGCTGTCTGGGAGGGGTTTCCTGGTCGATTTGTATGGGAAACTGAGTCTCTGACACCTGAGAGGGATACGTGTGATTTCATTTGAAGAGGAAAAACAAAACATGGCAAAACATTACGTTGTTTTATTCCTTCATGTAGGAAAAAAAAGATGACTTATATTGTCACATAAAAATCATCAATTTCCAGAAAGAATTGAACATTTTGCACATTTTTAAAAATTGCTTGCTCAGTTGTTGATCTTTTGTACGTGTTTCTTTTATTATAACCAAATATAGCAGTCTTGTCTTAGTGTCTGTCTATCTTTAATTTAGTTCAATTCATTCTCCTCCATTCTGTCCCGTCCTTTAACATTCTTTCCTGCACTTCATTCTCAGCTCATGATCATTAGTCTCCCCTCAGCTCACTGATACTCTGTATATCAGGGAATGGTGTGATAAGGTCATATGCCATAAAGAGGTCCAATTAACTCCAGCCACGTTTTCATTAATCAATAACAGTACTCTACACAACTTGTCAATCCCTTTCTGTTTCAGTCACACGCACACACACCGATATGCAGAGGGAATGGAAACCTCATACCGTAGAGCTGCCAGACTCTGACTTTGTCTTCATAGGGTAGATCATATTTCAGCGGGTCTCCCACGGGACCCTGGTAGTATGGTCTCATGATAGACTCTATGGCTGATGTGTGCACCAGGCCGATGGCATGACCGAACTCATGGACTGCGACTGCAAACAGATCCATCCCATGAGATTCTAAGGCAGACACAGAAAGAGGGGAACACTCATTAGCCTTACATGCATATCTGACTTTTTTTGGTCTTATACCTGCTCAAAGTGGACAAGACTGTGTGAGACTATTAAAAACCTGCATTAGTAATGATGCACATTAGAGGTCGGTACAGGAATAAAACATAAAGATGCACTTCTGGAAACTATTCTTAATTTATTTAAGAGAGAACTGACTTCAATCAAAGAAGTAGCTGCACACAAGTATTACTGCTGATCTTCACCACGGTAGAAAGATTAAGCCACAAGCATGACAAGAAAAGTTACCTAAGAAACACCTTCTCGTTCCTTTCTTTAAACATTTCAAAACTAACCTGCGCCCTTTTTAGGGCAGTAAGAGAAAACAGCGGTGTTATCAATGTGAAACTGTGACATAGCAGAAAACTACTATATTCTTCTCTGCAGTTTAACCATAGCTTGCCTGTATCACCTCCAGCTTTGATTGAGATCACCTAGCTGCTTAAAGATTTTTGTAAAACCCATATAGCCACTGTTTGCATGTTTATCCCTTTTATGAGTGAACTCTATAGGTTGCAAGTTAAGAGGCGTGACAGACAGCTCCTGTGGCTGTGAGTGCTGTTAGGAATGTGGTGCAGTGAGATAACTATGGTAATACTGCCTGAGCCCCTGGGCTGCCAATCAAATCCTAAGTGTGGAAAGACACCCAAAGAGGCTGCAGGCTATTAAAACACATTTCCCTGGATGTTGAGCTAAGAGGAAAAGGCAACGCTTCCAAAAACTCCTTGTTTGGCTCTGCTAAGCAAGACAAAACCTGGTTTTTGAGATTTAGATTCGCAAAAATGTGAGTGCGGGCGAGTCGAGCCAAGCTAGCTTAGAGTTCCTCGGTGACTAGGATCAAATCAGCATTCTGTTAACCTTATGTTGGCCTCGACTTGGGAACGTCTTAGCGCTGTGCTCTGTCAAAAGACAAAGGACAATTGGAGAAGTGCACTTGTGCTTGCTGCACCTGGGATTTCCAGAAGCCAAATGCCAACTCTAATCTACATGAGCACAAGGTGGAGAGAGGGAGTGCGGATAAATGAAAGGATCGAGGGAGAAAACAGGGATTCAGAACAAAGTAGGCACCGTGTCATCGCATTTACAACCCATCTGAGGTTGACAGACAAAAAAAATGCTCGTGCCTGCGGACAAAGAGAGATTTACGTGGATGAATAAGACTCATTGAGTTAGACTCCCATGCCTGGAAAAAAAAACAAAAGACAAAAAAAGAAAAGAAAGTAAGCACAATAACATCACTGACAACAATTTGTGTAATTCCAGGTTATTATAACATATAATATTTTAAAAAAAGTGCTACTACTTTAATGCACAGTAAATACAATGCAATAAGGTACAATACTCTCTTGGATATGACATGATGAGTCCAGAATGCTGCAAACATGGCCTGCAGCATTTGGTTAAAAGTTTAATAAGAATGGTGTAACATAAGGTAGACGGAAAGAAACAAGGACACAACTAGCCAAGGGCTATCCTTTTCATCTGGCGCCAATCCATGCGCTATTATGACCTTGCATTACCTTGTGCCAATCTGGAATCGGTTTATACAGGGCTTAACAAATTTATTAGATCACCACCCAGTGTAAGGTTTATGTCACAGCTGCTCTAATGTAGTACTGCCAACTACCAAAATCTTTCTTTATGTTTCTGTAATGGCGAATCCACCGGTATGCACCAGCTCTTTAATCAAAAAAAATAATAATTATTGTTGCTATCTATGTTTTTTTGTTTTTTTTCCTAATTTACTGTAAGAAAAAATAGTAAATAAAAAAAAATAGTTTCGGTGGTTGAATTTTCAGTAATCCAGTACTTTTAGTTTTAAGCAAGTGTTTTTGAGGTTTTTTTAACAGGGTGGTCACTGTATATATTTTTGAATACAAATGTTTAAATTACACATTTGTGTTTAAACTAGGTTCATGTGGTAAATTAACGAAGGGTGATGATTCAGAAACTCCTGAGGCCTTTTTCTCTATCAATGATTTTTATAACTGATTTCTTAAACTAAACAAATGATGAACTACATGCTTTTTCAAACTTGTAACACTCAGAAACAAAACGTCTGTCTGTAAAAGCAGTTTATTACAACCTGTAATTGCAACACCATAAAAACAGTCTGTTTAAGGAAACACAAGGCAGTGCCCAGGGTTGCAAGAACTTGGGCTTTCTCACAAAAGACTATTGTTAGTTTCCTTATCCACACTCGAAATTACACCATTTAATGTAATAAGTCTATTAATATAATCATGACTATGAAGGCAACTCTGGCGATTTCCTAACCTAACAAAACTCCTTGCAAATCACCAAACGCAGCTTAAAAATAATTATAAAGTATTCACTGGCGTGGTGCTGAGGGACGGGCAATTAAAGATGGTTTAAGGTGAAGGACTTCCTAACATCAAGGCATTCCTATTGTAAATGTTGGAATCTATGCAGAAGTACTTGTGTATTGGATTGGAGTTTTTATACTTCATCCAAAGTCTTCTGGTAACATTCAACCCACATATTTTGCTTCTGCATCTTTCCCCGACGGACTTTCTATACATATATCTAGAACACTGGAAAGTATACTAAAGGCCTAATTTTCTGCAGTACTCCAGTGCAACCTCTCGTTGCTGAAACCCAAATAGAAAGCTGATCAAACTTGACATCAATAAATAAACTTTACTTTTTAGAACTCTGTGAAAAAGTGTCCAGAGAAGCAAACTCACATTTTTAAGTATTAATCAAAGTTTCGTGAACCCCACTGAGCTTCCAAAGAAGGAAAACTAGGCAGAAGTAAGATTCTTGTACTGTAATTTAAAAAGCATGCCCAACTTTTCATTTGGAAATCAAAATCTGTTCCGAGTGAGACGTGTGACAAAAATAAACATGTAATGGTGACACTGTTTCGAAATGACCTCAATTATATCTTTGGAATACTCCAATTTCGTGCTACTGGCCTCCAAAGATAATCAGTGTAATAATAATATTGCTCTCAATGTATCGGGTCAGGCTCCATTAATAAATGTAACTCTGCCTATCCCATAATCAGCATTTGGAGACAATACTTCTTCTGAGCTGCAAAGTGTATGCAAAGAGCTATTATATGATGTCAAAATTAATTGAGAGAAATGGAGCTCCTTTGTGAATATTTAGTGAGCTAAATTAGGCAAGCTGGCAGCTGCGCAAAAATGATCCTTTATATTAAGCAGGCCGAAGAGCTGCTATACAAAACTGTTTAATCAATACATTTTCAGATTGTAACAAAATGCAGAAGCAGAAACATTTGGCTCGCAGACATGAGTGACTAAACACAGAGTAGAAGAACTGGAACAACATGCTGGTACCTTAAATATTCTTTTAAGGTAGTAAAATAATGACAGATTTTGAAATGAATTCCATCCATCCATCTGTTTTCTTCTGCTTATCCAATTCAGGGTTGCATGTGGGCTGGAGCCTATTCCAGCTGTCTTAGGGCGAAATGATTGGTGGCAAAAAGCGATCACCTGCTACTCTTTGGACCAGGTTATAAACAGGTTATAGAGGAGGATTGTAGAGGACTGAGTAATGCCAGTTAAGAGGGTTGCAGCGAAATTTCATATACGATGTAAATATACACTGAGAATTTTGAATTATATCTGGAAATATAAAAAGTAGGTAAACGTTCACAAAAAGTGGTATGAGATTTAAAACTCAGATGGAGGTCAAGATTCTCAGAGGTGGTCTATTAAGAGGAAAATGTAGTGACTGTCTTACTTCTCTCACCCCAACCGGTCGCAGCAGATGGCCGCCCCTCCCTGAGCCTGGTTCTGCCGGAGGTTTCTTCCTGTTAAAAGGGAGTTTTTCCTTCCCACTGTCGCCAAAGTGCTTGCTCATAGGGGGTCATATGATTGTTGGGTTTTTCTCTGTATCTATGAAGCGCCTTGAGGCGACTTTTGTTGTGATTTGGCGCTATATAAATAAAATTGAATTGAATTGAATTGAATTAAATGAGCTGTGGCCGATTACCACAATGTCAGGTTTGCCAGGATTGAGATGGTGGAAAGTTAAACAAATCCACTTTGTAAAAAAACCCAAATGCAAAAAAAAGAAGCCAAACAGTCATGAGAGAGAAGTAAAGCTTCTCACATAGCAGTGGAAAGAAAGTTAAGCAGATGGCCTGATATCACTTCAAATTAAAACTGAAAAGGTCCAATGATTGACCTTTGAGGTATCCCACCTAGGAGAGAGATGAAGCAGATGAAGGTATCGAATCATTATCATGAATACTAAAATGTCTGTCAGTGAAATATGATGAAACTGAGTGAAGTAGCAGAAATGCCAGGTCCAGTTAAACTTTCTCTAGGCTTAGAATCGCACGATCAGCGGTGTCAAAATCAGAAGTTAGAAATGTGCTAAAAGGGGGAGGGAAAGACTTAAATAATCATGTACGCACTCAGAGGAAACTGACTGATTAATTGGTAAGCCAACGAATGCAGAGGAAATAACAGGAAGGAGAAGTATTTAACAAATCTTGTTGAAATTGTGTCCTTGGGGAAAGATGATGGGTGCACTTAAGTAATTATATCTTTGAGATCTTGTGGGAATTGGATTAAACTCAGACAACAGGACAAGGCAGGTAACTCATTCAGAGGGATGAGCTCCAAGGTGGGAATCTGCAATAAGATCTTGCCAACAGCAAAACTGAGAAAGTTGTCCCAGGCATCGTAAAGCATGACTAGCTCAAGGATTCAGGACCAGCTTAATAATACACTACAGTATATTCTGATGAAGAGAAAGACTAAAGCCACGGTTAAGCGAAAAATACAAATTTTCTCTTGAGAAAAGGACGTTTTGTCAACTGTTCGTCGTGGTCCAGTATAAAAACAAATTCAATGCTCAAAATGTAAAACTCCAAGTGCATAAGATGACAGAATATTTTTTAATGTTAATGGCTCACATTCCTACTGTTCCTTATCACCCGACTCTGTAGTCCTCTGTAGCTTATCTATGTTTTTATTTTACATTTTACCTACGATCTGTTTGACTGTAATGGATCAGACTGTGTTAGTCAGTCTAACTTTGCCCTTCCAGAAAACATGGATTTAATTATTTTCTAGGCACTTAAACAACTTAGCAAAGAGCTTATTTTAAATTGTATTTTTTAGACACATTGTTATTAGCAGACTGCTGCCAAAACAAAATATGTTGCCATTTCTTTAGCAGATTCCATGAAAAATGGTAAAGATTACATTAAAGGCAATTTTGCAGACATAAAATAGTATTTTTGCATCAATGGGATTCCTGAAGCGCTATTATCCAAAAACTTAGCATATCCTGGCATGGTGTGCTTTGGGTTCTTAAAGATTTTGAGGAAATTGGACTAGTGGGGGACAAAAGAAAAACTGCAGGCCTAAAAACCAAAAACCTACAGCAGATGAACACTACCTCAAAGTCCTGTCCTTAAGAAATCTTCCAAAGATCTGAGCATAAGAGAGACATCGGGCCCTTCAGTTTATCTTCAGAAAAGAAATGGTCTCAAAGGAAGGGTGGCTGCCAAGAAGCCATTATTAAGGAACCAGGGAGGGAGGGCTAAGGTGTGCCACATTACACAAAGAACAGGACTAAAAATGAGTGGCAACAGGTTTGGCAACAGATAAAAATTTTGACAAAAAGACTTTAGCACAGTCTTGCACGATGTCAACATTAACTTAATAATAACTAATTAATGACTTTGACCCGTCCTATGCGTGGCTCATTCGGGACATAACAAAGAAGGGAGATCCACACAGAAACAACTTTACCAGGGTGCAAACTGACAGAAATGCACCAGCCTTCTGCGAAGAGGGAGACCGGCATCTTGGAAAGAGACCACCTTATACAGGCATCAAAACAGGTGAAGTCTCTTCTTTAATGGATAGCAGGAGGAGGTGTTAATGAGGACCTGAACAAGAGGAAACATCAAGGCTGTATAATCCATAACCAACACCCACCCCCCCACAAACAGGGTCTTTGGAACATGATACTCGTGAAAGTACGTCAGCCATTACATTATCTCAATGTAATGTTACATTGGCTTACAGCTAATATAAAAGGCCGAAGGAACGACAACCAAGCTACCAGTTGCTGTTTCATATGCTGTTAATGGGTGATGATCTGTATGAACAGTTACTGGCAGTGATGATCTAACACACACTTCAATGCCCAAATAAGTGCCACTGTTTCCTTCTTGACCACTGAATAGTTAAGCTGCTGCTGGCTGAATCAGCGTGAAAAGAAGCAGACGCCAAGGCCGAGGCGTCACTCTCCTTAAACCAGCTTTATTTTACAATTGTTTTAGCTTCTTGACAGTAACTACCCAGCACCGCACAGTAAACAGGCTCAAAGTTAACGACCACCTGTTGAACATAGTGGAGCATTTAGCAGTTAATGAGACAGACATTTCCCCGAGGATGCAGGAAGAGAGAATATTGGGTTTATTGTTGTCAGCTGAGTAGATGATAATGTTGCTGTTTTTTTGTCTGACAGAAGAGCAAACAGGCCAGCTGTTACCTAAAATGTTCATAGTGATCTTTTATCAATATGTTTAACAGTTAATTTAGGTTTAAGAGAAAGTAAAAAAAAAAACCCAAAGCATAACTCAGACTGAGAAGTCAAAGCGTCGGCGTCACGTCACTTATTACCTATAAAATGGATTTTTATTGCTGTAAAATGAGCTCAGTGTCCGACTTTAGATTACTAAAGTTTGGCAGTTAATTTAAATTGCAACAGAAAGAACAAGCACATTTGAAATTCAATAATTTCTAATCATCTTGGTCTAGAAGTGCTAAAGTGCTTCAAGGAATTTAAGTAGATAGTAAAAAAAATAAAATAAAAGCAGCATTTACACAAACCTGAATTCTGAGCTAACTTCATTAAAACACTGTAAGCTGCAGCGAACGGGATTTTCTTGGCACTGGTTGGCACCCCCCTTTATGGAGTACAGGCGAAGAAGAAGAGGCAGATGCCTGATTACCAAATGAAAGAGTCTGATTTGATTTTTTTTTGATGTACATTTCACCCTTCATCACAGGCAGTGAAACACTAGCCTTGAAGGCTGGAACATCTAACAAGGTAAGATGATTCACTGCCAGCATCTTTTCTCTCTTGCTCACAGTAAGAATCTGTGTTTTTAACACTAGTGCGGTCTTCCATCAGGCCGTCACCACCGCTGAGCAATTCGTAGCTGGAAGCACGAGTCTTTGCACAGAGAATTTTATTTGCTTAAATTATCTCTTCTAAGTCAGCGTTTGTCTGTGTAAGACAATTGTGTGGCTTGAAGAGATCAATAGAGGTCATGAAGAAAAGAGCGCTCCTCTGATCCCTCTTTTCTTTAGCAACCTGCTCCCATTAATCACGACCACATTGACCCAGACGATGCTCTGAACTTCTGGAGCATCACGTCATCATGCCGTGACACTGATGCAGGCTGTTGGGAGATGTAATTGAAGCAAATTGAGTTGCAGTAACATATGTTTCCTAGTTTTAGGGCAAAAGCAAACAGAGAAATTGAACTATCACCCTGCCTGCAGACTTGGACTATGTGTCTTCATTGATTGGGTTTTTGTCTAAATTAAGTAGTCAATATACTTTTATTTGACAAGGAAATTGCATTATATAACAGTCACAATGGATTGTTTCAAGGAGCTATCGCACCAATATCACATCTTCAGGTGTTTCTTTTTTCAAAAGAAAGGTTTAGCATTTTGGGAAATACGATTTTGTGAGCATTATCATCTCATCTAAGGCAAGAAGGCAAATAATACTCGCAAAATATCAGACATTATAATAAAATAATATATAATAATAATATAATATAAAATAACTATTATTGACTGCGCATGCATAAATTGGATTTAGATTCTTTTTTTTTTTTAGCCATTTTTAGTTCAGTTTTAGCTATGCTTCTTATTTTGCAAGCACATCCTGCAGTTGACTAATAAATATAAATAGTTTACAAAAAGTAAAAGTAGAAGGTATTGCCTTTCCTTATGAAATGGAGTGGAATAGAAACCCCTCAGTAGAAGTTAAAGACTATAAAAATGCGCTTCCACGCAAAAGAGCATGCCCACAACCCTAGAAATCTCATCTCTGTTTCATTGCGTCGCAATTACTCTTCCACCGATTGTCATTGGTGCAGCTGTTAGCTGACATCACAAATTATAGTGGTGCTTTGTGGTCTGGTGGAGACATTTATTTCAGCTTCTGATCGGCACAAATCAAAAGGAAACATTTTGCTGTCGGCTAAAATACTTTAATCACCCTAAATATGGTGCTATTTCCCTCTGGTCTTTTAAATTTAAAGACTCAATTCTTGTAAAAAAAAAAAAAAAAAAAAAGCCCCATGGCATAGTAAAAATAGTACAATTAGATCAATAAATGTCAACAGTGAACAATAAACGGCTTGTGCTAATTGCTGAAAAAAAAACCTGATTTCCTCGGTTTGGGTAGGACATTGGAGTGGATTCTTTGTTTGTGGCGGTTGGAAGAGATGAAAGAAGGTCTTTTATGCTTCCTAACAAGCTTGTGAAAACAGTCAATGCTGCTGTAGTCACCACACTGAAGCCACAGCATGTTATATTCTTAGTTCGAACAGATAAAATATTGATAATACAATCTGGAACATGAATAAAAGGTAGGAGGCGCAGCTTGGTTCCAAAGTACAATCAGCAATCTTGTTTTGAATACAAAAACCTTGGTGAGTACGGAAGTTCAAAACTGTTCTCAAGCACTTTTCATTTTGTTAAAGTTTTGTTGACGCAGACCATTTCAGGCTCTTTATTTCATAGTACTCTGGAAGTGTCTCACAAATGTCTCACAGAAACAGATCATCCTTCAGTTTTTTATGTTCTTTTCATTCAGGCACACTCTTTAAGTAATACAACTCACCGGCCACGTTGTTGGCTTCAAGTTCTCATCAGCTTTTTATTGCAAATATCTAATCAGCCAGTCACATGGTCGAAACTCAGTGCATTTAGTCGTGTAGACATGGTCAAAAGGTTTAAATTAAGTTTCAGAATAGGGTCGAAAGGTGATATAAGGGAGTTTGAACGTAGCACGGTTGTGCTTGTAGGGTTTACAGAGAATGGTTTGAAAAAGGAGAAAATATCCAGTGAGCAGCGTTCCTATGGGTGAAAATGCCTTGTTGATGCCAGTTGTCAGAGTAGAGTGGTCAGTCTGCTTCGTGCTGTTGGGAAAGCAACAGAAACTAAAATAACTGCTCCTTATGACCAAGGTATGCAGAAGAGCATTATGTTAAACACTGAAGCAGGTTGGGTACAGCAGCAGAAGGCCACACTGGGTGCAACAGCTTGCACGTGCTCACCAAAATGGGACAACAGAAGATTGGATAAATGTTGCCTGGTCCGACGAGTCTCAAAATCTGCTGTTATCTCTGGGTGGTAGGTTCAGAATTTGGCTTAAACAACATAAAGGCTGATCATGCCTATCCCATATCTCTGAAACTGGTCATGCAACATGTAGCACCTGTATAAAAAAGGCCAAAGCAGACTGTGCTTCCTCAGGAGGCTGAGGTCTTTCAACATCTGCAGGAAGCTCCTGAGGATGTTTTACCAGTCGGTGGTTGCTGGAGTACTGTTCTATGCTGTTGTGTGCTGGGGGAGCAGCACAGCAAAGAAGGACTCATCCAGGCTGGGAAAACTAATCAGGAAGGCTGGCTCTGTGGTCGGCATGAAGCTGGACACTCTGGTGACAGCGGCAGAGAAAAGGACATTAAAGAAACTGCTGGACATTATGGACAATGCTGGGCATCCTCTGCACACGGTCGTGAATAATCAGAGGAGCCTATTCAGTAATAGGTTGCTTCTCCCAAAGTCAAGAACCAACAGACTTAAAAACTCCTTTGTCCCACACGCCATCAAGCTGTTTAACTCCTTGTTGGAGGAGAGAGGGAGGGGAAACAGGGGGACAAAGGAGGGCGGGAACAACTGAGCTTTAGTGCTTTTTTTCACTGTGCAATATTCACAATATTCTTTCTTATATTCGACTGTGCAATAATCACTGTGCAATAGACTCACTCAAATGTGCAATCCACTGGTATTCCTATTTATCCCTATTATATATTCTGTATTTATATTATGTGGTATATTTATGCTTATATCCTTACTCTCATTCCCCTTTATTGTATCTGTAACATGCAACTTCTGTCGGTGCTGTGCTACTGGAAACAGAATTTCCCGGAGGAACCCACCCGAGGGATTAATAACGTTTCATCTAATCTAACCTAATCTAATTAAGACTGCAGTGTGCCCATCTTCTGATGGCTACTTCCAGTAGGATAAGCCACCGTGTCACAAAGCTCAAATCATCTCAAACTGATTTCTTGAGCATGATACTGAGTTCACTGTAATTAAATGGCCCCCATAGTCACCAGATCTCAATCCAAAAGAACACCTTGGGATGTGATGGAAAGGGCCAACAAACGCAGCCAACAAATCTGCAGCATCTGTGAAAGATGTAGCTAATAAAGTGTGTTCCTTACCTGGTGACCTGAAGGTCCAGGCCTCGTCATCATCAAAGTGTGTATCCCCAGCAGTAAACCTCTCTCCAGGGAAAAAGGCATGTGCCACTGTGCCACCTGGCCCATCAAAGGGGTATCCATCGTTGTGGTCAGCCTTAGTGAAGTCGATTTGAATATCTGCATCACTGCCAGCTACTTCATGAAAGTTAAGGGGCGCAATATCGCTCCAGACCTTCAGGGCGTAGTACATGAGGGCTCGAACAGTGTCCCTGCCCAGTAAAGCCGAATCCTTAGGAAAGGTCCTGACTCTGTGAGAGAAAACAGAGATCACATATATGCTGAGAAAGAATGTGAAATAGATGGATCGATCTATCCACAGTATAGATCGAGTTCTTCATTTCAAATGCCACCAAACTTTTCAAGACTTTTTTTTTAGATTTCTTTTCTTTCTTCTTTTTCTTTTCTTTTTTTTTTTACACATCATGAAGACGTTTTACAGAAATATCATTTATATCTGTCAAATACTGAAAAGTAATATAGTTTTTATGAACTCTGCTAATCAGACTAATCAAAATCTCCTTTTTGATCTTTCATGATTTACAGCAACATTTCATTACTTTTTCACTGTGGAGTCGCTGCTCTTTATAGCAGCGGTCCCCAACCCCCGGGCCTCGGACCGGTACCGGTCCGTGAGTCGTTTGGTACCGGGCCGCGAGAGTTGAGGCTCAGGTGTGAAATGTATAGTTTTCAGGGTTTTTATCGGTTTTCAGCGTTATTTTGTTATCGTTTTTATCGTTTACTCGGTTTTCCTTGGTATTTTCACATGTGTTATGAATAAATTTTCTTTTTTTCGGTACCGGTACTAGTTTTATTTTGTTGTATTTATCCGCGACACCTTAAAGGCCGGTCCGTGACAATATTGTCGGGCATAAACCGGTCCGTGGTGCAAAAAAGGTTGGGGACCGCTGCTTTATAGTACTGTATAAGAAGTGCTGCATTACAAATACTCAGTTTCTCTGCCAAGATAGGCGACTCTTTTCATCCGACTTCTGGTACAGCTTTAATGTTATTGATTAGAACATTTTTCTGGGAAAGTGAACTCTCTACTTTGAAAGAAGAACATTTTATTCTTGTTTTTATGAAAGTATAGTACACTAAATGTAACTCGTGTGAGTGCCAAATGAAGCACTCTGCACTCTTTTTTTTCCATCTTAAATTGAAGTTAATCCATATTTCATTTATTTATATACTTCAAAGGATATCGTACATTAATTTACATCAATAAAGTGAATGTATCAAATTCTGATGAAAGGATTTGGTCCTTGGCCTTTCCTGCTTCACAGAATAACAGCAGTGAAATCTCACTACATTTATTCCAGTATAGTGTTTTTTTAGCTATACTTTGGCTGCTTTCTCAGCTGATATCAACAAACATAAAGAGTTATAATGTATTAACGTAACAGTTTTTTTTCTTTTTTTATTACAAGGAGAAGAAAAGATATGAGATGCTTCAACATTTTGAAAGAATAAACAGCCTCATGTGTGGGGTCTATATACAGGTAAGGTATAAAGTTTCATGTTACAGTTGTGCTTAACAATTCTACGAATGGAAAAAAAGATAAATGAACAACAAAGTTATTTTTTTTTTGCTGCAGTGATTTTCAAACTTGTTTTTTCAATGCCAGCCTTCCTCTTTTTCATTGTACTTTTGTTTTTCTGAGTTTTTTGCTAATATTCCCAGCAAAACAAAGTCATTCCTGAGGCTCCATTAATATTTCTGGCAGTGCTTTTCCATTGGGTTAAACATTATTAACTCAAACATTAATGAGAATTTAGGGGCGAGTGCTTTTGCACTGGTTTAAATTAGCATACTTCTAACATAAAGTAGGCAAAATTATCCCCATCTATATTTCTCTATAGCAAGCAAACTATAAGCTAGTATTCAGTGCTTAACATGAATGCCGGATGGATGTACCATTTCTACACACTATGGTGTGAAAGGTCTGTAGCTACCTTTACTCTTAGGAAAACAACTATGCCCTGTGACCCAGCAAGTACACTTTCAAAATGAATCAATATAGGAAACATATCCAACAAAGTTTGAAACTGTGACCTCATGAGAGCTTATTTTCACCCATCTTTAAAGCCTTTGCTCTCCTCAGGACCTGCTAAGTGTTTTCTGATAACTTGAGTCATAAAACCTTTCAAGCTACATTCAGTCCTTTCATCCCCACATGAGCTGGAGAAGCAGCTGTTCAGACGATTCAGATCATAGCTCACGGTCACTGGACCTTTACAGTCAGGCAACCTCCTGAACACCTGCCAGAGGAGATCACAGCAATCAGAGCAGCGAGGTCTCTCTAATCCTTTAAATCACTTCTCAAGACACATGTGCAGGTTCTGTTTCAGTTTTGTTTTCATTTATCACCGCTTACCTTTTATCCAGTCTTTATTGGGACTGGTATTTTTTGTTTTGTACTATGATGGACAAGACAGTTTTAGTTCAATAAAACGTTATTTTGTAGCCGGCAACTCTACTGTTGAGTTTACACTCTGCTCTGATAGTGTTGTGTTTGGCCAAGGCTGTTTTCAGCAGCTGTTTTCAGCAAAGAAAGCTCTAAAAACCCACTACATAAACAGTAGCACTGAGATATTACAAACAGAGACTTCTTCTCAATAGCTGGTGGAGGACAAAACAGAGCTAAAAGTTGAGTATGTGGCTAGGGAAGTGTAATAAACATGCCTCCTAATTAAGCACAATTTCAACCAAAAAATGGTAGCTGTATAAGTAACAAATGATTTCCTCATGAGGTTCTCAATCTTACAGTCATGACAGCTGCAGTATACACAGTACAAATCCACTACAGTCCTCTATAATTAGTTCTTTAACTTCTGGGAGCAGCGTGAAAAATAGCAGACGTGCTGGTTAAGAGATGCACATGGAGACTAATCTGAAGGGGACAGCTGCCAAATTTAAGTAAAGTAAGGGAAGGGACAGTTAGGCTAAGCTAAGGTATGGTAAGTTTTTTTGCATTTTAAAGTAAGCTTTCAGTACCCTGAGGTCTAAGTCATCACTGATGATGACCTCACTCCTAGCCCCCAAAACCTAACCCTATGTTTTGGAGACAAGGAAAAACTGACTTTTATGGAAAAAATAAAATAAAAAAATTGATGCCTCTCCAAATCTCAAAACTATGTCTGAACATTTTGATTTCTAAAACAGTTTTAAATGCATAAATTGCAAATAAACAACACACAGTTTTGGCCCTGCGACAGGCTGGTGAATTGTCCAGGGTGTACTAAACCTGTCGCCCTGTGGTGGCTGGGATCGGCTGGCTGGATGGATGGGAGCGACCTGGCCAATCAGATAGCAGAAATTGCTCTTTGGCCTGTTGCCATAACTCTCTGCTAATTGTGACTGATTGACAGTTTCAATAATAAACCCAGTTTAATTGTATTCAAGTTTTTTATTGTACTATTGTGGATTAGTAGCACCATTTCTAACCCACAATACAGTTTAACATCATCAAGTTCAAAACTGATAGAAAATGAACTAAAAGATAAATAAATGAAAGCATTTGTGCTGTTACGCATGTTAATTTAGATGTATTAAAATTTTAGCTTAAACAAATCAAAGGTTTCGACTTTTTCCCCATGTTGCATAACATAGTGTGATTGGGTCATCAATGACGAAGATTCGTGGTTTAAGCATGCTTTTTTGTTGGTCCCACGTTTGCATAGCGTAACACGCTGGTTTACGGACCTTCGTCTACATGTTGTAGCGATTCACAGCGACCAGCCGCGGAGAAGAAAGAAGTCTATAAAACAGCTGAAATGAATACAAGTGATAAAAAACAATGAAAAGTGCCCAATGCAGGCAAGTCTGCGCTTCTCAAGCTGTTTAAAAAAAAATCTTATGTCTATTCGCTCTTTCCCTTTTCGCAGTGAACTCCGTAGTTCTTTCCACCTTTCAACATCAGTATTTGACCTTGGTCCTCAGAGAACTGCACACAAGCACGTTTGCGTAGGCTGCATACAGTACCCATCCGCACAGCATCTGCGTAGGCAAATACCTACGCAAATGGACACAACTGCAGTACTATAAAATAGGCTTTAAGTCTCAGAGGGTTAATAGCACTGAATCTCTTTAATGATTTTTTTATACCCTTGTATAAACTAGACGGGCGCTCTGAAAGTGCATCCTCAGTCAACACCAATGTCTTGATCCTGATTCATTTTCTCCCTGTTTCACATTCCCACCACGTTTCACGATATACGGTTTTGTAGTGTTTTTGTGTGATCCTGATACTACACGCACAAAACATATGAAAACATATATTCACCTTGGTTTGTAACTTGGCAGGGGAAAAAATATCCAGTGGAGTAATAATGAATATGGAGCATGTTTATCCCTTAAGTCTAAAACAGAAACTATCACCTATAACATCACACCTCTCTGATGAAATCCCTTCGAGGACTTGACAGCTAACATTAATAGTTTCAGCCCATATCAAGAGATATTTACTCCTGATCCTCACTGCAGCGAACACTTGAGCTGCCTGTTCTGCTGTTATCACATGCCTTTAACACATCCAGTGATGCGAATGGGTTCATTAATTAGCAAATATGTCTATATCAACATGTTGTCGCAAAACACATGGTCGGCATTAACAATGTTTAAAGCAATAAGGAAATAGCAGCTTGAAAATGGGATTTTTCTTATTAATATGCAAATGTATGCAGCAAAGTCACCTCAAAATCTAATCGGATCATCTATTCTGTGGGGAAACTTGCAGTGTACAGTAGTGCAGAATTTTTCTTGCCTTGATTTATATGGGAAAATGTGGCTGTGCAGTCCATTTGTTCATGCTGCCTGAGCATCTGAGCCTCACTGCTAACCACAGTTAGCCAAGGTCACTGCAAATGGCTCAGCCTCCACAGACAATTCACCTGCTTATTAGACCTAATTCAAACAGACAAGGGTGGGTGATTGTGTATGTCTGCGCGTTTGGGTGGATGTTTGTGAGAATGAAAGATGGGGAAGTGCGACGGTGTGTAAGTGTCCAAATATCCAAATGTGTGCGTAGCATCGAGCTGTAAGTGAGTGTGTATGGGTCTGTGTATATGTGCTAATTGCAGGTAAGTCCACCAAGGTCAGAGCATTCCTGCCCAGCATCTCAGATGAACTGAGGAGTCTCTGGGTGATGCTTGTGTTTACATACAGTATGGTGCAAAGGGGCATAAAAATGAGGCGGTTGTCATTTCTCTGTAGTGCTTCCCTTAAATATGATCTTTACAGATCATGGCACGGATCTGACAGCATCTCAAACATGCACCTTGATTTTAACAGCCTTATCGATTATATTTCAGTAAAGCAAATAACTTTACTCACACGTGATGTTTATTAAACACCTTGGCCTCAATAAATCCACGTCAGTGTAGGGGCTTTATGATACAGTTACAACACACCCAAGCTTAACTTTACTTTTTGGAAAATTTACCTCAAAGAGATTCACAGATTTTCCACCCAGGTAAAGTCATATCGGGTTAATGTATCACTCATTTCATTTAAATCAGAAGTGATTGGGTAGTTTGCTCAGTTGCTGTGTAAACTGACTGAGTATGTTTAGATTAACATTTGAGGGTAACTATTTTCCTTTTACAGTAGTATGCAAAAGTCTTGAGCCACCCCTCATTTCTTTATATTTTGCTAGGGAAATGGGAAATATATGCAATGGTTTATTGACACATTTGCAGTATAGGTCTTGTAATTTTTTTTAAGTAGTCTTCAGGAATACTTCTCCAGGCCTTCTTTGTTCTCTGCCAGGATGATCCTACATTGCTTCAGTTGTTCTGTTGTGGGGAGCTGGGGAGGCCAGTCTTTGACTGATAGAGCTCCATGATGTGTTTTTCTATCCAGGTATGCTTTTCCTGCAATGACAGTGTGTTTGGGATCAATACCAATCAGATGCTTTCCAAATGGTACTGGATGGTGAATCAAAATCAGATGATACTTTTCTGTGTTCATAATTCCATCAATTTTGACAAAATCCCCAACACCACAGGTTGAAATACAACCCTAAACACTGACAGCGCATCAGTCTTTTTATTTTATTTATTTATTTTTTTGTTACAAATATCTGCAGACCTTGCTCCTGACCTCCTCTGTACATACTGACAATGATGAAAAAAAGATCAAACTGGGATTTCTCTGTTGCCACTGATTTTCAGTCCAAGTCCTCTGTAATTTAGCATACCTAAGTGTTTTCTCCATGTTTCCCTTTCTTAAGAATGGCTTCTTGAGAGACACCAATCTGCTGTAGATGGATGAAATGATACACCAGATGCATCTCTCAGTTCCTGTGTCAGGTCTTTGCTGGATTTTGTCCTGTTTCTTAAGAATATGACTTTCAGCTACTGTTCATCTGCTACGAATTCTTTTGTCCTCCAGTTGTCTCAATATTTTTTTACAGACACACTGCACACCGTGCTGAAATATGCAATGTTTTAGACTAACATATCTTTGGGAATCACCTTGCTGGTGAAAAAATACTATTTTATGCCTGTTAGACCATCTTTGACACTTTTCATAGATTCAACTAAAAAACAAAAGGATCAACTCGTGTGTTTTTGAAACTGATAGTGACAGTACCGTAGACAAAGGTTAAGAGCCTGGGCACTATAGGGACCTTAGAAATGTGTAATGTATACACTTTTTAAAAGTATTTAATATATCTTCATACAAATTAAACACACATGCATGTCTCCAACACCAGATAAGCTGGGATAAAAACTCTTCATTCGCCCTCCTTTTTTTCCCCTTTTTTTAATTTCAGGGAGGATATTAAATTATAGAATCACACTTTGAGTCTGGCTGTTATTTGTAGCTGTGGGGTCTACAGACTTTTTTTGGCATCATCTCTGCAGCCACATGGCCCCAAACACCACCTGAAAGCTATGCCAACACTCATTACTAATTCTGCTGCAGCTGCTCATTAAACCACACTTCAATTCTCACATCCACCTGTAAAGAGATCAGTCTCCCTTAGGGAGGACTTATTATCATCACTTTCCAATCCCTGCAGTGCTAAGATTAATGGCACCATCTGAGAAAAGAAAAGGTCGTAGCCTGGGTGCAATATATAGTATTATCTATATTCACATATAACCACGATCCATTCCGCCCGAGTTGTTCAATGTGTAATGTGTTCAAAGCATCAGGTTGGGATTTTAAGGGCAGTAATGGAATCACACGTATCACTGAAGGATTTTTCAGGTCAGCATTGAAAAAATAAGCTTGTGGATGATCAAGATAACGGCCGTGTGATCGTGCCGTAAATGTCGGTTTTCTTGAAATCGTCAGACCGTGACTCACGAGCAGTTACAGAGCGATAAGCGCATGAGCCAGCAGTTTGTAAAAACAAAACAACAAAAAAAAGTGCAGATGTAAGAGTTTTTGGCAGCAGCGTATAACAGTAGTCATCAGAGGCTCAGCGGCTGAAGGGCTGTTTAGCAGCAACAGAGCTCCTGAGTGTGCATCATTGACTCACAAATAAATACCTGAGAACGGAGTGTACTGTCAGACGTTTTCACATCAATCAAACAGAACAGGTTTATAAAGAACTGCTAACATCAAAGTGCACACTGAGCAGGCAGTGCTGGACAGGCTGTGGATCTTTTGCTGCGGAGCTTAAGTGGCGGGCAGAGGATAGAGTAGAAGGGAAAACAAAGAGAGGGGAACGAATGATGGAGAAACGAGTGTAAGCAAGCAAAGAAATCATATATGCAAGTAGCCAAGGTTACCTTCAGGCATTCAGTCATTAGATTTATAGATGTGATCATGTTTAAATCATAAAAGCACACAGAATATTACTGCTTAAAAAACAGTTTTTCAAACACCAATCCGACACTCAAGTATTCTCATTCGAGATTTATTTCCCCATCAAAAAAGAACATTTTCAATTTACCGAGTCGTAAGAAAAGGAAAGTCATTAAATATATCTATGTATATATATATGTATATATATATATATATATATATATATATATATATGTAAAGCTCAGTTTGTAGCACTTTATAGTATGGCCCGCACTAAGGGTGTAATTTCCCTGTAATTAAAAGTAATTTCAATGGATTTGATATGAAATTATAATAATAATTATTTTCATCTACAAATATGTAAATTTGGTAGCTATAATAACAGGAAACAAATAAAAAATACACACTTTAAGTAATTTTAAGTAGCACATAACTTTATGTATTTTACAGGCAATAAAAAATAATTAAATTGTAAGTAAATTTAAGTAGTTTTTTAAGTACTGTGCAGTTTCTTGGTAATATTGGGGAAAAACAAACAATATTTCCCCGTCTTAAGTACACTGCATTTTTCCGGGTCTGGGTTGTATTATGGATTGGATTAATCAGAAGTTTTTATAGGTATTATCCTATAACTATTATCATTTATATCTATACCTAGCCCAAAAGTATAGCATATTTAATATTGTGATTTATGAAAACACTGATTTTCTGCAAAATCATTATGAAATTGTACAAATTGTTTCCTGTGAAATAAACTTAGTTGTTAGCCCCTTACTCTAGCATACCTACCTGTAAGTATTTGCAAGTAAATTTAATTTCATTGTAATTTCAAAGACAATTTAATTACACCCTGAGTGTAATTCCCCTGTAGTGTTACACTGTTAGTGTTTTCCCTGTAAATCAGTAACAAGACTGTTAAGTTCTGGATTAGTGGTAAATGCATTTAGTTGGGCTAATTTAAACCTGGCTAGTAAAACACAAGCAGCTCAAAAGTAGTTTAAGGAGGAAAAACAGCAAATAACTGACAGGTCTTTGCTTGGAGTCAAGCTTGGAGTTTAATATTTTAGTTTTGTGCGTTATTATATTCCTTGTATGCTCTGTTCTATATATTGTTCTTCATATTCTAAGCTTATTTTCTATTTTCTTGGTTTTCTCGATATTATCCCTAGGTTGAGTTTCCTTTTGTAGTTTTAGTTATTGTTTTTTCCCCGAGGTTTTTTTCCCACCCTTCCTTGTCAAGTTTGCGTTCCTGTGTCCCCTGTTTAGTTACTTCCTGCTTCAGTCTTTTACCGGATAATCTTCTGTGCATTGTGTTTGGATTTTCTTCCCCTTGTCTCATTCATTGACTCTCTTCACCTGTCTTCTTTTCGTAAATGCCTCATGCTAATTAACTAATTAACTAACTAATTACCTAATTATCCCTGCTATTAGTATTTGATTTGGGTTACTGCTGCTTGTTGGATCGTCCCAATTTCACTTAAATAAAGGGTTAATTTGGCTTCAGGTCTGCACCCTGGGTCCAAATCATTCACCAACCATGACAGATATATTATACATACATTAACATCTTTAATTGGCTCCATGTGTATTGCAGTGAGATTTAAGATAATGGATATAATGACAAGAAAATGGAAAAGTTATTCATTGCAGAGTAATGTGATCACCCTCCTGGATGCCATGTAAATAAAATGGTTGAGGGGATTTGAGATGTTTTCCCAGTTTCAAGCTTTAAATCTCATCTAGCAAATGGAAAACTTCATTCTTTGAAAAATGCCTGTGAAATAGCATTTCTTCAAAGTCTTTAGAAAATCTAAGTCATAAATATGTAATGAGGAAGGAAATTAGTTTTGCCATTACAAACTCCATTATGCAATACTGTCCCAGAGTAATACTGGACTGAGAAAAAAGGAAGTTCAATTACAATATATTGCCTTTTTCTATTGAGATTCTGCTTTAACAGTGTTTTAGAGTTTTTAATTGTTTAAGATCCCATCGAGGAACAAGTGACTGGGACAGTGACTCTTTGCTTCATTTATTGGCGATGAACCTAAATGTTCTCGAGTCAACAAAACGGTGACCTTGGTGCTAAACAGAGACGGCAAAAAATATCAGACTGTTTGAATTTGTGATTTTCCAAGTCGGATAATTATAAGAAGCATAATATCACGGCAAAAAAGAAAAAGTTGGCACACAAATCAATACAGAAGCAAGCAGTGAGCCATGCATTTTTTACATTAAGCTAAATACCTGGATGAAAAATGCCTGTGGTAACTCAAATGCCTGAGGCAGTTGTTCTATATAGAATATTATATCAATTTACTGTGTAGCTTTATTGATAAACCATGCAATATGGAAGCCTCTTTAGATGTGAATGAATCTGAAATCAACAAATAATCCACAGGCATTTATAATAAAACCTGAATAATTGCCCCATCTGTTTCTCGGCAGAAGCCAGAGGCTGTTTCTTTTCTTTTTTCTTTTCCTCTTCTTTTTAAAAGACACCAAGTCTGTACATCTTAATTTTCAGTACATCTTGGCTGCGTTATGGTGCTACACAAATGTGAGAGCTGCGAGTAGAAAGGTGGCTTCACTGGACTGAAAAAGAAGCTGCCTTATTTCACAGAGCCAACTAGGGCCAGGCTGGAGGCAGCATAAAGCAGGTGATTGACAGCAGAAGGTTTGCAGCAGCAGGATGGAGAGAAGCAGAGTAAAAAGAGAGGCTGAGTGATATGAAAAAAAGCAAAAATGTTCCAGTCATAAAACAGCAGGATCTCACAGCTATGTGCATGCCGGTCCCCTGAAGCAGATGTTGACTCCATGGTTTCAATGTGGTGTGCTGCTGGATTGCGGCCAACTGCTTTTTCCAGGTCATCTGAGACCTTATGCGGACCACCCCCACCCCACTTGCCCCCCTAAACCACCCACCCATGTGCAGTTACATCCTCACCCACCCCACCCCTGAAAAAAAGGCTGTATCTCTGACCGAAAGCCCCAAGTGAACTGAGGATTATTTCAACAAGGAGATGCCACAGGGACAAAGTCACCAGGTAATTTGTTATCAAAAAGCTGTAACCTTTCTGCCTCCGGTGACAAGTGATTCATCCACCTGAACTCATCCGTCTTGCAGTCTGAGCAGCTGCTTTTGCTGCCACAAACCTGCTGAAGAAGCTTACTTTCCTCAGCTGATTCTGGCTGGATAAACCTGACCTGTAATCCCAGGGAATAAAGTCTGGATGATTTTCCAACATCAACTTGAGGTAGTAATCTGTTATTAATGTAGCAAAGTGGAAAGTTCCTGGCACAATTTTCTTCCACGGAAATTACACTTTTCACTTTTTGGAAATGTAACACTACGTCACATTTGGCTCTCACACCTTTTGAAATGTGGGCTGGCTACGCAGCACTACTTCACTGGTGGAATCCAAATTAATGACTCACTAAATTTATCATAGTTCGTGTCCTAATCAAACAAACAAACAAAAAATTCTTTCCTAAACACAAATGTCAGCCTTACTGTGGGCGTAGTCAAAAGGCCGATGGATCGACTGGTCTACATCTAGGGCCACACTACCACACGGTGAAAATAAAGCTTTCTTCATAAAGTTTAGATAAAAGCTAATCTTTGAAAAAAATATATTATATTGACGAGCTATCCACCCACCCATGACCCTGAACTGGATACACAGCTAAGAAAAAGGATGAATGACATTGGTTATAATCAAATACTTCACTGTGCAGCTCGCGATTACACAGACATCTTCATCTTGCTAACTCCGTTTTATACACTGCTTTACTTTCTGTTCTGCTATTAAATATCACGGCTCACCCACAGTCCCTTTTGCTCGCTCAGCCCTCCCACCAGTGGAAAAGTCCTGCTTATCGACCTGTTTCTTCAATCCTCAAGTGCCCTGATGTCCTGCTTTCCAACCACCTCTTGCTTCATTTTGCTTTCCTTCTGTCCTACCTTAGATCTATTACCCTGCCTGTTTCATCATCCTTCTGCAGGATGCTGTGGCCCATCTGTCCTGCATGCCTCTCCCTAAAGAAAAACTTATAACTACTGTATGCTAAGTGACATAAAAACACTTGGCCAACCAATAGTTGTTTACCCAACAGATCATACACAAAGAAACCTTTGTGTAAACCCTTGATTAACATTCACATATATTTTGCACATACTGATATTTATGTTGTATTTATTTAATTATTACAAATAATTAGAAATCAGCTGTCAAAAAACAGTTTGTACCTGCAAAATCCTATGAAAGTAGTACAAAGCAGTACCTGCCTCAACTGTTTTTG
This sequence comes from Perissodus microlepis, assembly GCF_051167445.1. Lineage (NCBI taxonomy): Eukaryota > Metazoa > Chordata > Actinopteri > Cichliformes > Cichlidae > Perissodus > Perissodus microlepis. The sequence continues at coordinate 40,478,933 of NC_140467.1, read as the reverse complement.
AGCCTGTTCTCAAGCTCTATAACGCAGAGTAAAATCATGTCTAAAATCATGTGTAAAATCTGTACTTGTACTACATGCATAGACTGTATTTTAAGTTCACGCAGACACCTTGCTGCTGCTCATTGGTGTGTGGATCTTTTGAAAAGCCTTGATTTGAGCAGTTAGGCCATCAAGGGAAGGAAAAGCATGCTTAGTCACAAAGCATACCCTGCTTTCTCATCTGTTTTTACCTAAACCGGGCCACAATTCACAAACTGAATCTCATTCTGTGTCAATTAAGCTTTGAAACTCAGAGGACACGAATGCATTAATAATAGATTAAGAGAGCAGTGGAGTCATTTCCCTCACACCTTTATACAAACTGACTTCTTTTTGCAGGCAGAAGAGTCTCCCCCTGCTGGCTATTAGACAGAATGCAGTTTTAAGACATTTCTACTGATAAACTGTGACAAATTTTTATTTGTTATTCTCTTCCATTTTAAAATATTAATACTTAGACTAGCAACTCCACAACCTCCATTCCAACCCTATATAATAAAGTATAGCGTCGCCAATATGTCATATATAAAATAATAATTTGGCTGACTCCTTCCATCAGCAGCTTCACTGCAGGCCAATATCACACGAATATCAGTGGGTGAGAATAAGCAGAGGGTGAATCGGGGATATTTATCAAAAGACCTCCCATCTCTAAAGGGAAAAAAATCCAGCCACACATGGGAGTGAAGAGCGTGGGTGTTACTCTTTGTTTATGTGTGCATATGTAGTACCAAAATGTTTATTTATTCGTTTTCTCTTCCTCTGCACTGCTCTTTAGGTTGATGTCTATTGCTGCACAGCACACACAGATTAAAACAAACCGGCTGACACACCACCTACCTCAGATCATCTCCCGATGGCGTGTGCGAACCAGCTCAGGCCAACCATATGTTTCACAGCATCCTCCTCTGCTGTTTAACACTAAGCTGGATCCCTGACAGATGGCCCAGCTGCTTTTAACATGCCCATATTATCTTATCATGTACTGTATAAACAGCAGACTGTGACCCTTCTCTTTAGGAATTATAAAAAAGGCATCGGTATTAAATCTGAAGACTTAAAAAAATAAAAGCCCTGTCTCATTTATGAAAACTTTATGAATAATTTACACAAAGGTTTGTGTATGATCTAATAAGAAAGACACGTTTGCTGATTATATTAAGTTCGATGTATTTTTATTTTTTTTTATTTTTTTACAAAATACTTTCAGTCAATTAAAAACACCAAAGTTTTCCACTTTAATAAGGGACATCTAATCTGTTCTAATAAAGCATGCACAGATGGGAAATCATTTTAAATAGACTGAGAGAGGATTTTTACTATATTATAGTTAAAACAGTCAAATATAAGTAGCAAATGTTTCCAGTGGAATGTTCCTTCCAGCCTCATGAGCTGGGTGCACTTCTAAGCTTTCAGTGGTTTGTAACCGTTTACAGAATAAGGTCTAGGTACTAAAAAAAAGGATCATGCATCATTTGCAGGACTCGAAATTCATACAAACCTCTAAAAATCCTTTAAAGCTAATATTTATCTATATGGTTACAGACAGATAAAAGCATCACATCTGAAGAAAGAGGGAATTTATTTTGATCATTAGGATGATTCCTATTTAGGTTTCATATTTGTATTATACATTACTGCCTTAACATAGCTACTCTCACTGGGAATGAAAATAAGGATTCACCGTCTGTGGACTCGCTGGTTTTATTGTATCTGGGCGACGACGCTTGCGTGTGACCTTAAAGCGTCCTGTTAATTTTCCCTACCTCCAGGATAGATGTCTCTTGTTCCATTTGTTCTGAGGGTTCAAGCTTCGCTTCCTGCGTCCCACTGTCCCCTCTGTGTCGGACACGTCAGGCAGAGAACATCTGGGTGTTTTCATCAGCCCTAGTGTTTCTTGGTCTGCAGAACAGAAGAGATACTTGCACATATATAAACTAATTCAAATACATGCCACAGTTACCATGTTATTTTTAGAGAAAACTAATTAGCCAGTGTATGAATGCATTTTATGCTTGCTTATGTAGCGCATGAATAAGGACATCTGATCCATCACTGTTCAACATCTGTTTGAAAATGAATGCTTCAGTAGTAGAGAGTCATGTTACACTGTATGAGCACATATACGTACACAGCTGACTGAACAAAAGGCAGCAAGAAGCCATTTGGGCCAAAACATATACATGCTCCCCAACTTCCCCTTCAGGCATTTACTCAGTAAAAGTCGTGATGGCAAACCTATTACGTCAGAACTAGTGATATTTATGGATACGCATGTAGCGCAGTCATGATCTGCATTCCAGAAGTCAGCAGGCCTCGAAGAACGTGTACGGCCTTTTGGCCACTTTAAGAAAGAGAGGCTGTCCGGACTCAGAGCCAAGACGCTGGAGCGGCCCGTGGAGATTACTCGGATGGACATCCAGGAGAAGGCACCTGTCACAGACGTTTTGAACCCCATTTCTCTTTTTATTCCACCACAACCACAGCAGCATTTCTGCACAGTGACGAGACACTAAAATGGATTGTGCTGACACCTGAACCATCTGTTCAATCTTGCGAGTATAGGAAATGCCGTGCCTGCGCTGGAGCTATCTCTGATAAAGTAGAGGGTATGTCTGAATGAAACTGTGATGCTTTGTCTGAATAACAGATCACCGCAAAGTTACCGAACAGTATTATGTAACTTCATGTATTTTTCTAGGACACTGATTCTTTTCTTTATACATTTTTTTGGATCTTGAGTTTCTAATAAAGATTGATTGACTGTATCTCATGCCAGGAAGGAGTTTAACACCCTTCAAATCCGCAGTTATTTCTGGCATTCCCCACTACAGAAGCACAAAAAAGGATCATTTTACTGATAATTACCCCAAATAATTGAGTCTTACTTAAATAAATATTCATTAAATATGTTCAGCTTCACCCTAGCATCACATCATGTTCCTCAGCTGGCTGTCCACGCCCCACAGTTTGAGAAACAGTGCTTTATGCTAGCAAATTATTCACATACAGTATCCTGTTCTCTACCTTCTATATTTGTGTATGTGCGAGGGAGTAGCCTGTAAAGAGTTTTGTTCGTAGAGGAGAATTGCTGTCTGTGCGAGTGAGTGAGACCGCCAATATGCACCGCGGGAAACTATGAGTGCCTCACATGAGAGCGAACAGTAAAACCCACACTAATCAATATACTGCTCCGCTTCAGACATACCAGTGTTATCAATCACATACAGTACAGTAGGTACATAGCAGTACTGTAATTCTGCTTTGTGTGGTGCGGCAGCAAGAATGATTTATGCTTACAAGGTGTCTCATGACATGGAGACAGCTGTGCAATATAATGCTTTTCAGTACATAAGAACTGAAATAAAAGCTACCTTTTTATTGTTCGGTGGTTATTGTGTCAAAGCGTTATTGATTCGCCTCTGTTGCTTTTCTGTTGGTAGGAATGCGTTCTATTGTAAGGCATACCTTATATTTTCCTCCGCAGGCGTTTACTCTTACATATGCTGGTATCAGTGAACATATAAAACCAGCCATAGTGCTCCTTCCATAGAGCAGAGCTTTGCAATCAACCTAGCCACATACCCAAGACTCCAGTCTCCTTAAGCCCTCCAAACTTCTGCATGGCTTTGATGGCCTTGGTCAGGGCCTCCTTGGTCTGAAGCTGGCCAGTCACAGGATCAGGCGGTGGGAGGTACCCAAACTTACTCAGCCAGTCCTGAAAGGGAAACAGAAGTCACAGAGTTTAATCGTCACTCCAGGCACCTGAAAATATTCAAGTGTCCTAAAGATGTTGAGACCGTCTTCAGTTTGATCTCTACTGAATCTTATTTGTATATTTAGGATCAAAAAGAGCTTTGTGCTTCTGTGCAACTGTTTGTGCGTCCAACAAATGAAAAACTGCTTTCCTTCTCAGAAAGCAGTTTTCTGAGAAGGAAAGCAGAAATTTAGACACTATTTGTCAGCATTTTTTAATTGCAAGATGTTTGAATGGCAGAGAGCAAACTTTAATTCTTTTGCTAACATCTGACTAAACCAAGTCAGGTGTGAAATAATTAATTTAAATGTTATGTAATGTACATAAATTAACCCCTTAAAGCCTGAAATATTAAATATTTGTAGGAAAAAAAATTTTTTGGGGGCAGATTTTTGCAATTTCACTTGTAATTTCCCTGTATTTGGTGGAAACAACAGTAGACGACAATGTGGGGAATCCCCGCCCCGCCTCATTGTTTTGTAATAAAACAAATATCATTAACAGTGGCTCAGGTCCAGCTGTTCGCTGACAATGAGCCAGTATGCACAATACTAGGATGTTGGATGTTTCTTGTTTATATGGAATGCAATCATTTTTAAAAATATAAATGCTTTTATGACAGGTTGAAACATCCACTGCAAGAGTCCTTTACCACGATTAATTCAGATATGCTCTGTCAATTTTATTATGAAAACTTTCCGAAGGTTATTTTCATCTTGTGTATCATGAGTTTAAATTGCAGCTAAATCCATCCTCTTCCTTTTTCTCTCAGTGCGTCACTCTCAGGTATCCATTTCGGCTCAAACCCTCAGTTTCCGTGAACTGATGGCTGGTCTGACAAATCTGTTTTTTAACGGTTTTAATGGCTAGATCACTACTCATCAGAAAGGAGCAACAAGGAGCTATAGCAAGACAAGGTGAAACATAAAGACAGGAGTTTTAAGACCCATTTGACTGATATTTGGTGATGTAAAAATCTGATATTCAGATGTATATTTTTAGACATGTAATATATAAAATGGTTTGCCTGACTCTGCTCGGATCAGCTGGCTGTCATATTTGTGCCATTCCAAAAACTTGTGTTGCCAACAGGTTGTAGAGGGCCCTGTGATGGACAAACCATGCAACATTAATACTCATAATAATGTTGAAGGGTGTTTCTGCTGATTCTACAATCTCTTATTTCCACTAGTATTTCCACTCGGAATGGAGGGTTTTGATTTGACTTGGATTTTAGAGTTTTCTATAGTTATATACGGGGAAATTGGCTGAAATTGTCCCCTCATTAGACTGCAATTCACTGATTGGTCAGGGAATGACGTTAGCCAATAAGTCTTGAGAGCAACTCCTTCACAGGAATCAAACCTGCCATTTTTGAAACCTGGCATTGAGGCAACGCTGTGGTCCAATGATGAGATATAGACGTTTACCACTGGTTTAGCAGCAGGTATACCCTCGCCATTATTGTGTTGTGTTTCTGTCAATGTTATATGACGACCCCACCCACATTGAGGCGGGGTCGTCAAGGGCTTGGGTTTCATAAAAGCCTTTTTTTCTATATTAGAGGACACAAGCTGTTCATGTGTTTGCTTACAATATCTGAATGCTTCCCATATTTAGACCCTACCCTTATGTGGACATTATAATTTAAGGTTACGTATAAATGCTACCTTATATTTTAATGCCCTGGCAAATGTTGGGCAGACAGCCCTCTTTTCATTAACCAATAAAACTGAAGCAACTGTGTTCGATTTTGTTGCTTTTAATACCCGTGTTCACGGCAGGTGGCTACAACTGGATATAAAAGGATATTGGAGGGCAGATCTGTTATTGAGACATAATGTTCACTTTTGCTGTGGTACAAAGGTTAGAAAGATGAGAGGCAAAAATAAACATTAAAAAAAAAAGAGCTGATTCAGAGTACTGAATGGCATATGAGCTTTGGCTTGATACAGTTGACACATAATATGCGTGTCAACTGGGTCAAAGGAATTGAGATTCTGGGGCAGGTATTGCTGAGCAGGAGGTTCTAGATAAGCACTTTAAAGTTCAAAAGCAACCAGGCCCACCTTTCAGTGACTGAAGAAAATGTCAGCGTACTCAATGTTCTGGCAGGAAAATAATGATATAAGACTGTATTGTTGTTACGTTTCAGTCAGTGTGAGTCTCGCCAGCTAGAGCACAAGGTCAGGTATATAATAACACCTCTGCAGCTACTATAGATTCAGGAACTTGCTCGAGGTCCACCTTACTAATACTTAATCCTAGTAAATCTAGTAAAAGAATGACTTCTGCATCACCCTACAGCTGCTACGTAGAGGCACTCACTGTAAATGTTTTGTGTGAGAAAAAAAACATGGCGGCAGAAGTACTTGGCCTCGTATGCATTAGTGGACCTTTTGGCTATACTTTCGCTGAAAGAGCATCAATCAAAAGTGTTAACTTTGCAGTTAAAGGCCAAGGCAATATGTGCAGCACATTTCACACTTAAGCAGTTCAGTGTGCATTAAGTAATCACAGAAATGCATTAGAGCGTTTATGGACCCACTGAAGAGGAAAATGAGCAGAAATCAAATCAAATAAAACAACACCAGGAAAAAAAAAAGACAATTTGGGTGAGCATAATTAGATTTTTTTTAATCTTTACAAAAGACTCCTGAAATGCAGTTTCTGCCTTTCAGTTCATATATGGAATGTATTTAGAAGTATTACACATTACACATTGTGGCAGCCAAAAACTCACTAATGCTAATGTGAAGGTACTTGCAATAAGTGTTACGTAGGCAAATAAATGACACCAAAAGCCACATTTGATTACACTAGAACACGCTAGAAGAGAGAAACCTTGCAGGGAAAGAAAATGTTATATATGATGAAAGGAATGAGACCAGCCACATGAGTTTATTCGCTCTAAATCTGTGATTGACTGTAGCACGAGGGGCTCGTGCAGATGGCGGAGACTCTGCAGTTCTTTAATCGTGCATTATTAAAAAATGCAGATATAAAGAAGCAACGGCACAAAACAATGTCTGCATCCCCATATTCTTGGTCTCAAATGAGAAACACACACGCACAAAAAGCATAAAACACATTCTGCCAAGCCTGCTGCCATTTTATTGGGCTCTTTGTCTCAACAATCTGGTTTTTGTAGTCTCACAGTTTCTCCACTGCAGGTGGCATGAAAGTTTAGATTTCAGAAATTTCTTGTCTCTGTTGTATGAGAAGAAGAAAGAACAAGTTGAGGAACAAGTAAAGAACTGGTTTTAAGGTTGTTTGATTTATTTAAGGGCAACACGAGAGATGGAGATAGTACAAATGTACTTGAAACACACAGAAAGATAACTGCCCGTGTACTGCTGTATTGCTGTATTGCATTTCCAGCAACAGTAACAGAAACATGTATTTTCAATTTGTGTCCATCTCAGTTCTAACCTTTAAGATCATTTAATCTAACAAACCCTCCAATCCCTCAACTATTACCAATTCAGGAAGTTTTTAACCCTACATCAGACTAGCATGAGCATAAAAGTAAGTAATACTACTAATAATACTGTGAATGGATTTTAGCTTTGGTGCCTCACAGAGAAAACATGATTACAGCCACTTCCATAACTCTGCATCTTTGCAAGCAAACTCAGCTACATGCTAACACCACGTCGACAGAGCCAAACCCTATGCCCCCCTTCTGAACATGCCCCTGGACTCTGTTTCATTCATATGAATTTTTAAAGGCTTGGTAACCTAAATGTTCCGTAATTGTGCATTATTTAGACCAAGGGTGGGCAATCTCAGTCCACGAGGGCCGGTGTCCCTGCAGGTTTTAGATCTCACCTTGGGTCAACACACCTGAATCACATGATTAGTTCGTTACCAGGCCTCTGGAGAACTTCAGGACATGTTGAGGAGCTAATTTAGCCATTTAAATCAGCTGTGTTGGTTCGAGGACACATCTAAAACCTGCAGGGACACCGGCCCTCATGGACTGAGATTGCCCACCCCTGATTTAGACTATATATCTATAATAGGCTTTAGCTGCAATTTATAAACCCTTTGTTAATTAAAAATTTTTTTTACTGCCAACTACCTATTGAAATAATTTTTTGTCCAACATTCCTGCCCACAAACATCCATTGCCAGTCTTGAATAGCATGTAGAAACCAGTGTGACCTGTACTTAACAACAAAGGCGAATAAGTGTGTGGAGGTTTTGAATGAAGAGGATGAAATTCTGAAAATGAAAGAGGAAGAAAAAACCCAAACTTGAATATCCTGGTATTATTTGGCAGTGAACCTGTTTATTACAAAGTGGTACTTCATTTTTTTTTTGTGTGTTTTTGAGCACAGAGCAATATCATTGTCCTATCCTGTCAAGAACCCCTAAATCCATCATCCATCTCACTGTCAGGGCTGCTTACCAACTGTTCACAAAGGTTACTCTGAATGTATGTATCCACATATGAGACCAGAACTGTGTGAAGGTCAAATAAAGTTTGAACTTAACAAAGCAAAAACACTTAATAGAAAAGCAGAGTAGGAAAAAAATGAAGACAAGACTGGAAAAAGAAATGTAAATGGTAAACTGGAGAAAGATAGCGACACAAAGGAGACCACTGATGAAAAGGACGTCTAAAGTCTTAAGATCTGCTAATGCTCTAGGGAACTTTCTGTTATACAGCCTTGTAAACATCAAACCAAACCACTGACTATGATTTCACACACCACAAGAGAGACAGGGAGTGTGTAAATGTGAGTCATGCATGAGCCGCATGAATAAAATTGACCAAAAGCAAAGGCACTAAAACAGAGATGTGGACACACACACATAAAGGGCATCCTGTGTTACCTATTAGCCTTATTCTATCTGACCGTCCTAAAAATGGATGTTCTTTCAGAACGAGGTAGGAGAGCAGGTCAGGTAAGCACCGCATCTCCCGATGTGTGTTTTAATACCAACTGCATGTGTGAGTTGCATCCAAAAAAGAAAGAGCTTTTAAAATTTTTAGCCAGATTGGTTTTATGAGTTCCTGTGACCATTTGACTGCTTTTTCCACCATTAAAACATGTTTCCTATTCAACAATGAGAAGTCAAACTGAACACAATAGCTTTTGCTTATAAAAATGAACAAAGTGGGAACTTTAAAAGCCAACAGTGGCAACGAATTGGCATTAAAAAGGCACATTTACAGTTATATGGTTTTACAGTTAAAATATACCAGATTTTAGATAAAAATGGCCAAAGGAGGAGCTTATTATGGAGACATATAGCCACTTTTAGTGGGATTTGTAGCTGCTTCCTAATGAGACCCTTTGATCTCCCAGTTGTTTTAATCTAGAAACGAAGCAGTACGGAAGAACTTCTGCAACAACGCAGAAGAGATAAAAGAATAAATACATAACTGCACACAGACTCAATCTTTTAAACACATCATCCAGTAAACACAAAACACATCTTTTTTTCCTTGTATCATCGTCAGTCTTTTTCATAATACAATCTACCAATTCCTCTTGCACAGTAGGTCTTCCCAATTTTCCCATTTACATGAACATGCAATATTTTGTTATTTGTGTGCCAGATCAGGAAGCCAGTGATGGCATACAGAATGCAAACTGTTAGTGAGAGCTACAGCAATATTTTTTATTATGCTTTTACCAAATCAGTTGTATAAATTCCTGTGACCCTTTCATTGATTTTTCCATTGCTTTAAATCAGGTTTCTAATTCAACAGTGTGAACTGAAGCTGAACACAACAGCTTCTGCTTACAAAACTGAGCAGACAGGCACTTTAAAAGGCAACAATGGTAAGGAATCAGCACAAAAAGGATTTAAGTTTTATGGTTTCAATAAATTACTGCATCTATTTCCCATGTTTTTGTGCAAAATGTAAAGAAAAGAGGGGTGACTCATGCACACATGTTCATATAATTAAATCCCTGTTACGTATTAATTCATTACTGGTTTGTTGGTTTGATTATACACGCTGAGTGAGTCATTTTCCTATGGTATAGTGATCTCGCCTTCTGCTTGTTAGTATGTTTTTGTGTCTTTTATATTGTTGGAGGACTGTGCCATAGTACTCAAATATGCTAAGAGCTTCAGGACAGTCTATGCTTCTGGTTGCACCTTAGCCCTCAGTCTATTTAACGTTCACCTCCTTCCCTCATGCTCTCTCCCCGTCTCCCCTTCTAACACCGACTCAGCGTCGCCCCTGCATATCTTGACATGAGGTCAGCCAGTGAACATGATTTAAATCAGTTTCCTACAAAACAGAGGCGCAGGGGATAGAAGAGCAACAGAGTGGACAAAAAGGGCACACTGATGAGAACACAGCAGCAAGTTAGCGAGAGCAGTTAACAGACAGTAACATGAAGCTGATCTTGTCAGCTTGTCCTTATCGCTCCCAGGTCAAGATGAGCAAAATAAAGATTAGATGTTGGACCAAAGCAGCATGGGTGTGGGAGACAGACGAGGTAGAGGTGAATGTAATGTTGCATGGTTTAAAGAAAACAAATGGCAGGAAATACTTCGTGTGCTCAGGGGAAGCATACATTCACGGTGATATTCACAATATGTGGAAATCGCTGCGTTTAGATTACTTTATGTTAAGAGCACTCAAGGGCTGTTACTTAAAAAAAAGTGATTTACTTGCAGGAAAGGGCAGCGCACATTGAGTAACTTGGAAAATCCTTCTGGATTCGTTGTGCAATGTGTTTCGAATGTGTGGCTTCCTGACATATAGCCATTTTTGTGGGATTTGTATCTGCCTCCTAATGAGAGTCTTTGATCCCCCAGAGTTGTTTTAATCTAGAAATGAAGCAGTACGGAGGAACTTCTGCAACAACACAGTAGAGATGAAAGAATAAATGCACAACAGCACACAGACTCAATCTATTAAACAGAAAAGCTTGCAAACAGAAACAGATAGGTAAGTGCATCACCTTGTGTCATCGTCAATCCTTTTCATAATGCAATTTACCAATTCTGCTTCCCAATTTTCCCATTTACACAAAATGAAAACACTATGTTTTGTTATTTATGTGCCAGATCAAGAAGCCAGCGATGATACACAGAGTTCAAACTGATTAGGGAGAGCAGCGAAGGAAGGGAAAAAACTAACTTCTGTTAAACCCCCCCCCAATGTGTTCACTGATAATGATAGTGATTATGTAACATAATTATATGTCTCATCTGTAAACAAACCGTTCACTGTTTCACTAAGACGGTGCACTTTTAATCATGCTTTTCACAGCTCTCCTAGCAGACTGCGGGGCCTGAGTCTGTAGGTTTAGTACAGTACATTACACTTCGGTGAGCGTGCAGGAGGCATGCTGTGAAAATGGCAAAAGCCCTAACAGGTAACGTCAGGGCCATCCTGCATGGAGTTTCTCATTTATCCCACTCCGGGATGTGGCTGACTGCATTTTTAATATTATTGCTGTTGTACTTTGGGATAATGCTTCTTCCAATCTTCCATGAAAACAAGGCACACATGATAAAAATAAAACCAGCCTTGATTTATCAAACTGTGGAGGAACTGTGATTTTGAGATGCTTCTTCTTCTTCTTTTTTTTTTTTTTGAATGTGACCGGCTGTCACAAATACAATTTTTATCTGTAGTAATCAACAGTGAACATTCAAGGATTTTATAACTGCAAAGTTGTCTGACAAAATCACCACGCACAGAAGTTAAAGCTGAGGGCTGTGCTGTGATTTCAGCTGTAACTGCATCAGTGGGAGATACAGTGTTAGACAGTGGAACAAAAACACAGAGACAGAGAGAGAGGCAGGTGTGCCCGGGGGGTTGGAGAGCAAGATTTTAGTTCACTCAATCAAGTAACAACAGAGCTGCGTTCATTCAGTGGGGTGAACTGAAGGGTGATGATCAATGTGGGATAGGTAGGCAGGCAGCCAAGCTGAGACTGTATATTTTTCCACAATTAACAAATATTCACATCCCCAAAATGAAAACCAACATCTAACCAGTGAAGTAATCTTAGTATTCCAAAATCACTGCCCTCAACGTGATGCACTTAGGTTCATAATTTTGCCTGTAGACTGCCACGGTTAAAGGTAAATCAAAAATAATAACACCAAAGTACTGTTAGGATTGTTTGTAACTGTTTAGGACTTAGAGCCACTTTCATTCATGGCTTTTCATTTCCAGAGGCTCAAAAATAACTGGACTGACAAACAACTTTAAACATTAGGACTGTTTTAAAGCAGTATTAACTTTGACAGCATTTCTTTTAATTTTAGTGTTTGGCTAAAATTTCATGTAGTTTTAATTATTACTTAGACGTCTAAATTCTTTTTGTTTTAGTTGACTACATAAGATTATAGTAGACTGAACCTACGGTTGATGTTTTGTCACGTTTTCATGAGAAACAGGAAAGTCGCACTCTTTCCCCGCGGCCAGATCTAATGTGTGCCTCTAACCTTACTGCACAAGGATATTACTTCATATTGGATCACTTCCAAACTTGTCCCGCCTTTCTAAACAACTTAATTACTTTGGATTGGCTCACGTAGCTGCAAAATATTTTATTTAGTGTCAATACATTTCAGCACAGTTTTTGTCCTCGTGCAGGAGTTTTTATTTATTTATTATCTTTTGTTGGCTTATTATTTTTTTCAGAAATAAAATGGTTGATGAAAACTATGACACAAATTTTAGGTCAATAAAATTAACTCTGTTTTAATGCTCGGATGATCCTTTGCAGTCAAACTCATGAACCCATGGCATCACCGAAAGCTAGTGATGTGCGGATCGATCCTGAAATATCGATTCCTCCGATACCAGTCATTTATGTTCTAGAATCGATTCTCACATTAAAATATCGATATTTTAGTAATTTAGGGTAAATTTCTAGTTTATCATCAACAGGAACACAGTGGAAAGAAACTATAACATTCGGATTGTCTACATTTGAAGGAACTACTTCCTCTTCCGCCTTTCATAGTCATGTGCGAAATACGGCTGTATAAATGTCTCGCAGCCCCTTGGCGTGCGCACTTGCGCACTCAAAACAATGGCCGAACGCAAGCGAAGTCATGTGTGGACATATTTTACCTCCACAAACAGCCAAGACGCGGTTTGTGATGTATGTGGCAAGACAGTGAGGTGTTGTGGCAACACCACTAACCTCGTAAAACACCTCAGAATTAATCATAACACAGAATATGATGAGGTCATGTCGAGGCGAACCGAAGAGGAGGAGAGGAGAGGGACAGGTACTGCTAGGGCGAGACAGACGTCTCTCGCGGAGTCATTTAGTGCTGCAGGCAGGCACTATCTGGGTACAGAGGAGGAAAATGCTGGGTACATAGGCTAGGTCGCATTAAAATATACAGAGTACTTGCAGTAAAACAGGCATTGTAGTCTTTAAAACATAAAAATTCAGTTGAAGATTATTTCATAGATAAGAGAAACGTTTTATAGATACTATTATTATCTATTAGCTTTATTATTATTTTCACTCAGTTTAATTTTTTTGACTGAGTTATTTGAATATTTTAAAATGCAGGTATTAACAAACTTATTTATTCCTTTAATTATGTATTATACTGACAATTTCATTCACACAGCATTCTATGTAAAACAGCAAGTATATGTAAACTATCAATTCCTTTCCCCTTAGGCTATTTTAACAGACTGCATACATGACTCTAAAAAGATTAAACATTCAGTGCAGTATACCCCATCTTTTGTTTTGCCCTTTGTATTTTATTTTCTTTGTAGATGATTCCCCAAGAGCAGCAACACTCACAAGATGCCTTGTAGAGATGATTGTGAAGGACCTCCAGCCTCTGTCCATAGTGGAGGACCAGGGTTTCCAGGGATTTGTGAGAGCTCTTGACTCAAAATATAAACTCCCAGGAAGAAAATCACTGACTGAGACTCATCTTGTAAATTTGTTTGATGAATGTAAAGGCAAAGTAAGAGCATCTTTGCAAAATGCTTCCAGTGTTGTTCTCGCCACTGATATGTGGACCTCAGTGTCCACAGAGGCATATTTGACTGTAACATGCCATCTCATTGAAAACTGGCAAATGAGAGAATTTGTCCTGGAAACCCACTCTTTCCATGGGCAGCATACAGCAGATAATATCAGCTCAGCACTTAAGCAAATCACAGAAGAATGGGGCATAACTAAGAAGGTGGTTGCAGTTGTCACAGACAATGGTGAAAATATGGTTGCTGCAGTGCACAAAGCTGGATGGAGGCATTTTCCATGTTTTGCACACACACTGAATTTAGTTGTAAAGGACAGTGTAAAAGCTGTCCCAGAAGTGGTGCAGGTGCTGGAAAAATGCAGTGCGATTGTGTCCTTTTTTCACCACAGCACAAAGGCTACTGAGAAGCTTAAGGATATTCAGCAACAGTTGAAAGTGGCAGAGCACAAGCTAATTCAGTCAGTAGATACCCGCTGGAACTCTGTCTTTTACATGTTGGAGCGGCTCTGTGAGCAAAATGAAGCCGTGACCACAGCCCTCTGCCTTTTAGGGAAGAATCAATTATGCTTAAATGCGGGAGAATTATCCCTGATCAAGGAAACAGTTGTTGCACTACGGCCGTTTGAAGAAGTAACACAGGAAGTTTCATCTGAAAAACATGTTTCAGTCTCCAAAGTTATTCTACTTGTGTCACTCATTCACAGGGCTGTAGCAGCCTGTGAACATCAGGGCAGCTCCCTTGCCACACAGCTGGCACAGCAATGCCAGCGCAGATTCAGGGGTATTGAGAGCATTCACTGTCTAGCTGCAAGTACATTTCTGGATGTTAGGTTTAAACACCTTGGTTTTTGTGACAAAGACAATGTTGAAGTATTAAAGAAACGTCTCCACACTGAAATGCAAGAAGTCTATCAGACAGGACAGTCTGCTCCCACTCTAACTGTAAGCTCAGCGCCTACTGTTAGCTCTGCCTCAGGGCCTTCTACTTCAGGGTCTATCCCGAGTCCTCCACCCGCAGGTCCAGCTGCAACAAAAGGAGGGATATGGACAGATTTTGACATGCAGGTTGTATCAAGCCAACATCACCGGTCAGCTTCCAGTGATGTACTCGTTGAAATACGCCGGTACTCAGAGGAAAAACTGATTCCCCGAGATAAGGATCCATTGGTTTGGTGGCACGAGCATGAACAAACCTTCCCATCCCTAAGCAGACTTGCAGTGAGATACCTAGGAATCGTTGCTTCTTCAGTACCTGCAGAGAGAATCTTTTCAAAAGCAGGAGAGGTTGTGAGCAAAAAACGGAGCAGACTTAAAGGGAAAACTGTAAATATGCTGTTGTTCCTAAACAAAAACCTGTGAGTAAGGGAAAGTGTTACTGTCAAATGTTTTTGTTGACATGTCCAGACAAGATAAACGTTAAATGACATGTTAAATTGTGTTGAATATTTTTGTTGACATGTCCAGACAAGATAAACGTTAAATGACATGTTAAATTACGTGTTCAAATAGCACACAACTTCAGGTTTTTTTATTTGTATATAATAATTCTGCATTATTAAACAGTAAAAAAAAAAAGTAGTCTGATGTTCTGTAATCAATTTGAAGCTAAAATTTGAAATACAATGTACAAAAACTTAATGTTAAAAAGTATCGGTATCGGATCGGTATCGCCGATACCACCCTGAATTTTACTTGGTATCGGATCGGAAAGGAAATCACTGGTATCGCACATCACTACCGAAAGCCGTTTCCCTTCTTGAGATGCTCTGACAACTCTTTTACCACAGTCACCTTCAGCTGCTGCTTGTCTGCGGGTCTCTTGGCTCCAGCTTTGAATTTAGTAACTGAAAAGCACGCTCTGCTGGGTTGAAATCAGGTGACTGATTGTCAAAGAAAACCTCGTTTCTTTGCCCCGATACGTTTGGCCTCTTGTAGACGTTTTTTGGCAACGTCTAATCTAATCTTGCTCTTGAGTGTAACCTGTCATTTGCACCATGTTGTTAAACCTCATTCACAGCGTCTCTTTTATTGTGCTCTTTGGTAAGCCCACCTCCTGAAGTTTTTTTGTTGACTTGTTAAGATGTTGTGAATGGTTTTTCTGTGGCCTTTCAAGCCTTTTAGTGTTGCTGAACTGGTCAGTGTCATTCCTTCTTTTTAAGATTTGTTCACCCCTAACATTTTGGCTGTCTCTATGACAGGTTTGGTTTTTCAGCTTAAAAGCCTCCTTCACTGGCATCTGCACAATTCTCATGTTGGGAATTCATGTGAAAAGATACCAAATGCCATTTCAGCACTTGAAATCAACAGATCTTACAGCAGCTTAATTTCTCATGGAATAACAAGAGAAAAAAAACAGCGATGCCGTGTGTAAGAGGAGCTGCAATTCCCAAATACTTTGTCCAACACTTTGAAAGAAAAGAAAAGACATGTGTCATTATGTAAAAACCTATGGACTTGACTGTAAATCTGGTAGTCACTTTTTACAGTGTAAATTGTTACAAACTTTATTAAAACTAATTAAAAACTTACACGTTCATGAGCTAAAGCCACGCTTCTAACTCACGTCGAAGCCTCCAAGAGACTGCAATAAAGGCCATTTCAGTGTTTTGTATCTTACACCCAGCAAAAGACTGAAAACAAAAAGAAATGTGTGTATGTCAGCAATGTAGTGCTATAGTCCTTTTTTCCTTTCAAATTTAGGACTCAAATTTGAAAGGAATCTTGGATTGCAAGATTAAAGTCTGGTTGCAAGATAAAAATGAAAGGTCACAAGATGATTATCACCACAGAGTAAGAAATAAAAAAACGAATTCTCTGGTCATTGTGAAATACTGGATTGTTTGACCTTTGCTGGCTTCAAAAAGTATTAAAATAGCACAATGTGAGATGGGAACTATACTACATATTGCGCATGCTGTCACAGGGTGCTGTGAGGAGATGTTCGTTTGCTTTATAGTGGAAGGTCTAAAACTGTTAATCACTGTTGCATTACACATAATGCCACTTCTCACCCATGTAAACATCCCACAAAATGCAAAGCAGCAAGTAATTCACTGGAGTGTATAACACCACTCTGCAGTATTTGACATGGCTCCAAAGCACTCCACTGTAGTTTTACTGAATTCACACTTGTTTATATTATACAGCGATGTCACTTTTGTGCCGCTGTAATTGAATCATTTAGGCATTCACACATTTCTGTGCTTCTCAGGCTCTCTTAGAGACAAATTATCATTAAGTACTAAAGTAAATATTAAATCCTCTGAGCTTATGTTTGTTCTCTTTCACGCCTCCTTATCTTTGCAATAAAATCATTTGTTCTGTTCTGAACCCTGGTTACGGTAATCCTATCAGGAGTAAAAAGGAAACACAATGTAAATGTAAAAGTCATTTCTCGTTCAGTATCATGTGTCCCTCTATTGCTTTGCTCTATTTTTCTACTTCTGTATCTTTTTTTCCCCCAATTTTCACTTTTATTCTCTGCCTGTTTGGGCAATGCTTCGTGTAGAGTGGCATGTTCTGAGGAAAATAAGAAGGATGTTCCCCACAGACACAAAACTATATAAAGTGGACACTGAGACAAAAAGACAGAGGCATTCTGTATTTATCTCAGATAACTTTCCCCATCCTCCTGTAACAGATTAAAGTCATTCCAACATCATAGAATACGTCCTGTCAGATGGGAAGAATCCACTTCTTGATTCCACTAAAGGTCAATATCCATCCCCTTAGCCTCTATATAAAGCTCAGGCTGCTTCATCCTTCTGTTTCTGAGCTGCTCCATCTGACAAAACCTCCCTGTTTTCCCCTGATGAACAGCTTATTGACAAGAAATGAGTCATCGGGAGACGCTTAACCCCACAACCTCACTGTCTCTCAACGTTCAGTGAAGTAGCGGGGGCCACTTTAGAGTTTACATTTTTCTTTAATGCCTCGGGGACACAGGAAGACTTTTATTTTCCTCTCCGCTAAAAGATTCTATGAAGCACTTGAAGGAAATGCTTAACTGTAAAGTTTTAGTAGAAAACTGCAGTCTTCTTACGTTTAGATAGCTTTACTAAACTAAGGTAGTTCAGAAATCCATCTTAACACTAAAGAGTCCTTAGTTCCCAGCAAATTATCACACTACTCAATCCTTTCAGCATCTAGTATGTTACCTACTACTGCCACATTGTCCTTCTTTTGAAAATCCTTTTGTGATTTTATACAGTATTAGGTCATTTCTGTCACGGTTTGCGGGGGAAGCCGTGTGGAGTTATGAATGAAGGACCCAAGATGAAGGCACTGACTTAGATGTGAGTGATCTTTATTTATGATAACAGAAATATAAACAAAAAAGCGAAGGTGGCAAAAACAGAACTAAGAAAGAGCCTAAACTGGAAAAACTAAGAACCAAACTAACAAACCTGAAGGAGATGGAGAGCAAGCAAACACAGGGCATGATAAGCAGGGAGAAACGTACGGAGGAAACACAGAGACTGACTGAACCGGAGGGAGTACAGAACCAAAACCTAACAACTAGAAAATCTTAACAGAATACATAACCAGAATAAACAAGAACATAGGATAATATTAATAAATACAAAACCCTGAGTCAACAGACTCAGGACCATGACAGTTTCTGACCACCACGCCACCATAGATAGACTGTACATAAAAGATGGTCGAGGCCAACGGTTAACCTTTTTTCCTGTTTCTTGTCTTTTTTTTAGTGGGGACTACTTTTAATTAAGCTTCAAGGTCAGCATTTTGACTGTACAAAAGTCATGGTGTTTTTAAACAGTGATGCACCGTTTTTCTCTGTATCTATGAAGCGCCTTGAGGCGACTTTTGTTGTGATTTGGCACTATATAAATAAAATTGAATTGAATTGAATTGATCTGATTAGGAGACCAAGGACACGGCCCCCTAATTTACAAGATAAAGATCAGAAGGTGTAAAAAAACAAAACAACCAAACAGACAAACAAACAAGAAAATAAAAAATAAATACCTAAAAAAAAACAACAAAATGTGCCGGCAATTTTCTGCTAGTACATTATCCATTTTTAAATGTAAATTTATAGGCATTTACACATAAATGGTTAATTGTAAACTTTAATACAAGGTACAAAACCAAACCATAACAACCAAAAAAACCAGTGAAGTGAGGTAGCTCTGCGGCACACTGGTGTGCTGTCCAGAGCCTGCCTCTCTCCCTGTGACAGCTGGGGTAGGCTCCAGCACTTCTTTACCCTGAGTTGGATAAGCAAAAGAAAATCGATGGATCAATGTTGAAATTCAAAATTTCATATACCAATTTGATAACGGTGATAGGTCAAAGCTGAACACAAAAAATATGTGGATTACCAAACAAATACCCACAGTTCTGCATATAAAAGGCAGTTGTCAAACATATCTCTTATTACACTAAAAGTCTATAAAGAAAATCCCGCCCCTTTTGTGGCACAACAATCGAAAGCTTTAAGCCAAGCACATTTCTCTAAACCATTTCTTTCAACAACGCCCGGGCAGTGTATGCCATAGCAACGGTGATGCTATCACTCTCCAAAGCAGTTGAGGCAGCTTTCCGTTTTATATCTCAGGCTTATACTGAAATCATTTACTTAAAGCATTACATTTGGATGATATAACTGCCAGGCAATGACAGCATGTGTGTTAGACTAAGGAGCTCAAAAAATCCACAACTAGTGGCAGACACTTCGAGCAAACAGTATTTCCTTTAGAAATGAAATATTTAGTCCTTGCGCAAACAGAGGAGGTGAAAGAAGCAGGATATAATAAATAGAAGCAGAGAGATATTGCAGGTGAGGTAGAAGGATAGTTGCACAGCCTTAGAAACACATTTGATAGCAAACAAAAACATTGCTGCTAGATTGCCTGGTAGCAAAAAGTGAGAATTAACTCGAACCTTGACATCATCCGTTTCCTGTGATGCATTTTGCTCATCTGTTTTCTCAGTTCTCACAAACAGGACTTCCTTGGAGAGCCAGATATATTTGGCAGAGAACGAGGAACTAGACTAGCGCTAAGGAGCCAGACCACATCATTTTAAACCCAAAGGGGCTCCGTCTGTTGATCACTGGCTCGACCTTCTTACAAGCCAAAGTTGATGAACTCTCTGTGTGGTGTAAATATAAACGCTTCTTCACTGGTCCTCACTTACTGTAAGTAGAAAGTTGCTCATATTCCCATAAATGATCATATTATCACTGTCAGGTTTAAAAACAATTGGCTCAATGAAGAATTGTTTTGGAAAGAATTTAATTTTTAAGCAAAAGTTAAGCAACTTCAATTAGTGGCAAACTGAGGCATTTAGCATGATTTATTATCTTAAGGAGATTTCTTCACTTTCCATGTGAAATTTAATATGCACATGCTTTATTTTGAAAGGACTGGAGCTGAAAAACCCACACATGTTAGACGCAACAGAGGCCGAGGACGAAGGAATAATTACTAACAAGGTCAAGCATGTTTTAGAACACTGACGAACCAAAGCACCACATGGCAACCTGCCCGTGGAAACAAAACAGGGTATTTAAATGAGCAGCTGTAAACATTTTTATCATTTTTGATTAATAAATTCAAATGAATGAATATTTAAAAAATATTTGGAGCTCTGTAGTGATAATTATTTCCAATCTGTGCATAAAAAAGATTTACAAAAAAGTTAAAAATGCTAGTATAAACAGAAAATCAGTGCTAACTGGAAGTTGTTCGCATATTATAATACTGTGTATTGTTCTATGTTGTAAACAATGCACAGTCATTTTGTGAGTTTAACAGGTGGTTAGTTTTCTATGGCTACAGAACAGGGACATTTAGAGACGCTCACAATACCACATTAGTCCACATTTCAAACAAAGATGGGAAGCTGAGCTCTGGCTAGCATTAGAAAATTCAATTAATTTCAATTTAATTCAGTTTTGTTTAAATAGCACCAATTGCCAGTCAGTCGCCTCAAAGCGCTTGATTTTGTAAGACTTCTAGGAAAGACCTTCCAATATTAGAAAAAAACCTAAAAATGAGTTGACTCCCAATGAGCGCACACTTGGTGACAGTGGGGAAGAAAAACTTCTTTTTAACAGGAAGAAACCTCTTAGTTAAGAGTGTTCTTATGATTTCCGTATGTTCTTCTAATGATGTTTTTTGATTGTGTGTTGGACTTTGTACCTTTTTTGTATTTTTGGGTCCTTGTGTTTTATTAATCCTGCCCTCCCGTCTTCTCTGTGTCAAGAGTGCGTTTCTGTTCCTGTGTTCTTTTACTTCCTGTTTTATTTTGTTAGTCTTTCTACTTTAGTTCTTCTTCCCCTGCCTCGTCCTCAATAATTATCCCCAGCTGTGTTTCCTCCTGTTACCCATCCTCTCGTTATCTTGTGTTTGTATAAAATGTCTCAGTCTCCTCATGTCCTTCATGTCCTCTACATTATTTGCCCAGGCTCTGCTGACGTCTTTGTTTTGTATTTTTTTGTTGGCGAGAACTGAAAGAAAACTGCCCCATAGTTTACAAGTTTATGTTTTGTCTCCTGAGCCCTGCATTTGGGTCCACATCCTGTCCTGACAATGGTGACTACACTACTACTACTGTACTATAGTACACTATTGGACTTTATTCATGCATAAATTAGCCTGCATGTCAGCAAGTGGCATAAATAAAAGAGTTAAGAAACTGCATTCCTCTCTTACAATTGTAAAACCTCAGTACGTGCCTTCTGGGAAGGAAACACAGCTGTTAATGTCTGTATCAAACAAAATAAATCACATCTATAAACCTGCTGCTAAATCCGAAACGCGTAAAACAATCCATCCGCAGTATGGAATTAAGTGATTTATAGAAATATGTGAAATAAATGAAATGATAAAATGATAAAGTAAAATAATAAAAAATTAAAACCATCATTAAAGTCTAGATTCAAGACAAAATTATAGCTAGAGCATTACTGTGAAATTCCTTCTTCCAAAAGGTACACTGACTAAGCAACATTTCTACCAGCAACTTATAAAAATACAGCAGATTTCTTAGTTTTTGTTAAATTTGAAAAAAATATAAAACAAACCCAATCCTTACTTGTAGGACGCCATTAATGTTTACAACACAAAGCAGTGTGGACAGCGGTGGTAAATGGACTACAATGTCCTACAGCCCTTTCAGTGTGAACCCCAGTGTACACGATGAAGTAGTCAAGTCATAAAATTTGCCCGTATATATATATATATATATATATATATATATATGTATATGTGTGTGTGTGTTTAGATATATAGATATATAGATAGATATATGTGTATATATACATATATGTATATGTGTGTATGTGTCTATACGTATATATGTGTATATATATACCCTTTTCTCTTTTTCACTCATCCCCATAATTTTCCAAGTAACTGCTTTGATCTTTTGCTCATACCGAGGCTGCTGGCTTGTGGCTGGCTCTGAGCTCTGGATAGCATTAGCTTTAGCATATTTTCCTTTCTTAGCTTCTTTAAACTGTCTGTGTCCAGCTGGGTGTGTGATTTACTTTTGTGAACTTTGTGTCTTCACTCACAGCGTACTATACGTTAGCATGTAGCTAACATATGTGTGTGCCTCTGACTATTTGTCTGCTCCACTGTCTACATGTTGGTTCATAATTAGACCACCCGGTCATCGATCCTGGCCAAGTATGCTGGAAATCAGCCAATTCGAGTCCCTGCCCAGTTGGTGCATTTGTATTCAATTTCATACAGGGTTAACATTACCTCAGTATTCTGTTTAATTAACGTTTTTCACAACCTTTCACCTTTTTGGAAATAGAGCTGTATGCTAAGGATTACTTAGAAGGTGACAACAGGAAAAAGGACATCTGCTGCTGTTACAGCATGAACTAATGATGGTCATTATGGAATGAAAGATTTCCAAGACAAAGTTCAAAGGATATTTGTATTTTAATAAATAAAAGCCAAGCTTGTATCAGCTCCATATATTTAAACATTTAAGCTGTTGACCTTTAGTTTTTTTCCCTCATGTGGCTTTGAAATAAAACGACCTACATTCAGAGCAGCAAAATACCAGGAAAATCTCCATTAGAGTTAAAGCAGCACATTTCAATACATTCAAATAACCTGAGCAAGGACCAAGAACAAAATCAACGTACAGTGATGACAATATGACAACTACAGGAAATAGCATCACCATATATGGTGCATTGTGTGCACAAATAGCTAGCTCATCTTGCCATTAATCACAGTCAAACCATTTGCAAGCTTAGTGGTGAGTGTAACATTATACTTTAAGTAGTGTTAAAAAAAAATACACAACACGTAGTTGGCCCCCGAGATAAAAATAGTACTGTGGTCTCCAGTGAGGTAACTAGTGGTGACTAATGTGGGTGAATCTGTAGCTACATTCCTCAGTCTCTCGTTCTGTTATTGTGCTCGTATGTGTTTATTTGTGTGTATCTCAACCCTTTACATACAAATAGGTTCAAAAGTCAAGTCAAATGTTATTTAGCGAGACAACTGTACCTTTTTTTTTTTTTTTTTAAAGAAAATTATTGGAAAATGTTACTATTCAGAAACCACAAAAAGAACATGCAAATTCCACACAAAGAGCCCGGCCTGATGGTGGAGTTGAACTCGGGACCTTCTTGCGATGAGGCAAGCAACCGTGCCACCATGCTGCCCTTCTATTTGTCAATCACTAGAAATTACTTTCTGCTTCGCAGTGTTTTGAAGGGTTGTATAAATTCTAATAAGCCTAGAAGGTTTAGCCATATCCGTTATATAATATTAAACATATTAATGATAGACATGAACCAAAATACAAAAAAGAAAAAACATAAAAGTAAGAAGCCACAGACTATAAGAATTCGCTCAGTATTCAAATAAAGGTCAAATCAAACCTGGAATCCAAAACTTCAGACAGAGGAGCAACAGAAAAACCTGAAACAAGAGCCAAACTCAAACATATTAACTAAAGAATCTAAATTCAAAAGCATGACCAACCCCAGGGAACATAACACTTAGTTTTTGAGGCATAGTTAAAAAAACAACAGTTGTTCTAGTATTGTGGTTTTTAACTATACAAAAAGATATGACAGAGCCACAAAATCAGTTGACATTAGAGCTCACATGTATAAACAGCTGGAGTTACAAACGGATGTCTGAGACTACTCTGGAAACGTCTCTTTAAATTTAAACATTTCTGTAGTCATATAAATGTTAAAATGAGACGTGAATACACACTGTGTATTAACTGTGTGTTTTCTGTGGGAAAGGAAACTTCCAGGCCATTCAGCCAAATATTGTACATATACTTTTTTTGATGTGCTCTTGGTGCTGGACTCCAAACTGCACACAAATATCAATCTGTAATACAGTGCAACAAGTTTTAAGGGTGTACTTAAAAACCATAGAAGAAGAACTTGACTACCTTGGCTGAAATTCATCCGCAGATTATCCTCTCGCCTACTGATCAAATTTGATCCCTTGGATGTGTCCAGTAGAGTATAAAAAAATGGCCGCTGCAGGCAAGAGGAGGGACTGTGAAAGCTTGTAAAAGTAAATCTATTGCAAATCATTTGTGGTCGAGTGCACAAACCCATGAGGGTGACACTGAAGTGTTAAAAGAAAGATGGGTATCGGTATTTCATCATGTTACAGTTGGACACAAATGGCCATGAACAGACACTGACACAGATGGGCTCATGAGCCCCTTGATGAGAAACGTAAGCTCTGTTTAAGGTCAGGATTTGAAACACAAGTTCAAAATCTAATGGGGCAAAGTCCAGAAGACATTTAGAGCAAGACCAGTTGGTGTTGAGAAGGACTGTGCTGGCAGCAGAAGCTCTCCTCTGTGTCAGATTTCACTGAGGCATGGGCATGAGAGCGAATCAAACACGTCATTGCTCTACAGTGGAGACCATTCAGATCATAAATAATGTTTCAACTAGTCACGTCATCACAAAGAGACAATAAAAACACCAGAATTGCTCAAATCGTCCGTTTTCCCTTTAAAATCTATTTGAGAGGCTTTCAAGAAAAATAATAAGTAATTAAGTGAAAGAGAGAGGCTATGCAGTGAAAATTTGTATATGATTTTATTTAAATAAAGCAACATTTCTATCCCTCCATCCACCCATCTATTTTCTGCTAATTAACCTGGTCCAGTGGGTGGGAGGGTGGAGGCTGCTCCAAGGCCAGCTGAGAGATATAATCTCTGCAACGTGTCCTGGGTCTGCCCCAGGGCCTCCTCTCAGTAGGACATGTCTGAAACACCTCACACCCAGGAGGCATCCTAATCAGATGCCTGAACCACCCTAACTGGGTCCTTCAAAGCAAAGGAGTACAACTTGAGGCCATATGTGAGGGTAGGAATGCAGATTATGTGGTAAATTGACAGCTTCACTCTTGCCCTCAGCTTTCTGTTCACCACAGAAAAACGTTACAGCACACGCATCAGCACTGAAACCATAGCAATCTGTCTATCTAGCAATGCAGAAAACATCCTCTAGTGGGTCTTGTTCTCACTGTCAGGCACAGTGGAGCTTGACTGGAGTTGGCCACCACTGGTGCCCTGTGCTCTTCACAGATGAGAGCTGGTTTACCCCGAGCACATGTGACAGACGTGTAAATGTCTGGAGAAGCCATGGAGAACATTATGCTGCCTATAACATCATTCAGCATGACCGGGTTTTTGGTGGATCAGTGATGGTTTGGGGGGGCATATCCAGAGTGACACACAGATCTCTACAGGCTAGGTAACTGCACCCTGACAGCCAATAGATAGGGATGAAATCCTTGGGTCCATTATCAGACTCTACACTGGTGCCGTGGGCTGGGCTTCTCTTGGTACACTACAATTCTGGCTTCATGTGGCGCGAGTATCCAGGTAGTTCTTGGAGAATGAAAGAATTGATCCATATATATATATCTATATATATATATATATATATATATATATATATATACACATATATACATATATATGTGTGTGTGTGTGTGTGTGTGTGTGTGTGTGTGTGTGTGTGTGTGTGTGTGTAAAAAAAACAAACCCTTCTGAATATTTCTTATGTAGCTAGCTTGAGGGTGTGAGAGAGCATATTGAGTGAGAAACTGAAACTGTGAAGCCCTGCGTGTGCACTCATTAGCAGCATATGTTGACTAGCACGTCATCCTTAATCCAAGATGTTCCAGCAGTTTGTGTACACATGATGTCCAAAAGGATAAGGATCGCAGACTTATTAAGAGTAACATAATTTTTCTCATAATGAAACAGTATGTATATCCTAGAAGACCCTATGCAAAAAGAATAATTAAAAATGGTTTGAGGGCCTGTAGTGCCCAGGCTTCTGCTTAATATTACTGATGTTCTTGTGTTCATTTGATTTTCTTTTTTGAGTTCCTTTTTTTAAGAATGAAATTGACACCAGCACTACATCAAACTGCTATGTGTAATGAGAGTTGGCTTAAAAAAAAGGCGATAAACCCACTGCACCCCATATGGAAACGGAAATAGTGAATATTTGATTTACATTCACCTCGTAGCCTGAAAAACAGCAGCGCTTGAATGCCAATGCAGGCCTTTATCTGCTGGATGTGTAAATGGACAATGGCTTGACACCTTGATCACGTCTTTTTAAAGTGATGATATCGTGGGCATATGTTTGCTGCTCTGTGTTTTATGCCTTCAAAAAAATCAATTATTGCAACATTTCCCACTGCTTTAATCAATTTCCATTTCAGTTTCCAGCCAGTCCTGGTGCTGGCCTCTCCACAGGACAAAGACCGAAACTGAATGGGAGGCAAAATGGAACACAAAAGGTGTGAAGGTGAAAGAGATCAACAGGAGATTGAAGCCGACCTTCCATTCATTGTCTTGAGGTATATACGCAAGCTCAAGAAAGACGGAAGCAAGATGGAGAAGCACTCAGCCTTGGTCAAGATACAGTGGGTATATTGGCAAGGCAATTTTATCTGCATAAGAGAAATGGCTCCGGTTTAGCTGATGTGAACTGACAGGATATAATAATAGATATAAGATCCCAGTTTTATCAGCAGTAGCGGTCTATTTTTTTTATTCTTCTATTTTTTAATCTAGTTGCTGCAATGATCACAGACTGTCTTTATTCTATCCTCAACATTATTATCTCTTCTTCACTGTGGATAACACGAAATTAGGGTAGTTTAAAAAAAACTGAGAGAAGAGGGCATAATTAAATTTAATATTTAAAATCGGTTTAATCTGTGTTTAATACAGCTTTTAATACTGAAAGATATATTTCTAAAGAACTTCATGTCTTGACAGTACTTGCAGCAACGCATTACGTGGAAATACTTTAATTTAACAACGGCAGAATATTATATAAAACTACAGACTCAGTCACATATGACCTACTGTCATTTTTCTTACCGGGCAACCTTCACAAGGACGCTGCCGAATATTTCCCATTTCTGAACTTTTTAGAAAAGATGGGTTATATTATTTTTTTAAGAGTGTAGTCAGTAAGGTTTAGATGTTGAAGGGCATCATGAATTGACAGAAATACACAGCATCTGAAATGGTGATGTGGAAGCTGCCTTGGAGACATATTAAACTTCACATAAACTTGGAACAGCCAACAAAACTTGAGTGTGAACATAATCTATCTTTCTGCACCTTTACATCACTTGTTTGTTCAGAAATGGTGAGTCTCTCCCATGATGTCTTGCTGGCCCATTTCAGGAAGGTGTCGAGCTGTTGACTTAGATTAAAATCAAATAGCACTTTTGAAAGAACATTTTTGCAGCTGTTGAAAGTGGGGTGGGGTGCTATTCATCTATCCGTCTTTCCTAAGATGTGGACCCACTAATAGGGATGTTCAAAATAGCCAAAAGTTTTGTGTTGCTGGTTTTTTTGTTGTTGTTTTTTTAGGTGTTAGCTGGTTGTTAACTGTGTTAAACCAGGCTTAATGCTTCAGGCTGTGTGTGTGTGTTCACACAAAGGCAGCACTTTGTGCGTCATTTGTTGTTTGTCGTTTTTCAGTCGTCAACGGGTGAAGAAATTTAAAGAACATTAAAAATCATTACGATAAAAAGCAGAACTGGTGCTACATGTAAGTAAGGAGAGAGGAATGCTGGCAGAAAATCATTAAGTGAATATACATTTATTCAAGTATATACAGGGAGTGCAGAATTATTAGGCAAATGAGTATTTTGTCCACATCATCCTCTTCATGCATGTTGTCTTACTCCAAGCTGTATAGGCTCGAAAGCCTACTACCAATTAAGCATATTAGGTGATGTGCATCTCTGTAATGAGAAGGGGTGTGGTCTAATGACATCAACACCCTATATCAGGTGTGCATAATTATTAGGCAACTTCCTTTCCTTTGGCAAAATGGGTCAAAAGAAGGACTTGACAGGCTCAGAAAAGTCAAAAATAGTGAGATATCTTGCAGAGGGATGCAGCAGTCTCAAAATTGCAAAGCTTCTGAAGCGTGATCATCGAACAATCAAGCGTTTCATTCAAAATAGTCAACAGGGTCGCAAGAAGCGTGTGGAAAAACCAAGGCGCAAAATAACTGCCCATGAACTGAGAAAAGTCAAGCGTGCAGCTGCCAAGATGCCACTTGCCACCAGTTTGGCCATATTTCAGAGCTGCAACATCACTGGAGTGCCCAAAAGCACAAGGTGTGCAATACTCAGAGACATGGCCAAGGTAAGAAAGGCTGAAAGACGACCACCACTGAACAAGACACACAAGCTGAAACGTCAAGACTGGGCCAAGAAATATCTCAAGACTGATTTTTCTAAGGTTTTATGGACTGATGAAATGAGAGTGAGTCTTGATGGGCCAGATGGATGGGCCCGTGGCTGGATTGGTAAAGGGCAGAGAGCTCCAGTCCAACTCAGACGCCAGCAAGGTGGAGGTGGAGTACTGGTTTGGGCTGGTATCATCAAAGATGAGCTTGTGGGGCCTTTTCGGGTTGAGGATGGAGTCAAGCTCAACTCCCAGTCCTACTGCCAGTTTCTGGAAGACACCTTCTTCAAGCAGTGGTACAGGAAGAAGTCTGCATCCTTCAAGAAAAACATGATTTTCATGCAGGACAATGCTCCATCACACGCGTCCAAGTACTCCACAGCGTGGCTGGCAAGAAAGGGTATAAAAGAAGAAAAACTAATGACATGGCCTCCTTGTTCACCTGATCTGAACCCCATTGAGAACCTGTGGTCCATCATCAAATGTGAGATTTACAAGGAGGGAAAACAGTACACCTCTCTGAACAGTGTCTGGGAGGCTGTGGTTGCTGCTGCACGCAATGTTGATAGTGAACAGATCAAAACACTGACAGAATCCATGGATGGCAGGCTTTTGAGTGTCCTTGCAAAGAAAGGTGGCTATATTGGTCGCTGATTTGTTTTTGTTTTGTTTTTGAATGTCAGAAATGTATATTTGTGAATGTGGAGATGTTATATTGGTTTCACTGGTAAAAATAAATAATTGAAATGGGTATATATTTGTTTTTTGTTAAGTTGCCTAATAATTATGCACAGTAATAGTCACCTGCACACACAGATATCCCCCTAAAATAGCTAAAACTAAAAACAAACTAAAAACTACTTCCAAAAACATTCAGCTTTGATATTAATGAGTTTTTTGGGTTCATTGAGAACATGGTTGTTGTTCAATAATAAAATTATTCCTCAAAAATACAACTTGCCTAATAATTCTGCACTCCCTGTAAATACATAAGTGATTATATTCATTTTAGCTTTCAGTGCTGGTGTTTTTACCAGCCGCAGATTAACAGCTCTTAAACTTTAAATCTGACACCTTTAAAGGTTTTACTTAAGATGTGGACAGAGTGGGATTGTACTGAAGTCTGACACTGTCCCATAATGAAGGACATGATTTTTTTTTGCCCAGATTACTTTATTATTATTTCTATAACACAATGTTGTCTGTAATACTCCAAAAGCCTAATAGTTTTTCTAATTTACACAACAGATTTGGCAGCTTGAGCCCAAACAAAATCCTATATATTAGCATTTTATATACATTTGTGAAAGAGAGTTTCCACAGGACTCTATGCAGCCCTGTGGAAAACACCCAGTAATTCAGTAGACTGTTGAAACAGTTTTAGTAGCAATAACATAAGGTAATCCTTATCTCTGTGACTCTTTTTTTTACAACATGACTTCAGTTCACTGAGGTTTGTGGCCATTTATGCACAGCTATTTCATGATCCTGCTACAGTTTGAGGTCTGGACTTTGACTGGGTCATTAGACCACGTTGGATTTTTTTGTTGTTACCCATTCTGTTGCAGATTTGTTTCTGGATGACTCAGTTTTGGTCAAACTTCAGCTTCATTTAATCAGAATACTTTGATATACAGAGGAGTTCATGGTAGACTCAAGGTGCCCAGGTGCTGTGGCTGCAAAGCAAGCCAAATTCATCACCTCTCCACCACCGTGCATGACAGTTAGTGCTGATATGCTGTCTTTTGTTTTTGCCAAGCAACAGTGACTTACAGCCAAACCTCCACTTTGGTCTTATATGTCAAAAGGACATTGTTCCAAAACTGTTGTGGGTTTTTACAGACGCAGCTGTGCAAGCCTAAATCGTGCTGCCATGGTCTTTCTTTTTAGAGAGAAGAGGCTTTTTCTTCTGGCAACCCTTTCAAACAAGTCACCCTTGTTTAGTCTTCTTCTAACTGTACTGTCATGAACTTTAACACTTAAGTCCGAACCTTGTGCTCTTTTCAGTTTCATTTACCTAAAAGTTCCAAAACGCCAAACTGCCAAAATTTTTTCTTTTATAAAACTGGTCACACTTGCAGATGATCAAGTAATCAAGTGCATTTGACGGGCAGCGCCTGATAGTTAACCTCTTAACTCCTTTGGAGGCAGTCGAGGGTATTATTAGTTTTTCACAGGTCTGCATCACATATTTAAAACAAGTAAATCTTTGTGACAATGCAACATCCAGTTTTCACTTCTGTGACATTCCAGTTTATATTAGAAACATCACTAACAACAATCTCAGCAAGTGTCAGATGTAAAACACATGCCCTCAACTGAAAATCTATTTTGCACTTGGAACATGTCCAAAAAATCTTCTTCCACTTATCCTCTTTAGGGTCACGGGGTGCTGGAGCCTATTCCAGCTGCCAGAGGCAGGGTATACCCTAGATAGATGCAGGGCTAACACAGAGAGACAAACAACCATCTGCACTCACATTGACACCTATGGGCAATTTTGAATCACAAATTAATCTAACCCCACTAACTGCATGTCTTTGGACTGTGGGAGGAAGTTGGAGTACCAGGAGAGAACCCCCGCAAGAGCGAAAACATGCAAACTCCATACAGAGTTAGCATTGTGATCTCACCAGGTTAAAGAAAAACAGAAAACAGGCCATTCAAAACTCTGGTTTTTAGGCTGCACATACCTCACTAATCTTGTTTAGTAGTCCACCATTGTAGTGCAGCAAATAAATAATAACAACAGTCAAGTTCAAAATCTCTTTAACCTGACCTCCAAAACTTTAACAGAACTTACTGAAGCTACCTCTGAGAAAATCCTTTTGATTTTTTTTCGAAACGTTTCCCACGAGTAAAAGGTTTCATGGTGAGGAACCTGGTGAGGAATGCAGTGTGTGAAAGGTTTTGTGTTGTAGATAAAGTAACATTAAAAATCCATTTGGTGTGAAATGCGGGGGAAATAGAATAAAAGAAGTAACACAGCCTGTGGGCAACAGATTGAGGGGAAAGCATTTCTGGCACTTAACAAGTCCAAATACAGTGGAGGGGGGTTATGGACTGAGGGATTCATTTAGAAAACAAATCTGGTGTGATTCTAACATAATCCCTTAAATACTGAGTTGATTAATAGGATGATAATCATCAGACTTAAAGACCAAAACATATTCAACTTGACTGTAAACATTTTGCCCCTTTTTAGGTTCAAAAACACTTGTTCTTACTAAAGTTACCCGTCACATCCATGCAATACAAAATGATATTCAAACTTTTTTTTACAAGTACTACAGCTGGACACACATTTAATAACTGACAATCTTTAGGTGATTTGTATCCCATGAACTAGTATTTCTGTTGTGATTTGGGGTTTTAATGCAGTAAGTCTGGAGAGCACAGTGCTGCAGTGGTTAACATGGTTGTAGTTCTCTCTCATGTATGCATCATTACCTGTAAGTTTTAGGTTAATATTTGCTTTTGTTGCTGCCTGCCAAGTGTCTGCATTCACTCTTTGCATTGAACTTGTAAAAAGTTTAGATCTTTTTCTTTATTATCTTTCTGTGCCAAACGCAAGAGAGAGATCCTCATCTTTAACGCAATATTTTTCAAAAACAAAACTCATGTTGTAGGGATGGGTAGTCCATTTTTCCCTCTTCCTCCCAAATTTTGTGTTTAGTTTGTTACTAACTCCATAATACCAACATCTGCAGCTTTTACTGAAGTTACTTGGGAATAATTTTGCACTTAATTAAAAATTTCAGATGACATGCATAGTTTTGCTCAATTGAGTGAGCTGGCACATGCTTCAGGCTATTGTTTTCACTTCTTATGTAAATGCATGAGCACTTTCATACATAGAGATCCATCCATCAATTTTCGTCGGCTTATCCAATTCAGGGTTGCAGGTGGACTAGAACCTATCCCAGCTGTCACAGGATGAGTGGTATATGTAGTAACAGTGCATAAGGAAAACAAATAAAACATTGCCTCCTACTATACTATGAATTTACATAAAAACCATATGATTTCCATAGTAGGGTATTTTCTTCAAGTGTGCTTACCCACATTAACAGAAGAGTAGACTGGGGTGACTTTGTTTACAATCAGCCTTCTCTACAGAGGGCACATACACAGTGCTTATGGTAGTGGTGCTCTCACAGTCCGAATTTGATAAATTGCAGTCATTATCTAATAAAATGCAGCCATCAGAGATGATACATAGGAGCTTTTATGTCCCTTTAAAAGTGGTCACCAGAGAACAGATAATCACTAACAGTACAGCGGCCAGTACAACACTGTCGCTTCCTTCCAGTGAGTTAAATGGAAAACAGAGGTGGGAGGCAATTATCTGTGTGTGCTGTGCTAGCCACATTATGTTCAGACCAGCTACTGCCCCACTGAAAAGACTTTGCTTAACATGGCTGCTAACATGTTTTAAAGGTCTATCCAACATTTACGCATTAAAATGAAAGCATATGGACCAGTGTTGTAATATACTGTTGACTTCTGCACTAACCTGACGTTTCCAAAAACGACTCAAATCCAAAAATTCATCACTGCATACTATTACATAGCCTTCACTCCCTCCCATGCATGCCCTCAGCTCAATGTCCTTTTTATTTATTTAAATGTATACCATCAAACATTTCGTAGCGTCTTGAAAATGGCATCTACTAAGCTGAACTGGTGCCTTGCTGAAAGATTGTTTTTTAATTCGAAGAACAGAACAATGCAATTCACACCAGCTAATGCACTGAACAAATGATGGATCTCAGTCTTTGTGAATAGAAGACAAATGCACGACACATTCCTGATTGAATGCATTAACACATGCAAACACAACATTAAGCTTATCTGCTGAGATGAAATTCTCATTCAGACTAAAATAAATATGTGCATGGAACAAAAACCAATGTAATCAGTGTAAACTGTTAATTTTGTCACCGATCACTGTTGTCACATCTCCGGTACTCATTTCAGCCTCCAATTATAAGCGTACAGAAATGATATAATGTCACAACTTTCAGCATGCTTGCAAAGCTGGTTTTAATTTGACTCTTTCAATCGGGCATGATAGAGAAATTACACTTCTTGGCTGGCTTGGGAATGATGTTCCCTGCAAAAGAGCTAGAGGAAGTAGATAGGAAGTGGGAGGTCTGCTCTGCTTAGACTGCTGAGTTGATGGATGGATAGAACATCAGGTTACAGTCTCGGTATACAACACAGAAAGGAGCCAGTTAAGATGGTCCGAGCATATGTCAAAGATGCCTCCAGGGCATATCCTAGATTAGGTGTTTGGGCCACATACTATGAGAAGAAGCCCCAGGATAGGATAGGATAGATTATCTCTCTCAGCTGGCTTGGGAACACCTCTCTCCCAGATGAGCCTGAAGAGGTGGCTGGGAGAGAGTGGTCTGGGCTTCTGTGCTTAAGCTGATGCCTCTGTGATAAGTAGAAGAAAAAAAATAGATATTGTTGGCTGAGAAAGAACAGTATCATTCTTCTGAGGGGGGTTTGAGAAACAGATGGCTTCCTGGGTGGAAAGGGTCAGCCAAGCACTTTGTTGTTGATTTCTTGGTTCTGCCCACAAGCATATTTTCAGTTAAGAGCAGCGACTGGATGGTTACCCTCTCTGCCTTGTGAACAACAATACATGCTGGAGTTTGTCCATAGCAAATGCATACTATAAGAAATCACGAGTTAAACTAACTACATGGTGGCATGTCCATAAATCCTAGCTTACAGGAATCAATGGAAGTATGCCACATTCACAGCTGTTCTGGTGATTTACAGAGAACAATGGGGTGAGAGGCCTTCTCAGAACTGAATCCTCAACTCAAGTGTTTCGAGTTAAGAGTCAAAGTTTTCTTTTAAAGCACATCATAGCCAAACAGGCCTCACATCTGTGATCCCCACTGGGATGGGTCATCTGCGAAATTTGCCAGACAAAGTACAATCGGTAGAATATAAGGGGCAAGCAAGGATAGACGGCCCCGTGGTGCAGCAGAGCTGGCTACTCTTAATGTGGCAGATGAACAGGAAGCTGTAAAGACCTCCAGATGATTTCCTCCAGCAGAGATGTCTTTACAGAGCTATCTTGCCTTCTTTTTCTTTCCACCTTATATTCCTCCACACCAAATGCTGGGTTTAGAAAGGTAATATCCTTGGGACATCACAGAAAATCAAGAACATTGCAAGATTGTTATTCAAAAACTCATACTGAAGGAGTAAAAAAACAAAAAACAAAAAACAAAAAAACAGAGCACAGAGTTAAAACAAATATAGAAAGAAACGAAAAACAAACGAGGGCACCAGAAACACTGTGGTAGCCAGCACTGGCAGCAGCATTGCAGCGAGTAAGTGTGTGATGTTTAGCTACTGTCTCAGCAAGAAAATATTTATTCAAAGTGCAATAGGGAAGAACTGTGATGATGTGATATGCTGCCTTCATGTACACATTGTCACAATATGTAATACAACATTACCGTTTTCACCTATGTTGCTTTCGGACTGCAGTTCATTGAGTTATCTGTGCTTTGTTGTACTTTTTAAAGTTTTGCACTTCCTTATACACACACAAAGCTTTAAATCCTAAAAATTAAGAAAATAAAACCAGAAAATATTTGGCATTTTTCTTAAAATAAAAACACTGCTTCGGCACTACACTCACTGCAACTGACCGAAGTGGGAAAGACAAATGCACTAAAATTCATCTGTTGGATTCGAAGCAACTATGTAGCAAGCAGATGGCACACACCCCGGCTTGCTGAAGCACTCAATCACTTCATTAGACAAGTACTTCCATCTAATGTGCTTATAATGGAACACATGGCTGACATGTTGTAAGAATACGTTCTGATGGATGGGCTTACTTTAACACCATGTATCTGTTCACAGATGAATGTCAGTGTTTAATTACATATATCTAACTTTGAGATAGAATTCAAATATAATTCAATTTAATGGACCCACATGAAGCAACAAAGTGTGTGTGAAAGAGAGAGCAAGAGTGTGACAGCACGGATTAAAATGCGGCTGGTAAGTGATTCATTTAATCCGTGGCTTAAAGACAGCTGGTTTGACAGAGAGCTGAGACACAAGCCTCGTCTGCTGGCCGAAGCTGTGCAGGAGAGGAAAGAAGTGACAGTGAAAGGGTAAAAGGGAGGTTTAAAAATGGTACACCTCTCTCCTAGATCTTCAGTGCTAAGTGACTTAGACATGCCTGGTTAATGGAGGGTGCCATTTGTTCAATCTTGTTAAATATGGAGCGGTGAAAGAGGGAAGAATGGTGAGATTGAAGGAGACTCGGTAATAGAGGGAATTGATCTGAAGGGCAGCAGTGCCGAGGTAACCGTCAGAGACACTGATATAATGTAATTTAATGACTCCCGAGCCGTACACACAGGGCGGAGTGACCTATTGGTTACCAAGACTATCTTGTAAGTAACAGTAAACGATTAGCGCTGTTGAACATTTTACCCATATTAAACAACTTCCTTCTGCACAAACCGGCAACTGAGATCGAACTGAGACGTGCTTGATTTGAAAAGATTTGGAATGATTATTTATAAAATAACTAATTCACGTTCTTCACATCTACGTGCAGGAAATGACTTCCAACATGGAGTGCATAGGCCGTGCACTATCAAGAATCTAGTGAACTAGATGCTTGATTTAAAAAAACAAAAAACAAAACAAAACTTTTAACATAGCACTGTTTAAAACACCAAACCAGTCACTTCCTCTGCTCTTCTTAATGTGGATATGACATTTTGAGATGCTGCATGCATGGATAAAGCTAAAAAAAAAAAAATGCATGCACTCCGGTAAAGCTCCATCAGTTTGTCCTGGGTATTTGTTTTGTTGATTCTCCAAATGTCAGGGCTCTGTGTGCGGGCAGGTGGAGATGTAGATCCAAGTGCAGGACTCAAACACGGAATTGTAGCTCAAAACCTCAGCTTTATTGCTGGGGAACACAAAACATGAACTGAACAAAGAATACTGGCAACAGAGAACTGAAACACACAGGCATAATTCTGAGGGTACGACGCAACACTGAGCACAGGGAAACACAGGGCTAATATACACAGGGTGGTAATCAGGGAATGGGCAACAGGAGGGAGACACAGCTGGGAGAAATTGGACTAATGAGACAGGGGAGCAGTAGAACTGAACACACTCACATGAGACATAGACCTTCACAATAAAACAGGAAATAAGAAACCACTAAACAAAGACGCAGACAGAATATAACACATGCAACTCAAACAATACATGCAACAACAAATCCTTAAACACGGATAAACAGAAACATGAAACTAATAATCATCATCATCACCACCACAAGCCCTACAAGAGAATAAGAAAACAATCCATAATGCAAAAACACACCAAAATAACTGAAACACAGATTCGTCATAAAACCCAACAAAGCACCAGAGAAACATAAAGAACAATCCATCATTCAAAAATAAACCAAGACATAAAAAACTCAAAATGCTGGGTCAATCCGACCCAGGACCGTGACACCAAAAACCGCCACAAGATGCCTGGAATATGAAACATGTACTTTTTCCTGAATGAATTTCATTTTTGTACAACACAAGCGCGTGTGTCACTTTTGATATCAGGGACACCAGACTGGGTTTGCTTGGTATTGAATTGGAAAGGAAATGTAAGGTATCACACATCTGTACCTGTGGACCAAGTTTGGTTTTCTCTACCTGCTTCTGATTAGGCATCGCTCACCTGCCTGCAACAACCTCCACCCCCCAATGACCACAGACAACCACCAAAAGGTAGAGTTTTTATAGGCTAGTTTTAAAAAATACTTAAAATTATCCCCTTATAGGTTCCTGAAACTTACTTTCATCTGTAACCACATATGAGTAAATAGCAAACATCTTTAAAGTTGCAGAGGAAAAACACTTAAAAATGCACAGCAACTATGCAAGGCGGTAGCTTCCTCTTAGGGAGCAATTTGAGCTCCATCCTCCTGCTCATGGACACTTCGACACACCACACACCAGCTTACAGCCACCTGCTTGCTAGCTGTAGGATTTTTCTATTGATGTTTGCCGTGTTAGTGGAAAGGGAAGAACCACATGCAGTGCAACTGTTCTTTTTTTTTGTCTTTATTCCATATTGTGGGCAACAACAAAAAAAGAAAATCAATAAATAATGAATTAAAAGAGAAAGAATCCCCTGAACAAATGAAAGTAAAGACGATGAAAAGCTGGGTCATTCTCGCCAGTGTTGCAGTGCTATAAACAGTAAAAATCCATCTTTTGGACTTATGTAAGATGTCACAGAGCAACTATCATAAAACTTTTCACAATCAAGTAATTTTGTTTCAAACAGCACCTGGGGCTAGAACTTTACCCTCTCTTTATTTTCTGTATGCTGAATTAAACAAACATTTCGCTATACGAGCGCTGTAGCTGTGGTTTTAATGTAACATTTCAATAAATCTTTTGTTTGCAGAAAAGGTGAAGTTCATGTTTGCCTTCTTTAATATCATTCTGCGTTTGTTTTGAAGACCAGAGGGAACAAAAAAACCTGCCCTTTTGAGAGGATATGCATTTCATTAAATGTAAAAAGTGCAGCAGAAAAGATTAAACCATGAAATGCTTTGTGTGTCCAGACGTCTGTTTATGTCTGTATGATTTGTTCTTGCGTGGAGAACAGCTCTACAACAAGACACCGCATTACAAAGGTATCAGTCTTTCGACAGCTGTCATAGTCCTGTAGACTTCTTATGAACGCTAAAACGACAAAATGATCCACCGAATGGCATATTTTATGTGAGCCCTGGAGGGGGATTCACACAGAGTGCATGCAGTAAAAATAATCAGCAGGCTAGGTTTTAAGATAAACAACTGATGGCTTTTGGAGCCAATTAGGACATGCCCCTGTAACTGGAGTTTTATTTTAACAGGCATAAGATTCAGTGGCTCCACTCAGGGAAAAAGCCCGCAATCCTTCTTTGAAGTTTCTCCCTCCGTGGGCGGTAATGTGGCATGGCACCCAGCCAAAGCCCACAGACAGAGGGATTGAATAACGCCGGCCCAGTGCCCCTGCTGTGGCATTCATCCAGTATGCCACAATAGGAAAGAAATATGTGCAGTCACACATATAGATATGCATATAAACAAGCACACACACACTTGATTGCTTGACAGACCTCCCCAACTGTCAACATGTGAAGCACTCAGCCAGAAATAATCTCAAACTTTTAAGTGTGGGTCTCAGAGTGTGTGAGTGGATTTCAGTCAGTCAAATTTTAATGTGTGACAGTTAAAATGACTTCTTTGTGCCTTCTCTTTTTAGTCCCGTTTATAGGTTTTATAGGCTCGTACAGCATACGGGAGACGGCATCTCTGTCGGCTCCAAGTTCAAATAAGCTGTAGGAATACATGCGAGTGTATTTATGGCTCTTGTATGTAATTTATAGGGCTGAGGGTTTAGCTACATGAGAACACATGCAGAGAGCTTGTGCCAACTGGTATTCATCACGCAGGCATCGACAGTAAATGAAATGTAGGTTCCTGTCGGCAAGGGAAATGATGGATTTTCCTTGCTCTTTAAACTCAAAATATTCAACATAAAAGCACCATGTGGAAAAAAGGGTTTTGGGATATGTTGCTAGAGGGAACCTTAAAAAATCAAATACCAGTTCAACGAATGCCAAGACAAAGAAGGTTCATGCTTGTTCCACACCAAATGTTCAACAGTGTTTCAGTCAAGACCACCATTGTCCAATGAAGATTGTCATTGTCTACGGTATTTATATTTGGCAGTATGTCTTTGTTTTGAAATCTTATGTTGAGAATTAACCCTAAAGAAAAACTGACATCTGGAGTCCCAGAGGCTGTTAAACTATATCCGCCCTTGCCATTCCTTTACACTCATCAGCAGTGCGGAAAGAGGGAACCTGTTACTCGGGGTAGAACTGCTTCTCCATATGAGCTTGCCCTGGCTCACAGCCTGGAGAGGACACTCCAGCTTTGCCTCACAGCGTCAACACAATAAGGGAAGCAGCAGTTAACCCGTGATAATCCACTGTGCTCCAGTGGTGTAGCGCGTGGCACCAGGGGCTACTTCTGGAGGGATTCTTGGATCCCACTGGAAAGCTACCATCAGTCTCACGCTAGTGTTTTCATGTCACAGTCTGCCTTTCTCGTTGGGTCCATGGGAATGAAGTTAACGCTGACAAGCAGACTGCAATCATTGCAACAGGCTAGAAAGTAAAAAAGTGTCAGGTCTTTGTACATGATGTTCTTCTCACAATGCTGCTCAGACTACACAGACTGTGTTGGTTTGGCCACGTACACTGTATGGAAAATGGCTGTATACCAAACAATGTTCTCTGTGCAAATACCCTCCAGCAAAATCCTTTTTGCCCGCCTCCAGCTGCACTACAAAGATGCTTGCAAGCATGATATGAAAGGTCTGAACATCAACACTAAAGCTACATACACACTGGAAACCATTTGCAGCAATGGGGTGACTAAATACCACAGAACTAGGCGGAATCTTACATAAACTTTTTTCAACTTCCTGGTAACTACCAATAAGAGCGAAGAGTATTGTTGATTGATATATGACCTGGTAGTAAATACTTTAGCAGCTCACCTCAGGACCTGAAGCCGGGAATGCCCACAAGTGACCAGTTGTCGGCTTCAAAGCGATGTGTGATGAACACATTGCTTCCAATTGCGATGCAGTTGAACAACTGGAAGCATGCAGCACTCAGCCATGGGACATAGCACAGTGTGCTCTAGAAACAATTCATGATGGGACAAGAGATGGTCCATAAACAATCGGGAGAAAAGAGAACCTGATGAAAGGCATGGTCTAGCAGAGACCACCCCAATAGCTGAGTTGCCTCTCCCTGAATCGGATTCATCACAGCCACAGCCACAGGCTTAATCAGGACTAACAACAACTAGGAAAGATGGCTAACAGCAAGTCTTATACTTCTTTAATGTAGCACTGCACATCTACAGTAGTCTAGAAAGTTATAAAGAGATTGGCCAAACTCATCACCAACTTCGACTCTTAATGTTGTCATCATATTCAGATATGAGTCTACTCTGTCACTGCCTGCTACCTAGGCCTCTATCGTTACCCATAGGAGGGGAGCTTGTTTCAGCCCACTAGTCAGTATACTTGTCTTACATCTATGGCCTTATTTAAGGGTGACAAGGACATTACTCGATGGCTGATTTAAAGTAAGCAGCCCACCTCTGTGCCTGTTGTTGTTGAACACCACTGAGAGAAATATCTCATTGTTACTTGCATTCTGCTGATTTCGTTTGTGAATGCCTTAAGCAGGCACTGCAAAAACAAGAAAAGCACATTCCTGATCTGTTAGATACACCGGGAGCAGGGGTGTTGCTGCTTTGTTTGGTTTGAGCCGGCAGTTTTACTTTATATTTTCTTTTATGATTTAGAGAGCAAGCTGGAACTTTGTTAGACTGCATTTGGTTTTCTTTCTTTGAACTGGCAGCACCCACAGGCTCTGTCACCCTGAAGCTTTTGCTTCTTTTGTTTATAAGTTGCTTTTTTTCAACAATCAATTACTTTAGGTTAAATATTGCTTCCTTTTTTCCTTGGCTAAGCTGTGATGCATATGGCAGCCACAGTTGTCTGGTAGTCATGATACATGGTACAAAGTAATCTGGAACCTGAAATGTACAACTGCATAATAAAAGCAAAACAGCTCCTTATCTGTCAAAACAAGTCGAGCATTAAAGGCTTCAGACTTTTGTTGGTTCATTTTCATGCACGAAACTACTTCACCTTCCAGCTTACAGAAACTTTGAGAGTTAGAGTGCAGCATTATCAAAAAAAAGGTCACTTAAGAACTAAGAATTCAGTTTTTTATTTAGAAACCCCCCACAGCTCACAGCTGTGAAAAATACAACCAGCGCCTCGTGGTGATGAGCCATTATTTTGACAACATTGAAAGGTTATCTGAGAAAACAGAAGTATAACAAGGAGGGAAGACAACGTGGGATATTGCTGTGTGCATGTATGCGTATGAGTGCAGCACCTGTGGAAAAACATGAACTTTCGGGATACGTACTGTTTTATTAGAGAAGGAAAGGGGAGCTGCACTGTATTCATAGCAATAATACTGCGGAATAGAAATGACAGCCCCACTGTGAGTCAGCTGATACCTCCACCGCCAGACACTCAAACCCGCATAGCTGAGATCATATCAAAAGAAAGCCCGTCTTCAGTCCTGAAGAATGGATAGATGAATTGGACAAAATGAGGAGCAGAAGGAGTTTTCTTGCTTTGCAATTTGACACAGCTGTAGCCTGGGAAATAGGGTCAAAGTTCACACTCCAGCAATACTTCTGGCATGGGAATAAAATGGGGTTCTGTGACACAGCCACACGTCCAGACTGACACCAGCAGCATTTCCATGCACGTCAGTGTTTGAACTAATTTATTTCATACCCCGGCTGTTACTGTTCTGTCTTCATTCCTAATGCATCTCTTTCTCCATGCTGGATGTCAAGGAGATGGCAGTCGTAGAGTTTTTTTCAACTCACGTCCCCTGGATGAAACCAGCGTGCTAGAAGGTAATAAGATACTTGTCTGACAGAGCACAGCCCAGCTGCAAAGCTAAGCTTGAAACTGCGTAGGCAAGAAATACAAGTGGAGCTTGTGTTGTGCTCATGACAGTCTGGTGGCCAAGGAAAAACATTATATTTTTGGCCATAGAAAATAAAAAAAAATGCTGTTATGACACATTTGTTTATTAACTTACCTGCTAGGGATATCACAATCCTGGGTATTTGACAGTGGGTACGCAATGAATTTCAGGTTCAGTACATAACTCAGTTATGTTACTTCATGTACTTTCAAATGAACTCTTATTTAAACACTGCAAGTGATATTAATGACAACCTACATGCATCATGATCACCTTATATGTGTTGCAAGATCTACTGTGCTGTGAAAAAGTATTTGGCCCATCTTCATTTCTTAGTTTTTTGTATATTTGCCACACTCATATGTTTTAGATCAACCCAATGTTCAAATCAGACAAATACAGTGTGGCTGAATTAAAAAAAATTATGCAAAGAAGAGTGGGTGAAAAGTCCTCCAAAGTGATGTGAAACTCTCATTGCCAGTAATCGATTGCAGCTCTTGCTGCCAAGGGTGGCGCAACCAGTTATCAGGGTTAGAGGGCAATCTCTTTTTCACACAGAGCCAGGTCGGTTTGGATAACTATTTTTTTTTTTCACTTAAAATGAGGTCCTCAATTAAAAACTGGACTTTATATTTACTCGGGTTAATCTTTGTCTAATATTAAAATTAGCTTCATGTTCAGAAACATTTTAAATGCAACAAATGTGCTGAAAACTAAGAAATCAGGAAGAGGACAAATGCTTGTTCACAGCACTGTAGGTAGGTTGGTCTAAACAAGATGTTAGCCTTTCTGCAACAGATCCAAGTTCCAGTTATTAACTTACCCATACTGTAGTAATTATTGCATTTATGATATGTTTGGACTTTGCTTTACATTTGTTAGGTGGGCTCGAGTGTGTGTGTGTGACAGAGTGTTTGCTGAGGTCAAAAAATAAGGGAGCAATATGGTCATTTCTCACTCAATTTCTAAATAATCAAAAGCCTTTAAGCAATCAAAGCAGGTCCGCTTTGCGATCAGAAAGGATGGAGGTTTAAGGCATTTTCATATTGGCTTCATTTCTCAGGCCAAGAAACTAAGTCTATCTTTTACACACAGTCTATGACTGAGAACAGCATATAAATTAACTAGCAACAGGCCACCATCACTGAGGCTCCCTGTGGTGATTAATGACATCTGCCCAGTGTTCGGGTTCAGTTGTGTGTAAACGTTAAATAAACCAGCGATCATATACCTATGCTGAGCACACCAGCCTTGATTAAAGACTGAAATCTTGGTCTTTCAGCTCCTTTTTTTTCCAGGGAAGCTCAACACATTATAAAAAGTGCAACACGTGTTGTATTGGCACTTTAATAATCAGTCATCCCTGCTGCTTCCTCTTGCTAAAGCTCCTATAATGAGTAAATAACTTAACAAAAAACAGCCAAAACTAAACCAAATAAACACCCGACCCACTGATAATGAACCAGAAGACATACTGTACATAATCGTGTACACTCACACTGTCATAACAGAACTGTCGGCTAAAAATCACCATCGGCAGAAATTCCTAATCTGCTTGATAAGTGCACAGAGGATAAAAAAGAAGTAAAGATTCTGTGTTCTTGGAACAAAGATAAAGGAAGTTAGATAAAGAGGAGAGAAACCCCTATAGTCCTGGAATATAATGACTTTTTTTTATCATGCTAACAGAATCTGATAACACGACGAAATATGACTGAGACAGAAATCTAAGTAGTATAATTGTAGTTATGGAGCTAGAGGGTTTCTGTTTTCTGTGTCCAGGAGTACTTCAAAGAATAGACTGGCTATAAGCAAGCAAGGTAACAGAATATTTGGTAGGTTCATGCATTAATATGCAATAATGATTGCAATGCCCTACAGCACGCACTGTTTGGAAAGATGAGCATGCACAGGAATCACAGAATGCATAAACGATGACCTTAGACACGGGGACATCACCAACTGGTTGAACAGTCGCAATTTTGAAGCCTTACTGAATTCTTAGCTATTGCCACAACACCAAAGGTAACAAACTAGTTGTTTTTTGGGATGACCCAAATCTGTCCCAACACTCTTAATGTAAAATGAAATTGCCAGATGAGCTTAACAGCCAATGATTTTGCCCTTTAGTGCAACCGAATGCTGCAGAAAACAAGACAGCACCCAAAAAACTCACAGATGTGTCATTTTAGGCCCTGATTTCCAATTTAAACTGATCATTAATGACTAGTCAGGAAAGTCACAAAGAGGCTAAAGACACTGAAAGTGTTGAACGTGTTTTTAATCTACTGTAAGGTTTTGCATTTTAACACTGGAGTCTAAGGGGACTCACTTCTTTTAGATATTTTATAAAAAGGAATTTTTGGCTTCTTCTTTTTTCCATGTTTAATGTTAGTCAGAGTCCCACAACCTCCCCCACCCCTCAACAAAAAAATTCCCTGTGAAAAAAAAAGTGCTTAAACTAGAGAATAAATTAATAGTGAATTCAACTGCAGCATCTATTGTTTAATAAATTTGATTTAAAGTCAGTTTGATTCAATAACTTGCTATACTGACCCTGCACTGACAGAGCTGCCTACAGTGGAAATCC
This sequence comes from Perissodus microlepis, assembly GCF_051167445.1. Lineage (NCBI taxonomy): Eukaryota > Metazoa > Chordata > Actinopteri > Cichliformes > Cichlidae > Perissodus > Perissodus microlepis. The sequence goes on along the minus strand of NC_140467.1, from coordinate 40,434,206 downwards.
ATTTAAATCAACACATTTTGGCTAATATTGGCTAATATGTGCATGGGCCTTGAGGGTGATCAGCCTCTTCACAGACAATGCTCGTAAATATGCTAACATATGCTTACATCTGTAGTCTTGTCACTTCTATTGCCTGCTCAGTGCTTCTACTGTGAATGGCACTGAGTGTAGCTTCACTCTTGCTTCCATGTATTGGCTCTGAGTGTCAAATCAGCCTTGGATTACAGACAGGCTGTCAGATGAGAGGATTTGTTTTGCATCTCCAAGTCTGCTAAATGTCAGCATCTAAAATAAAATCAATGCAGAGCTGTAGCAGTCATTGCATTCTCAAATTTCTTTTAAATTTGTATGAAAAGATGAAGAACTATGAGAGTTTTTGTGTGTTTGCATTTAAATCAGTACGTGAATGTCTAAAGATTGCACTGATTCATTAATGTATCTTAGGAATGAGAAATGTCCACAGTTGTTCTTTCTACCAACTCTTCATTTCCAGTGTTATCCTAAAGCACGCCAAAGAGTTTGTTTTCAAGGCCGCCTGTGTTAGAAAGTCAGCATTTTCAACAACAGTGTCAATATAAAACAACAAAACCATATGCTGCTTTGACAGTTGCTCAAGGGGTACCTGGCTTGGCATCAAAAAATATTCCAGCTTCACCTGGAAATGTGTGCTACGCTGTGACGTGAATGGGAAGCGACTGAGGAGAGCATCACTGCACTCATCTGCCCCAACATCAGAAGGTTAATCAAATCAGCTACCCAGTATCACAGAGAAGATGTCCTGAGGTATCCACCAGTTCTTAGCACTCATAGCGTCAAGCATTGGTTAATCAAACATGAGCTTATATAAAATACAATCTGTCACCTCTCATCCAAAGAGCTGATGGGGGGTACCAGATGTTTGACCTATAATTGTGTATGTGTGTGTGGGGGAGGGGTCAACCGGTTCTTTTATGATGCTTTTCTACTCTTCTTGAGCGCTCAAAGCTCTTGATACAACATGTCTCATTCACCCATTCATACAGGCTTTTTTTTAAAGACACGTAACTAACATTCACACACTCCAATGCATCAGTACAACCTGGGGTTTAGTATCTTTCCCAAGAATACTTTGGCATTCAGACTGAAGGAGCCAGAAATCAAACCAACAACCTTCCGATTAGTAGAAGACCCGCTCTATCTCAGGACCACTTTCATGGCGGGACTGTTACCCTGGAAGTGGTCCTGAGATTTGCTGACCCAGCCTGTTGTCATGTGACTCGTTAGGGCCCCAGTGACCACCTTGGTTGCCATCTTGACTGATGTGACCATAACGTCTCTCATGGTGACAGCGTGGGTGAACGGCTCTCAGGATGAACTCCACTGTGATAACCTCACTAGAGGTTCTGGTACTGCCCATCAGCATTCTGAGCTGAAGAAGGCTTTCGGATGAGAGATATAAACATCTTCATTAACATATAAAAAGTCCTGCTGCCTTGAGTTCAAGCACTTCAGACTGACTTGACCCTGATGACTGAGAACTTTGACAGAATATGTGTAACATCCGTAATCTTTGTACGCAAAGACAAAAATGACACATCTCAACGCTTCATGCACTTCAAGCTTAAATGTTTCAGTGTTCATCACATCATTTTCTCCATTTCTTAACAGGGCTTTTATTATGGAACCTTTGAAAGCATGCATTTTACTATTTGGTCAATATCTTCTGCAGAACTGCTTGTCAATAAAGTTATGCTATGGGTGTTCACTTAATTACCTGGCAAATATATTTTAGAGTGACTGCCTTCCTTACAAAATCCATTTTCAAAGCTTGTCACGCTGTACCTTGCCTCGGTGCTCTCTATATCGTATGGCTCTGTAGGTCATTGAAATGATTGGTTGATGTTAGCCATGCTAGATGCTGGTTCATCAAAGCCGCCACCAGAATTCATTTAGAAAAAGGACCTGGCCTTTTCCGAACAATTTCCAAGAAGGACTTCCTGTGTACTCTGGCCCTGTCTTGAGACTATTTGAATGGATCATTACTTTTCAATGGTCCCTTAAAATTTGTTGAGTTTTGCCATGTTCTTTATCTGAACAGATTTAATTGACAGATACTTCATTAAGATCAAGGAGTAATCCATTTATTTGCAGCTCTATCTTTCTCTTTTATTCTTTGCCCTTAAGCTGAATTTTGAGGAGTTCACAGATTTTAAAAACAAAACAGCCCAATCACGAAATTACTTGTTCTTTTGTCGAGGATATGCAATTAGTTTTGTTGTGACTTAGGTAGAGGTTCACTGAGAAATAACACTTTTTATTTGTCTCTCATGGGCTGGAGAAAGAAATAAACATGGCAAATATCCAATTAGCCAACGAATAATTACTGAGCTAACAGGCACCTCCAGATACAATCTTGAATATAAAAGAACCTCTCCAAATTAATGTGGCTGCGCAGTGTGCTATGGACCTAAGTGAGTCTACTCTCTGTAAAAGAAGTCTGATTTGTATGCCTTAATGTTTGTTTTCAATCAAGCTTTTATTCATCTTCCAAGAATCACATTGGACACTGGGCAAACACTTTGTCTATCTGGCTTTAGTGCTTTTATCACATTTTACTCAGATGAACAGACAAGATGCGAACATGGAGTCTGAGAACATACAATACCGAAAGTTAATTACAAAGCACACATCAAATGTTCCCCCAGAAACTTATTTTCTCTCATCTATTTTTTTTATATGAAGTAAACCATGAGACAGTGCTTCCAATCACTTCTTTGCCAATGCCAGAGATAAATATCAGCATGCCTTTTGATCCAGAAGCACTTTTTAAGCTTTTCCTTCCCCACACAAATAAGAATGCACATTTATTATAATTCTGCCAGTTTTGGACAGTGAACTCAGAATAGCTCTGTTGATGCTTTGAGGTTTCCTCCAGTTCAATTTGTGGGCCTGAAAATTAAACTTTAACTAGCAATCGGAGCAACACCAGATACCGCCATAATTACAAGGCCTTTGAATACTACTTGCAACCAAAAATTTGATCTGGTTCATGACTAAAAGGAGGCGGGATGCCTGCATTAAAATAGAAAAGCCACATGGACTTGATTTAGGGTTTTCTACAAGGAGAGCCTGAAAGGGAGCCAGCTTTCCTCTAACCCACAGTTAAACTAAACCATGAAGCCAGTGAAAGGCAGAGGGAGACCGTAGGATCATATTTAACTGAGGAAAACAGCAATTCCTGCTAAATTACTGACACAGTAGGGCCCATTACTTCTGTAAAGTCGGATATTTGGTTGTGTCAAAGCCGACTAAGACCGATTTGATTATTTTGAGCAAACTGCTTACAGCAGATACACAGAAATGATGGAAAGCTTAATGTGTAGCTAAACAACTTTAATTGAAAGATTTTTTTTTTAACAAGTACTTGCGTTAAATCAAAAACAAACTGGGCCTATATTGCATTTCAAATAATGAGGTTAGCGTTTGTAGAAATAACCACTACGAGCCAAAATCTCAGGCTTCAGACTTCACTAAATGCGTATTTCCAGTTCTTTTTCTACTCTTGGGTCTAAAGAATTTTTTCTTTGCTTTTACTGAATAAGAAAACACTTTAGATCCACGGAAGATAGTTGGCATAGAATTTGTAGCCTTGATAACTTGTTTAAAGCTTCACTTAATCGTGCAAGCTGTTATTTTTTTATTATGAGTAAAAGCAGCTGTGGTTCTCTCCAAGTCATCACTTTTTTATTTAATTTGATTTGGTCATCACTCACTACCTGACAAACAGGATGAAGTATCTGAGACTGGACGGTGCTCTGTCTGACTCCACGTTGGGACTGTGCTGTCTCTATCCCTGCTGACCTTGTGCCCCTCAGACTTTCAGTATAACTTCGGGTCATACCACTGACAAAAAAACAGAAATACTCTCGCCGAGTCTCTTGCTTAAATGCATTACAGCGATGGATAGTGGTCCGGGGGGAATCATCTGCTTCTGAATGTGAATAAGATGATCGAGGACGGCTACTTGACTTGATGACGTAGGGGAGGAGCACAAGTATTTGGAAAACCACTGGAATCTTTTGAAGCTGTGCTAAAGAGGAGGTCACTAAACAAACTGAATAATAGTTTTGTTTAGGGACCCCCCAGAAGGGACCCCTTAATAGACAGCAAATTAATTAATGGGCCCGGAAAAGGCCAGTATAGATGAGGTGGGATTTTTCTTTCTTTTCTCTCTCTTTTTTTTTTTGCAAAGCTACTCCAGTGTGTAGCTCAGTCCAGAACAAAGATACCAAGGTGGAGCGGGCATAATACGTCTGCTAATGTGGTTAAAACAGTAAGATTAGTTCAGTGAATCACAACAGCCCTCTGAAGCCACAAGGATTGACATTTTGATTAATTTACAAGCTCCAGTTTCAAAAGATCTGTGACAAAGCACTGAAAGATTACACATAACTATTTGTTTTAATTCAATCTTGTGCAAAACACACATTTTTTGCATCTCTGTATTCTGCTTGTTTAAGATAGTGGATTTGATGAGCTGTAGTTCATCATCTCGTACATTACTACTACATAACTTATTTATATGTTAATATCTACTATTATTATCAGTATTTTCAGCAATTTTAAGGTTTTGTTGCAGAGCATACAAGAACCAGAATATCAATCCTACTTGAATAAAATCTTTTTGCCAAAGACCAAAAAATTCTGACTCAAATGAGCAACCAATGTTACTATATTAGAGAGACTGGGTTGACAGTTGCTGCAATAATTTTTATTTCAGTGCACCAATTGTTTGTTTTTTTCTTTTTCTATTGACAATTCAAATTTGGATGGTTAAAATAAAAATAATCAATCATTTCGCTCATGAAGAAGTTACTGATTCAAATGAAAATTATCTTCGGCATCAATGCTGTTTTGCGTGACGATAAAAAGAAGTATGTTGCCATCACTACAGTGAGTCAGAATGTGGGCATAAACATTTTCTACATTTCATATCTGTTTAGGATGTCAAGTTAATTACTTACAACTTCACTAAGAGTAACAGTGTACGATTAGATGTACACTGCTCAGAAAAATTAAAGGAGCACATTTTAATCAGAGTATAGCATCAAATCAATTAAACTTCCGGGATATTGATCTGGTCAGTTAAGCAGCAGAGGGGGTTTTATAATCAGTTACAACAGCTTTGGTGTTAATGAAATTAATAGCTGGTGCATTAGAGGGGCAACAATGAGACAATCTCCAAAATGGGTTTTACAGGTTGAGGCCATTGACATTTTTCCCTCCTCATCTTTTCTGTTTTTTGTACTAGCTTTGGTTTTGTCTAGGGTCAGTGTCACTACTGGCAGCATAAGGCAATACCTGGACCCTACAGAGCTTGCACAGGTAGTCCAACTCCTCCAGGACAACACATCAATATGTGCAATTGCCAGAAGCTTTGCTGTCTCTCACAGCACAGTCTTAGAAGCATGCAGGAGATTCAAGGAGACAGGCAGTTACTCTAGGAGAGCTGGACAGGGCTGTAGAAGGTCCTTAACCCATCAGCAGGTCCGATATCTGCTTCTTTGTGCAAGAAGGAACAGGATGAGCACTGCCAGAGCTACAAAATGACCTCCAGCAGGACATTGGTGTAAATTCTCTAACCAAACAATCAGAAACAAACTTCGTGAGATTGGCCTGAGGGCCCGATCTGCTCTCGTGGGCCTTTTGCTCGCTGCCTGCTTCTGTGTACCCGATTGGCATTTGCAATAGAATACCAGACCTGACAAGTCCATCACTGGCACCCTGTGCTTTTCACAGATAACAGCAGCTTCACCCTGAACAGATGTGACAGACATGAAAGGGTCTGAAGAAACTGTGAAGAACATCATCCTCCCTGTTACATCGTTCAGCATGACCGGTTTGGTGATGGGTCAGTGATGGTCTGGGGAAAGATATCCGTGGAGGGAAGACCACCGATCTCTATAGGCTAGGCAATGACAAACTGACAAACTCTATTGTCAGACTCTACACAGGTGTAGTGAATTTTCAGTCAGTAATTTGAATGAATTAAAGATGGATTCATCCTACATGTCATCAAATTCTACCAGTCATGTAAAAATTTGACCTATAACAATGAAAGGCAAACTGACAATTAATTCATCAAAACACAAAAGTATAAAGATAAGGAACAAAGAAGCACATCAGCTTTCAGCAAAAGCAAATAGCAGATACACATGGTTAACAAAAAGTTGTTGTTATAACTTCTCCAATCTAAGAACCCAGCAGCTTTTGTCTGCACACATGGGCTCTTGCAGTTTCCAGTGGAGAAAAGGGTGAAATAGATAAATTAAGAAAGAATAATGGAAGCTAGCATTATAACCAATGCAAGCGTGGTTTAATGTGATTGGTGTCTCGACATGCTGTGTGGAGGACAAATTATATGGACCCAAATGCAGGACTGTTGAGTCAGGAATGAACTTTAAAGAAGCTTTAACACATCTTGGACCAGAAAAATCACAAAGTCCAAAACCAGACAGCCCAACAGGGAACCGTGCCCAGGAATCTGAACATCTAGAACACAATTAGGAAACTCAGGAAAAACAAAGCAAGGAGCACACATACAGGAACACAGCAAAGGACAAGACGCAATTTAGACAAAATATACACAAAATACCATGCTCCCAGTCACATTGACGTGCATATAGCACCAACAAAATGTTATGACACTCATGTACACAGCTGGATTGATGAAAATAAACATGTCTATTATTTTAGACATGTGACATAAATACCTTCTGTATGAAACACATTCTGCTACTGATTAAAAACAAACAAAAACATCCTAATCAATCCTCAGGTCTAGAATTTCTTTACACTCAATAAACACAGACAATGGAATACGTGGTTGAAATTGCAAGCTTTATTTTACAACTCCAATATTTTAGTCTCCTCATAAATCAACATAAGTATCGCCTGCAGTAAATCAAGTTGTGAACACATGCTGCCAAACCTTATCAGGAAATCAATGTTACCATTGTCTGGAAACATGCCATGGAGAAGTCTTACAGCTGCCACACATCAGTCCCACACCACCATGCTACAGTGGCAGCCAATGAGGTGTCGGAGCTCTTGAGACCATTTCTGAATTGATTTCTGAGGAAATAATGAACTCCCCAATAATGCTGACAGTCTTCTCAGAAACTTGCATGTCCCCAGAGAACTTTTACTCTTATCATGGCTGAGGTGACAGATTGGATAGGAGTGGATTGAAGGACTGGTTTCCGTCTTACTGAGAAGCTTAAATTACAAGCTGACTGTCAATCTTTATGGAGAAATATGTTCTCTCCAACATTAAAATCTTCTCCCACGTCATTGTTCCTGAAATAATCTGCTGCCCTCAATATAAGCCCCATGATACCTTTCTACAGACGGCAGGTCACACTTGATGAAATGGGACAGCACTGCTAAAAGTATCCTAATGATTCAGGGTGAGAGACTAATAACAGGTTTAAAGGGAAACTAGCATCCAGTTATTTTTGTGTGGGCTAACATTTCAGGACTCCTCATCACTCACTAAGGTAAATTTTTAGAAATACATATCAATACACTGTCCAGACAGTCACTACTTGTAAATTATGCTTGCTGATAAATCATATTCTGTGTGGGCAGAATGCTCATTTGGGATACGTCTTATTTTCTTGACCTGTCTCTATTAGTTAGTGCAGCAATCCTTGACTGTCACAGCTTCCCATTTTCACTTTGAGCGCCTTCTATCCCTGGACTTCTTGGAGTAATAAGACAAACCAAGATGTGCTGGCAAAAAGTGCAAAAGAAAGGGTTCTATTTGAAACGGGGTACACTCAAGGAGAAAGTGAAAGGTACTGAAGTGTAAGTACAGAAAACTTGATGGTACTTTTTTCCCCCCAGCATGGAAGCTGAAAAATAATAATAATAAAAAAAGCCATCTAGTCCATCAAAATTTTGGGTTATTACCTCAAAATGTCTATGTGCTCACTCAAACTTCTGAGTAAGCTGAAACTTTTGGATAATAACCAAAAGTTTTGACTTATGGATGACAATTTTTTTTCAGTGACAGAAACAAATTTCAGCAGTTGGCAGCATGTGTACCGAGTAGGGTCTTCAATAAATTATTACTCATATTCTAATTATTAGTAACTATTATTGGATTAGACACTCATTTGCAAAAGCTGACACACAACTTCACACAGCACTGCTGCATGCAGACAGCTCCTCCTGTCACTAGCACCTAAACACGCCACTAGCAGCTAAACAGTAATGCACAAACCTATCTTTATGAGACATTTTGCAGGTCAGTAAAGCTTCAGTTTAAAAATACTAAAGTTATCATAAATATTAACTTAGTCAGTGGACATGTTAATGTTAGCCATTTTATCAAGGTTAACATTTAGGACCCATTATACCTGTTGTCCAGTGCCTCATGAACGTCACCGTACAACAAAGCTGAATTGAAATTGATGTCACCACTTCTGTGCATTGGGCACCTCTTAATTTTTGTAACCTTGTGTGGTGTGCTCCTGCCACAGCAGCTGCAGTTTTTATTGCTTTTTTAATGCTATATCGGTACAGAAGCTCAGAGATTTGCAGATTATACTGCAGGAGCTGTTGGAACAGTTTGAAAAGATGGAATACTGTGGAAAAAAACTTTGGAAAAAAAACTGCAGGTATTCTGCTTCTGGTTTTGAATTATTTCACCATTGCTGATATGGAAGCATGAGTGCCAAGACCCATTTTTCAGGTGAATACTGAAGGGGATATCCACTCTGTAATGGTGAACATAAACGTATGTGGCTGATGATGTCACCAGGAGGGTGTGGAGAAAACAATATGGAGACAGCAAAAAGTGTAATAGTCCTCCTAAAGTCCCTGATTGAAGCTGAGAAAACTGCCAGCAACCCGACAGAAATTGTGACAGTCTACCTTAAATATTTGATCAGCGATGAAACCAAGTCACTAGAAAAACAGGAAATAGATATGGCTGCAGCTGAATGCTTTTGCACAGAACAGTATTGTTATAATTTTTATTAAAAACAATTATGCCTCTTCATTTGATCACTTTCTTCACGTGGTATCAAAAATAGTATCAAATGGTATCCAGCATTTTCTTAAGTTCTAGTATTGTGACAAACCCAGACGTTAGTAAAGGTGGTGCTACAGGTGGTGGCCAGGCTGCTTGTTTGAGAAACCCAATTATACCCTATAGAACAAAAATTGAATTATTAAAAATACCATTTGCATCTTGAAGCTCTGCTGCTGGTCAGAGGATTATCACCATTTGAAGAAAATTGGTTGGGATTCAACCAGCAGAGAATGAGTGGAGTGGATATTGTTGCATAAGTATTCTGGATGTTTCCTGAGTCATGCTTATAGGTCTCTTAAGAACACAAGCTGCAAATTGATCGCCTATTAACATACTATAACAGTGAGCCCCAGCTACATTTTCTTCCCAGAGACCATGTATTTGTTAACCATGGAAAAGGCCACAAAAAAGGTTTTTAAGTCAATCAGAAATGTCACTAAAAATAGAAGAATAAGAATTTTTGGTTATATCAAAAATTTATTTTTGGTTATAATAACCCCCCCCCCAAAAAAAAAAAAAAAAATACGTAGCCTCACTTTTTAAAGCCCATCTTCTGTCTCGTTCCTAAAAAACAATACATTTGTTTTTGCTTCTTGTCATTGCTCCTGGATGCAATTTCAAGACTTGATTAAATTATTTAGATTTTAGCAGGGAAGGATAGTAAGTGGTGGCAGTGTGGGAGCAGAAGGGGAGCACCTACCGCTCCAGAGGAATTGATGCCAGATGGTGTTCTCATTTAAGAAATTACGTAGCAAAATGAAGGTGAGAAATGGACTTGGCGGAGTGTGGTTGTCCTTCTAGGCACATGGACACACACACACACAAGTGCAGTCTCAAGGTTTTAGGATCATTATTCAAATGTGTAATGGTTGTGTTTTTTCATGAATAAAATTCCACAGGTGGCTGAATATACAGTAATTTAGGTAATTTATCAGCTGCTAATCTGGCCAGCTCAGGCTCGCTTATCCAAAGGGAAGAAATGTGCGTTCAGATGGATAGTTCCTTTGGGAAGCTTGCAGTTATGTTTCAGTGGAGAAAATACACCTCAGAAGGAAGATTATATGATGAGCAAGAAACATATACCATATTATATTTTACTTGTTATGACTACTTTCCCTCAAGTGCTGAAATAGCAAATAGGAGCTATGCAGTGATATATCAAGCTAGATAAGCGTAGCTATAAAATGAACACTTCTCATCGCTGCTGTGTGGGGTGTTTCTAAAGGACTCAGTATTTGGTTGTTAGAGTCACTACTACAGGATTCAAAGGTTTATTTTGTGGTTAGGTGAGTGTTTCCTTAGAAATCTTGAGTGACTGAGTACTTTATATCAAACACATACACACTCATGGACCTCTTTATTAGGTATATGGGGGCGATTGTGGTTCAAGAGTTGGCAGTTCGTCTTGTAATCAGAAGGTTGCCGGTTCGAGCCCCGGCTCCTACAGTCTCCATCGTTGTGTCCTTGGGCAAGACACTTCACCCATTGCCTACTGGTGGTGGTCAGAGGTGGTGCCAGTGTCCGGCAGCCTCGCCTCTGTCAGTGCGCCCCAGGGCAGCTGTGGCTACAATGTAGCATTGCCATCACCAGTGTGTGAATGTGTGTGTGAATGTGTGGATGACTGAATGTAGTGTAAAGTGCTTTGGGGTCCATAGGGACTAAGTAAAGCGCTATACAAATACAGGCTATATATCCTATGGGTATCGTGTAGAACTGCCTTTTACCCTCAGACCTGCTTTTATCCTTTGTGTCATGGATTCAACAAGGTCCTGGAAACATGTTGGTCCACATTGACATGATGTGGAAATCTTTGCTGGAAATCTGTCAGCTTCACATGCATGTTGTGAATCTCCCAGTCCATCAGATCACAAAGGTCCTCTAATGGATTGAGATCGGGTGACTGTGGAGGTCATATCAGTTTAACCTTATTTGAGCTTTGTGATATCCAAGCAGCCATCATAAGATGGATACATTGTGGTCATGGAGGGATGGACATCATCAGCAACGATACTGTGGTGTTTAAATGATGCTCAGTTGGTATAAAAGGGGCCAAAGAGTGCCAAGAAAATATCCCCCATACTGTTACACCACCACCATCTGAACTAAACTATTGATACGAGGCAGAATAGATCCATGTTTTCATGTTGTTTACAACAAATAATGGTGTGATTTGAAATCTCAGCATCCTGCTCTTAAAAGACAGGAGTGGAACCCCAGAGTTGTCTACTGTTTATTTTGGCATCAAAGAAGAGCACTTATTTTCTCTTCTTTGGACAATCAGCAGTTACTGAAATACTCATACCAGCCTTTCTGGCAACATCAACCATGGCAGTTCAATCACTTAAAATCACCTTTCTTCTCCATTCTACACTGGGTTTTAACAAGAGCAGGGTGCCTTGATCGTGTCTACATCCCTAAATGCACTGAGTTTCTGCCATGTGATTGGCTTATTAGATATATGAGTTAATGAGCACTTAAATAGTTGTGTCTAATAAAGTGTCAGGTGTGTGTACACAGTGGCAGGCTAAGCATGACCTCCCTCAGCAGGATAAGAACCTCAATGTGTATATACTCAGGAAAAGCACCCACACCATTATTGATGGGATAGATGACTGAACACATATTAGGTGAGTCTGTCAGTAATTGTTCTTTGGGGACAGTTTTTGTGTTTGAGTTTGTTAGGCATTATTTTGGCTAATTTGGTGGTTTTACTACTTGGAAATTACATTGTTTGAATATTTAACTTAGAAGGTGCAAATTGTTAACAGTTCAGTTATACTTTCTATATCCGGAAGTTTATTGGAGTCAGTTCAAGTGTCCCAGTGACTTAAATTTCCTCATACGACGGTGAGCACGAGGGACACTGGATGCCTGCATGCCTGCCTAATTTTTTGTGATCGTGCCAACTTGTCTGGAGAGAATTTACATTACACTCCACAAACTTTGGATGCTCCCTAGATGGCTGACTTAAGGCAGATGTCAAAATAAAACAGGAATGACTACAACTGCTACTCAGCCGTCGTGTCTCCCCAACTCTCCTGTTTCTGCAATGGAGTATAATTTAGGCTTTAAAGCCAAAAGCTTTACTCAGACCCTGATGAAAATTCTCATCAAGCAAAGCTAGCATATGTAGCACCATAAAGACCTGGAATTGTATGGTTCATAATGAGTACTGTTCACTTTTTCTATGCATTTCAGACCTAACAAGTGCCACAAAGTACAGGTCGCACTGCGTATATGGAACACCCCACCACACAATTATCAACAGTCACCAGATGGAAAATATTTACATATGGCCCAACATGGCCCCATCTTATAACCTACAAGACCCCAAGGGCCCATTGCGAAGATCCCATTGTATGCCAAACACCACGTGGACCGCCCCCAGATGTCCTGTGTCCTGTAAGAACAGTTCTAGGCAGGTGGTTTTAATGTTGTGGCTCATTGGTTTGTATCCACTGTGGAAAGAGAATTATGTCTACAATCATCTGATAATATCTGTAGTTTACAGTCCTTCCAGTGAATAATGTCCTCTGTGTGTACTCTGGCTCCCCAGTGACAACAAATCAGTCACTGGGCAACTAATACTCATCTCAGCTGTCTGCACTGATAAGCACTCTCTGTCTTTCATGATGAACCTAGGAGATGAAGTAAGGTTATACTGTTTACATTTACTATTTTGTGTGAGATCAAATGTGAGAATTGTCTCTTTTTTGACAATGAATAAAGCCGGAAAACTTTAATCTTCCAAAAAGTCAAAATCACATTCTTCTACTTTATCAAGTATAAGGTGCTATAAAGTCGTAATTCACACATGCTTTTGCCTCTAACAGGGCTTTGCAGGATTAAAAATCATCTTCTGGCTTCCAGCTTCAGCTAGAAGCTTTCACATATGGTAATTTTCATAATGATATGATCACTTACTTTACTGGGAAAATTAAACTATGAACTTAAAATTTGCTATCTAGCTCAGATCCCTAGAGTAGGAGGGTGTCACATAAGGCCTCTGAAAAAAAGAACTGCGGGATGACCCCTTTTCTCTGGAGCGTCAGGAGTTTCCCCAAAGACATCTTATTCATGTCGCCTCTCTGGAATACATACTTTTTCTTCTGTCCTCAAACTATTTCTTAGTACCAAAAAAAAGAAAAAAGAAATATGTGATCTGTCCCAGACTTGCAGGCAAAGATCCTTGGTCAAGAGGGGTTCGAAAATATAAACTTGAAAGGCACTTTCATGTCTTTGTGGTTTTTTGGGCAGAGAAATTTTCTACATTTCGCTTTTTGAGGTTGGCCATAAGAGTACATCACATTCCTTTTCAGGTACTCCCGTTTTCAAAGTAAGAAATATGCTTTGGTCCAGGGGAATGCATGTTTTCCTTGAACTAGACAATTCACATCTCAATACAACTAATAGGCTACGCCATACCCTTAGAAAACCCCAACTGAAGTATGCATATTTTGAAGAAACAACACTTATTTTCACAGATCACAATGCAAACATGTTGCAAAAGTTGTTTAAAGTGTCTATAGATGTTTTTTTCCACAATGAAGAGAAGAAACTACAAAGACGCTGCTCTCACCACTATAAAAACTGTCACTGTGATCTAACAAATTTTAGTACAGCCTACATGAAAAAGCCAAGAAATGACTTCAATCGACATCAGCAAGTCTGCATATGTGATCAGAGTTAATTAAACAGACTAAATCGAAACAAACAAACAAAAAAAAAGCAGGACTGCTTTGAAAATGGACTTAAATCGGTAGCAGTTGTCTTGTTTTTTTTTTACCATCTGCGAGACTGGGTTTCTATTGCCAAAACACTGAGGACTACAAAGGTTGGACTACATATATAAACAAAATATTTCAATCCCAATCAAGACTTTAGCAGATGCTATAGGTATAAACTTCATCAGTCTATTTTCTCAACCACTATCTGGAGCCTATTCCAGATCCAATTTGGCAATAGTTGAGATACACCACTGGGCTGCCAAGACATCACAAGACTAACACAGGGAGACAGGTATCTACTCCCACATCCACAAGAGTCATGTGAAAAAGGTTTTCACAGAACTGTAAGTACACCCCTACTGTCTCCACAGGAATTAAGAGGGTAAGTAGAGGCAAGTGCTGCTAATCAAATGCACTTCATTAACTGATCATTAGCAAGTATGACCATCTCTATAAATACAGAAGTTTTGGCAGTTTGCTGGGCTGGGGCATTCAATTGTGTGCTAACACAATGCCAAGGAGGAAAGACATCAGCAATTATCTCAGTGAAGCAATTGTTGCTGCCCATCAGTCGGGGAAGGGTTATAAGGCCAATTGCAAACAATTTGAAGTCCATCATTCGACAGTGAGAAAGATAAGTCACAAGGGGAAAACATTTAAGAGTGTTGCCAGACTTTCCAGGAGTGGACATCCTGGCAAAAACATACTGCTACGCAATGTTCAGGAAAATTGCAAATAACTCAAAAGCTACATCTCTGACTCTATAGGCCTCACTTAGCATATTAAATGTTAAAGTTCATGACAGTACAAATAGAAAAAGACAGAACAAACATGGCTCATTTGGGAGGGTTGCCAGGAGAAAAGCCTGCCCTGTTCTGGCAACACAGCTTAGGTTTGCAAATTTGTATCTGAACAAACCACAAGACTTCTGGATCAATGTTCTTCGCACAGGTGAGATGTTTGGCAATAATGCACAGCACCATGTCTGGAGAAAACCAAACACAGAATTTAAGGATGAACACCTCATACCAACTCTCAAGTAGAGACATGGAGGGGTGATGATTTGGCCTTGTTTTGCAGGCACAGGACCTAGGCACCTTGCAGTCATTGAGTGAGCAATGAAGTCTCTGTATACCAAAGTGTTCTAGAGTCAGTTTGGGGCAAGCTTTAACTGCCAGACAGATGGCCTCACATTTGAGTCAAGCAACAGGAATATGTTCCCCCCACACACACACCACCAAATCAGGACCGAACGGCTGGAAAAGAAAATATTCAAGGTGTTGTAATGAAACAGTCAAAGTCAAGACCTCAACCTGACTGAAATGCCGTGGCAGAGAGAGGTCCTCTCTTGAGTTGTTGCTGTAAATGAATGCCAGAAAAACCTCACGAACTGAAGTAAAACTGTAAAGAAGAGTGGGCCAAAGTTTCCCCTCGATGATGTGAATAATAAAGTCATATAGGAAAAGATTATTTCAAGTTATAGCTGCTAAAGGTGGCTGTTGACTATTGAATGATTTTCACAGGACTGCAGAACGTCCTATGAAAACTTTTTCACATGACTGCAATTAAAAGTCAAGACTTTACCTGGCTGATAACCAGTGTTGGGACTAACGCGTTATTAAGTAACGCGTTACAGTAACTACGTTATTATTGTGGTAACGAGCACGGTAACTAGTTATTATGCCAAAATCAGGAACGCGTTACTCGTTACTGGGATTTAGATAGGCTCGATATTCATTACTTCGTGTGGTGGCTATCGCGGAGCTTCCACAGATTCAGTAACATTAGCAAGTGGTGGAGGCCAGCAGGTGGATGAGAGAAAGGGGAGGCAGGAGGAGGAGAGACCTGAAGCGGCCGCCCGTCCGAGTGTCAGGTGAACTGAACTTCAGGTAAGACGTTATGACCTGCAGTCTATCTGGGTCAGATATAAACCAAGTTTAGGTGGAGTTTATTTTCGTTGTGCTGACTTTTTCGTACTGCGTGCTAGCTAGCATGACGGGGTTTCTATACAGCTGGGTGGGTGCTATGATGTTAATGATGTTGAACTTTATTTTGTTCATACGGTTAATTATTAGAGTTGCCAACCGTTCCCTAAAAAACGGAATCGTCTCGTATTCAGAGAAATTATTACGCGTTTCGTATTGAGGTGAAAAGGAACAGTTTGTCCCGGACTTCAGCTACAATGAAAAAGACACAAAGCTGGAGTTATTCTTTGTCTTTGCTGCACAGCTGCCTCTTCTTCTCTCATTCTCTCCCCTCCCTCTCCTGTTGCTACTTTAATCATGAAACTGATCAATGATCAGCTGATCGGCTTTTCCCTCTTGTTTGTTTATCGTCTACTTTGCGCCAGAAAGAGGAAACCACCGGATGTCGCGTTAAACAACAGCAGCACGTTTGATCAGCTGTTGTTAGAATTTATTTAATATTACTTTCTAGTATCAGCTGATGTTTGCTGGAGCCACAGCTGTAAAGCTGCTGGTCATGATATCGGTTTGTATATCTGGTGAGAGGGAAACATGAAGATGAAACCAGGAGATGTCCTTACTGAATCATCAGAGCTGAACAGGTGATGGAGAAACAGGTTTACCTTTTAGGTGACATGAATGAGTTGAAGGGAAGTTATGAGCTGTTTCTGAGAGATAAATAACACCAGGATCCTTTTCTAAGTAGCTGACAGCTGGTAACTGTGTAGCAAAGTGTTGCCAGGGGGCCAGGTAGGGCATTAACAGGGAAAGGGGGGCACAAAGAAATACTTTCTTATTCTCATTTCAAATGTCTAGCTTTTAATAAATAATTATCTGAGTCTTACAACAAACGATTGATAGATTGATACATATATACCATCAAGACAGTGTACATCACTGTCACAACAGTGTTTGTTTTCATTCAAAGGCTTTATGATATTTGCTATAATGGCGGGCCGGTATCTAGTCAAAATGCCCGGGCTGATTTTTTGTCCCAGTCCAGCCCTGTATGCAGCTCATCTTCAGTCTGGTGTTACCTACATCTTCCTATTCAGATGGCAGAATTTCTGAGTTCTGAGTACAATCGAAAGCACCACGACTGCGGTTTTTGTGTTGGATGTAAAAAGTGCACATGACGCTGTGACGTAGGCTAGAATCATGGCGGCGGTCAACGACGGTCCAGGCGTGGGATTTCTCTCGTGGAAATATGCACATTATTTTTTCCTTTGGTAGGTGGCACAGTGCACTTGTGGCAAGTAAGCAAGCTAGAAGACTGGCACTCTTGCTGGGTATCCAGTTAGCAACACATTAACAAGAGAAGTCTGAGTAAAACCAAAGTTACTTTCTCTAGTAACTAGTTACTTTGAAAGTAACGAGTAACTTGAAGTAACTGAGTTACTTTTGATGGAAGTAACTAGTAATGTAACTAAGTTACTAATTTAAAGTAACTTACCCAACACTGCTGATAACCAAAACAAGGTTTCCTTAACACATCGAGCTGGAAACTATTCAAACATGAAAGAAACGGTCATTCCATTAAACTAATTGCTTCAGGTTTACCAAGCAGCATGTTTTTTGCAGTGTCACCCTTCCGTTAATGGCAGAGAAAGCTGGGCAAAGCATCCCAACTATTACATCAAAAAGCTAAGCCCTTCAGGCTACAGGCTGCACAGAGGCTGAGTGTTTCACACACAGCTCTATCTAGAAATGCAGGAAAAACTCCACCTTGAGCATTTCTTTCTGTGCCACAGTAAATGGAGGAAAATTGCTGCTGTTACTACAGCTTTTCATCTGGTGACACTGGGCTGTTTGTTGTGTCACAGTTCATGCAATTCTAAAGAAAGGACTGGGCGAGAGGTCCCGAAAAGCACATTGCTTTTATTTTTCCTATTCTTTAATGAATAACAATTAAAAAAGGAGGATAGCGTTGTGCAAAAAAAATAACAGAGGACAGAGAGATATTGGTATCAAGAGGTAAACATCTGATATGATGATTTTTGCTGTTATGTATCATTTCATTACTTTCATTACTCATAGGAATGCAGCAAGGAAAAAGTGTGTATATGTCCTACTTAAACACTCTGTCATATGTGGGCACATTGAGCTTAAAAAAAAGGCTCTGAGCTACAGATCTGTGCCTAGTTTTTAACCTACATATCTTGAATTTTCGTGTTCAGATTGTCTTTCTGTTGCTCGTACGTGCCAACAATTACGGCCTGCATATCATCTCAATAAGATCGTCTGCCGTGCCGGATGTGTCAGAACAGAGTATCAAAAGCTGAATGACGCAGCGCTCAGAAGGTAACACATGAATAAAAAAAATCGAAACTTATCTCTTCTCTTGTTCTTGTCTTTAAGCAAAAACATAATCCCATGTGTAGGGATTTTTGTGTGTTTTTCTCTTTTTTTAGATAGAGAGAGAAGAGTTTGAGGGCTGAAAGAAAGTGAGACAGGAAAACTGAAATTGGGATGAGCCGCAAAACAAAACAAAAACAATAAAAAGGAAAGAAAGAATGAAAGAAGTTGCCCTGAGGAGTGGAATATGGAGAAAAATGCATCTTCAGCAGGGACTACTTTAGGAAGATGATAATCAGCTTTTACAAACTTTTTTTTTTTAAAGTAAATGGTGCATACTGCAATTTTATGCCTGCCGTCATTATAGTGGCTATAAACACACAGTATGAGCTTGCAAACATAAGGTCTCTTTTCTTTCTTTACAGCAGTCTTAAGTAAATGCCATTCATGCTGTTGTTCTGTAGTAGTGATGATGACTTACAGCATTAGGCCAGTTACCACTTTACAGGCTGTGTATATTTCAAGATGCATCACCAATACCAAACACACACACCTAAATATAATGTAACAGAATCATTAATGATTAGTTCACTCTGCTCTAGCTCCAAACCCATGAAGGCTCACTGAAGCTTATTATTAAAGGTCTTAAATTTATTCTCATAAGCAGTCACAGCTCTGATCGATTTGTTTGTATCCTCCACCAATGGTGCTGCCTATTTAAGAGATTGCATTTAGTTCAAGTCTACTGAGCCACGCCAGACTACAGTATTGGATCATCTATTTTAAACACAGCAATCCTCTGGACTCTTTCAAAGGCGTTACTGGGAGGGGAGGAAAAAAAAGCATTAATAAATTATGCTTCGTGGATTGTCGTTCACTATAAGCTGGAAGAGGTCGATACAACATCGAAGCAACCCCCTGCACAGACATGTATTTATCACAACTTCATTCTTTTAATGAAGCGGTTCCTCCTCGGGAGAAAAAAAATTCCTATACAGTCTTTTATTTATTTATTTTTTTTAATCAAGCAGTGTGCTATTGCCACTCTGCCTTGTGGAGTGGACTGCAGAGCGCAGTTAAAATTCAGAGCAAGTATTTAGAGAGGCCAGCACTTGCTCTTCGCTGGACGTTCAAGAGTAGCCCAAGTTAAAAAAAAAAAAAAAAAAAGGGGGGG
Organism: Perissodus microlepis; assembly: GCF_051167445.1. Lineage (NCBI taxonomy): Eukaryota > Metazoa > Chordata > Actinopteri > Cichliformes > Cichlidae > Perissodus > Perissodus microlepis. Next base: position 40,414,967 of record NC_140467.1, on the reverse strand, counting down.
GGGGGTGTTGGGGTCTTCCAGTCGTCTCACACACGAAGGCTAAAAAAAAAAGAACACACCACTTCATATTCCCTGCACCATCCAGAAAAACTTCCGAGCCCGGTTCTCTATAAGTAGCTAGAAAAGGTTCAAAACTTACCACCCCCATGTCCAGCTGCTCGGTAGTCAGAGAGGGAGCCGCTCCTGACAGACGAAAGGAGCACAGTATCGGCACCAGGAGCAGCAGCAGCATCTCTGGAGAAATATTCCTCATCCACTTGTGAAGAACCTGATGCACCATGATGCCCTGTGACAGGCTGATCCTGCAGGGCTCACATGGATTCCGACAGCCGCATCCACGAGATAAATCACACGCTGACACTCTAAAATGTGCCCGGATAAAAGTCTACCTCACTGTTGAGCGCAAACACATAAAACACATTAAAATGGGCGCAGGAACAGTTGAGAGCATCAGAGCAGTTTGTGTCTTGCTGTGTTACTAACACCCGGGGCATCAAAAATGAGAGACGCTGACTGATCTCCTCTTATCTCAAGTCCATCAGAGGTGAAGCGAGAAGCGCGAGCTCCCCGTTCGATGGTTGGGTCTCGCGCACTGAAGCAGCTGCCAGCTGCGTGCGTCTGCCTCAAGGAGACTCGAGCGGTCTCAAGACGGACGCAACAACCCATTGAACTTCCGTGAAAGTATCAAAATAAAAGTCCCACGGCTTCGTAAAGCCATGTAAAGTAAAAGTCAATGAGGGAATTATAAATACAAGCGTAATTTTACTGCACGCATGCCCCGAATCTAAAAGTACAAAATATACGTAAAACACAAGCGACAAAAAAGGCGGTGGGATGCAAGTTAATATTATCTTTGGTTTGTTTACATGTTTACAGTTACACAAAGTTCACAGACAGATTTAACATGTTGTTTTTATGACGTAATAGTACTATTAATTTATTCAATTACATTTATGAAAAGAATCACTTTAATTTAGTGTAATGCTAAATGTGATATACATGGCATCCAGTCTCCATTTTATCAGCAGAACAACAAAATATTCTAATCAATTAAAACAAATTATATATGTTTGATTCTAATAAGTGAACGTGATTTTAAAAAAATTAGTAGATTGAATAATTAACAAGGTGTCATTGCTAGTTTTACTTTTGTTCAGGATTGTCATAAAGGTCTATGCACATCTGTACAAAATACTCTATTTTATTAATGTATTTATTTGTTTACAAGCCCAACTTTCCGCCTCCACGGTAACAAAATTCCCACGTAGTCACCTCACATTTACAATGTCCTTTACGTAGTTTTCATGTGTGCTTTTATTTTGAAATTCTGTTCCCAAATTTCCTTTGGGCTGCTATATTCCTTTCCTGTGACTTTATTTAAACAGCTGTGAGAAAATTTGAATTGGCTTGAGACACCTTTCATTCAATCTCTTTGGACTGGAATCGTGATTCGTCAGAAAGTGAAAGGTCAGTGCCCCGAAGAAAGCAATTAAAAGATCGCCCTGTTGTATCAGTTAAAATGTGATGCAACATGATGCCGAAAAGCATCACTGAGTGAGTACTGCTGACTAAAATACTTCTGACTCCAGACCCAGGCTACTTTGCTCAGAAGTTTTAGTGAGGGGGTTGGATATAATTTAAAGAGATTAATTGTGAATTATGAATAATTATGAATTATTAATTATGAATAAACATCAGAAATTTCTAAAATAAAAAACATTAAAACACACGTGATATTTACCGTTTTCTCTTCTGGTGTATAGACCCCAATATGAAAGCTGTTCACACTCATGAATTGTCCTAAGGCTAGACATTGAATCCTTATTAGGTTTAGAGGTGTTGACCTGAAAACGACCCAACAAAACAGCACTGAAACCTTCCTGCATTTAAAAAACAACAACACCACCAGTTTTAAAAAGCACACGATTGTTTCTATTGTGCTATTGCTTAGAATAACTGCTCACTGTGGCTTCTTTATCGTCAAGGTGGATTATGCATTTAAAACGTGAATCATAATGCAGATATACGTGCACACCTCGGTGGCCACCCACATCCAGGCGCCCATATTCAAGCGTCTTAATCATTCTGTGTCTACTTTGATAGACAGTCTCCTTAACCTAACCACACTGTCACTAATGATTCACAGCTCTCCTTTATTGTACTGCGGCCTCATGACTCGACTGCAAAGAAATGCACAATGATTGCCAGGCGCACACATTCACAAATTAAGCTTATTCAATTGATCTGTGCTTGTAACCACTTCAAACCATTTTTCTGTGTACATTTTCTAATAGATATATCATTATTTTTTCACTGGCAGACCTAGTCGACTGGTGCCATTAGAGTCCCACAATGTGCAGGGAAACAAACAGAAAGGAACTGACAAGCTTGTTCCTTGAAGTGGTGAACGTGCACGCCTGTGAGATGCAAAGATTTCGCTCCCTTCATTACACTAATGTTTTCGTTTGTTTTCAAAGCAAAACGGGGGAGCATAAAATGTGCTGAAATCAGGGAGATAATCTGCAAATATTACAATGTGGAAAACACTGACAGTAAATGCTCAATACAGCTCAGTTTGCCTGAGCTTTGCTTCATTTGACGAAAGACAAATGGATTGATTTATTAATAATATTATATTATGAACACCCACCGGCTAATCTGGAAACTTTTACTATCAACTGACCCATCAATTGGTCCAAATAAATGACCAGTGACAGAAGCGGTCAATATCTTCTTGGCAAGTTGCTTGTCTCATTCAGATCCATTCCAGCAGTCATTCATCACTGGTTCACAAAGAAAACTTTTTTTTCTATCAGCATTAAGTTCTGCTGTGTTAGTGCTAAATGCTCAAAACTTCCCGACGACAGAGTGATTTCAGTGCTAGTCACATACATCTCATTGCGACAACATTATGATAATTGTAGCGTCTGAATATTGCCTCACAGCATGTCTGTTGGCAAAAAGAAGCTTCAGTCATTCAGTTTGATATTAATGGAAGGTTAAAAAACCCATTTACTTGTCTCAGTCTGCTGTGGGCACTGGCTTTCACCTTCAAACTATTTTCAGAGGAATTTAGCTAATTTTCTCTGGTCATATCGTACAATTATAGAAAAATCTATTGCCCAGTGTGGACGTGGGAGGAATTGGCTGGTATTGTAATGCATGTATTTTAATATTTGTTGAGGCATATTGTGCCAAGTTGGCGGCTGCGATGCCTTTTGCATTGATAAATGTCAACTTGAATTCTATGTCGTCAAATAATGTCAGGCAAAGTCACGGAGAATTGATGAGCAGATTATTGTGGGACTTAGTGAGATGCTGTTTGAATATGATGACAGTGTTTGATTGTAAATGTTAATAACATAATTCACACCTAATGTGTTTTGTATTCACACCTTCAGCTCTACCTAATGAGCTTTACCATTAGTCAAGTTAACATTGCGGTATTAATACCCGTAAAGCTTTCATTAATGCCTCTGCTTCATCTACTTTCGGTGTTGTTTGAAATGAAGATTCTTCACAGTACAAAAAGCTCATCTTTGCACATGGATAACTTGGCTCAAGATACAAGAATACGCATACACAAAAAGGTTTATGATGTTTTATTGACTTGTGTTTAAGGTACTGGTGAAGATCTGCCCCAGGAATTACAATACACTAGGCTGTGCAAAAGCCTTATATATTGATAGGAAAGTTGGAAATATGTGCAACAATTTATTGAAAAATGTGCAAACTCACATGGACATATAGTATATAATAATCATTAATCAGTATTTAATTGCTACTTCAAGGAGTAGGAGGAGCCGCTGGCTATTTAATCAGGGGTTGCAAAGCCTCTAGAGGACCAGTGTGTGCCAGAATAAAGAATAAAAATAAAAAGACTGGACTGTCAACCTTCTAAACAATTTATTTCTGCCTCCACCACTTGGTCAACCCTCACAGTCAATAACTGGTGTGACCGCCTTTATTCTTCAACACAGCCTGAACTCTCTTACGAAGCTTTCTTAAAATTTATTTAAGCAGTCTTCAGCAATAGTCCTCCAGACTTCTCATGGGACATTCAAAGTTTTTCTTTGGCTGCCTTTTGTTTTATTCTGTCAAGATGATCCCACACTGCGCCAATAATGGCTCCAGGGAGACCAATCCATGACTGATAAGAGTTGCATTATGTGCTTCTCTGTACAAGTGGACTTTTATTCTATTGGCAGTGTGTTTGGGATCATTGTCATTGAAAAATGAAGCTGCTGCCAATCAAATCTGCCATTCCCAGGTGGATTAAAATTGCACGGTACTTTCCTCATTTATAATTGCATTTTTACAAGATCTCCAACACCTCTGGCTGAAACGCAGCCCCAAACCACGACAGGGCGTCCACCGTCATCTATAGATGACTGTAAAGACTCACTGTTGTACCTCACTGACCACCTCAATTTTTGAGCCAGAAATTTCAAATTCACTCCAGCTGTTGCATAATTTGCAGTAACTCATTTTTTCCCTCCCCATTTTCATTTCTTAAGAGTGGCTTCTTGACAGCCACCTTTCCATTGAAAGGTAATTTTTCTGATGAGGCTTCATCGGACAGATCATCACTCAGGACTTTCAGTATCACTGGAACATTTTCTATTAAGTTTTTTTTTTTTTTTTTAACTCAAGGAATTTTTTTAATCCTGCTGCTACTTCTTTGTCCTCCACTTGTCCATTTTTCTCAAGAAAGGAAACACTGCACACCATGCCAAGATATGCCAGAATTTCAGCTAGTAGTTGTTGGTACAAAATACTATTTTATGCCTATTAAATAGTGTGTGTTTTTCTTACATTTTCTTACATTTAGATTCAACTAAAGAAATGCCCCAAAATATGTGTTTTGCGGGAGGCTGCTATCAACAAAGTGCCTAAAGATACAATTTAAAAGTGGTTCTTTGCCAAGTTATTTGTTGTTTTTAGACTCAACTCTGGTTCATATCTTGAATTAGGGCAGTGACAAGTGGTCAGGTACAACAACTGGACTGAAACTGAGTGAAAAATCAGTTAATCTCCAAAGAAAAACTTTTGGAAAGCCTGGAGAACTTTAAAAATATAAAGAAAGCCTGGCTCTCTTGAAGAAAAATATAAAGAAATGAGGATTGGCTCAAGTGTAGATAAGTATGGCAATTTTGGTTTGTCCAAAAAATAATAATTTTAACGTATACCTGAGGATATGTGTAGGGAAGCTCATTTATAATTTAATGAGTGGAATATGTTAACTGCACAGCTGTGCTTCTTATCGTCATTTGCTCCCCCAAAGGTGTTCGGGCCAAAAGAGTCCCCGAGGCTTCCAGAGCACCTTTTAAAGGTTCCAGGTGACACCAAGTGTAATTGACGAGGGGATGAAATGGGTATATAATCCTTTATTTTAGATTACAGGTTGTAGGTCAGGGGCCAAAATATTTATTTAATGTTTATTGCTTTTTTCTGTAGTGGTGAAAAGCTGTTATTATTAGTTATATAACCCCATACAGTGGTATGATTGGTGGGTCAATTACAAGCAGTCTATTCATGAGTGGTAAGTGAGATCATTCATAACAAACAGGTCAGTGCTCTCAATAACTTTATCATCAGAATGGCCCTTTGACATTGTTGACTGAGTGAAAACGCTGTTGACAAATCATGAAGTATTACTTGTTGAAATGATAAAAATCCACAATAGGATATGCAATACTAAAAAACAGATTGAATCAGGAAAGGCATTTTAAAAAAGGAAGATTATGCAATGCTATAACAAGAATGAGCAAAGAGTCAGTGCAGATGTAAGGATTTAAATTATGAATACATTATCATCTTTTTTGGCAAATTTAGATTAAACATTATTGGCAGAACATTAATATTAAAATTTTAAAACTATTTCTGGATAGTAGCCACATAAAGAAGAGAGGCACACATATACTTATTGATTTAAGGGTGGAACAGCAGAGGCAAATTGTCTCTCTGGTTGCCTTGTATACAGTATACAAGAAATGTCTCTTGGGGCGCACTGAGATGCATCGTCAGTGATGTATCATGGGCTCGTTGGGTGTCTCAGGTCTTTCCCGCCACACCAGCTGTAAGTCATCACTGTCATCAGTCCTTTGCTAACACAGAGAGACAAATAACAATGCCTATGGCCAATGTAAAACACCAAAATGTTGTTTTCAATATTTACAAATGATAAACAATGACATAATTTCCCATGGAGGCCCTCTCCCTCTCCCCTGAAGTTACCAATTCATTCACCTCCCTGTTGCGAATTAGCTATAGCTCACTTAAATGACTCCTTCCCCCGTGGCTGTCTGGAAGACTGACAGCGACTAAACGCAACAAACCAGTTTTCTGAATAAAATATACCTGCACCTGCCTTTCAAAGACAAAGAGGTGTTTGTGAACAAGCATCTGGCCTTGGGCTTTATTCTCTCCTTCTTAGTGTGTGTGTGTGTGGTGTGTGTGTCATTGGGCATGCATCTGTTAGTAATTAATTCATGAGAACACAACCATATCCTTAAATCCCATAGGAGTGCTAGTGAACCTATGGCCACTGAACTACATTTCTCATTAATTCTCCCTCAAAGTTCATTAAAAAAAATCTCTTTAAACATAATTCTTACTTTGTCTATTCGGTCAACAACTGAATAAATGTATGAATGTATAAATGCTGGACAAATATCTTTGAACATAATCTTTTCTAAAAGGTGTCTAGGAAAAAAATTCACCCACCATCATTTCTAAGGTTTTAGGCATCAGGATAAGTTACCGAGTGTTAAAATTAGGCAGATGAGTAAGAATCTCAGGTAAGCGAACTCGTATGAACCACAATATATAATACATTACATGGCGTTATTATTTATTTAACAGAAACCAAGACTAAGCCAAAATGAAGAAGTAGTGTGTGAAAGTACACCCTTATTGCTTCCACATGAATTAGGAGGGTAAGTGGCAGCCAGGTGCTAATAATAAGATACACTTCATTAACTGACTAGTGAGCAAGTGTGAGCACCTCTAAAAACAAAACAAAACCAAGGAGACATTTTGGCAGTTTGCTGGGCTGAAACATGGTGTGTCTCAGCATATTACCAAGGAGAAAAGACAGCGGTGATCTTAGAGAAGCAATTGTTGCTGTACATCAAAGGGTTAAAAGGCCATTTCCAAACTATTTCAAGTCCACTGGTCGGCAGTGAAAAATTTTTTCACAGGGGAAAAACATTCAAAACAGCTCCCAGTCTTCCCAGGAGGGGATATCCCAGCACATTATCCCCAAGGTAAGATTGTGTAATGGTCAGAGAAACAGCAAAAAACCCAAGAACTATATAACAGACTCTACAGGCCTCAGCTACCATGTAACATTTTAAAGTTTATCACAATATAATTATAAAAAGACTGATTAAGTATATAGTTTATTTGATATCACACCTGTATTACTGAAAATAATATATCACTATACAAAAAATAAAACTATAACTAAACTTCTAAGGTTCTTACAATGTAGAAACAGTATACTGCATAATACAGCGTAATACACATGTATGCACTTAGAGATCCTTAAATAAAGTTTATCTTCATTATTCACCAAGTATCCGTCGCAAACTACAATCAACTAGGTATTCAGTTCAGATCCTTATAATAAAATACCTTGTCTGTTGAGTAAAAAGAGTAAAAAACAAACAATCAAAACAACATTAAAAATGGGAATAGCAGGAAAGTGCAGGAAAAAGGAAAAGAGTGCTTTTTCTGTCAGTCTACTGCTCTATTCACATTCAGTCTGGTGCAGCAGGAAAGAGGAAAAAATACATATTGTTCTTATACAAAAGAGTCCTCTTCAGTTGTTTAAAATGTCATTTTCCTCCTGTCTTCTACAAAAGAAGAACAGCTATATTTGTTCCTGCGTGTGCTGAGCAGAATGAAGAGAAACACCCCAGTGAGGTCACTCATCTATAGTAGCACCTGGGAAGTTAAATGCAAATCCAACATCCGTCACCCTGGGGAAGCCTGAATGTGGAAAACCTTACTTAATCTTCCATCCTTCAAACATGTATCTGGAAAAAGGGGTTGAAAATAAGTAATGAATGTTACATGGTGAAAGGCCATACAGTAAATCATTATCTACTAGGCAAGGATTGATGTTGATGCTGAGAATCTGACATGTATTTGTAAGACTTGGAGCAATCAGTCCTGCTAAATCTGCTCTATTCAGAAAGAAAAGATGAAATGATGCCGGGTTAGAAAGGTCCCACTTTAATATATGGAGCACAGTACTCCTCTTATCATAAGGGCCTCTTTTCAAAAGCCTCTCCAGAGCTGCGTTCCACCACAAATTTGTTTAACACGTGTAACATCAGGGAGAGTATTTATGTGTTATTTTCCCCCAACATCTGAGTGCATCATCCATTACCACGATGATGAAACTTTATACCTCTTTTTAACATCTGAATAAAGTATTCATCATATCCCTGTCCCCTGGAAACACCAAAGCATCCATTAGACCCCTTACCTTTAAAGTTTAGGTTATATTTTTAACAGAGGCAAAGCCCACCCTAAAACATGGATACTTTAATCTACTTCTGCTCCAAAATAAATATTAACAAACGGCTCAACATTTTGATATTTTGCAACTTTCAGCACATAAAGAACGTAAAAAAATACAAATTCTAATTGCAAAAAATAATCCAGGTGAAATAATCCACCTGTCCAAAGAACACACTTCCTTGTTGTCTGTAAATGTCAGTGTTACAATGGTAGAAACTGCAAAGAGAAACCCAGTCCTGCTCCCACCTCGTCACAGTTACTGCCCTAATAGAAAATGTGCTCTGCGTTAAGAGCTTGTTTCACTGAACTTGTTTCATTGGTAGGACTTCAGCGTGAGCCATCACGGGAGCCATCAATGATTAAACGCTCTCCTCACTCCTTAACAGGATCTGCAGGTGTGGGGCCGCAATCATTCATCTCTTTAATATTGTCAATTCTCATCCAGATTAAGCAAACACCCTTTTTCTCTCTTTCTGCTTCCCCTGCAGCGTGTAACCGTCTCTCTCTATCGTTCATAAACACTGCTATAATTCACAGAAATCCTTCCCCATTGGTTAGATTTCTGTCATACTGGGCAACCTTTTGGCAGTTTGCTTGTATTTGGCTTCCATAGAGAGTAAGTATCTGACAACTGAGAACAGGAAAAGTGCACAGCCTTTCCACATGAGCATCCAGACAGATTTATTATGACTATTATAATGTTTTTGTAAGGTATTCAAGACCATTTGGATTTATTAACCCCTGAAGCCTAATGTACATACAAAAATGAATGCTCAGAGAAATGTTTGCAAAAACACCCCAACATGAACTCAACAGTAACCCCTCCAAGTCTCTCCTCTTACGACACCTCCTCTCTTCCACCCCAACTTCACAGATGCAAATCTTTCAGTCATCAAAACACAAGTTCAGTAAGAAGACCTCGCCTCACCCTAATTAGAGTTACTGCCCCTACGTATTTAGGCGGCGCTAACTCTTCTTCTCTCTCATGTTCTCATGTTGGTTTATTTGATCCCATCAAAGACCAGTACTATCTTAAAGAATGATCTGGTACTCACCAACCCTCAGACACCTAAGTAGGTTTATCGATCCACATATCTCAGCAAAGACTCATCCTTCACACCGACTTCAGCACATACGGCAAAATACCACTTTAATAATCTTATCCGGGTAGATGCCACAGTCATTGCTGATATTCCTCATGAAAACACCATTACCTGTCCGTCATGCTGGAATTAATCTTGTGGTTAAAGGGAAGTTTTTCTTCTTTTTTTTAATGCCTATCCCGACCTCTGTGAGTCAGCTCTCTGAAAGTCACCTGAAGAACCATGCCGGTTCTTTTCTTTTCCATGCATAACCCACAAGCTCAACCCAGACATCCAGTTTATCTGAAACTCATCATACAGTTACAGTTACAATCTTTATTCTGCCCTCGACGAGCCGGACACGGCACAGATTTTGGTTAAAAAAAAGTTATTCTGTGTTTGATGATGTCTCTTTACAAGGTTACCTCATCAGCCCAGATTGCTCAAGCTAATGAATTTTGTCTTCAGTAAATGACAGTTAAATTTTAAATTAAAACTAAAACTAGATATGAAAAACATTTTTGTCAACTAAAACAAAAATAAAAAAAGCCCAAGCACACCCGCCCACCCCATCAGCTTATTATAGCAGACGGGTAAAAATTATTGTGAAATAAGAAAATCCACTCTGGAAACTAACTGAGACTAAACAGGATTTTTTAAAAAGTCACAGTGAAATAAAAATAAAAACTAATTAGAAAATACAAACTATAATAACTCTCATTCATATCTTGGTGTTATTTTTATGTCACTATTTTCATGTACGCAGGCAGCTGTGAATACTGACAATATAAAAGTGTGAATGATGGACATGTTTCGAGACTGCACAACCAGTACAGGACAGCCCTTTTCAAGAGGTCAATTTTAGCAATTCATTTTTTTGTGTGCAAAAGAAGAAAATTGGCTTCTAATTTCAATTCTAAATGGTGAACCTGAGATACTCAATCCAGTATTAAACATGATCCCTGCACGGCTGCAAGAATAAATAGGATGTGTACAACTTTACCAAACCTAAACTGGCTGTAGGTGTGAGTGTGAACATAGTCTGTCACTCTGTGTTATTCTTGGCAGCCTGTCAAGGGTGTACCCCTTTCATTGGCTGACGGCCGGGATGGACTCCAGCCCCCCTGGATGGACAGAGGGATCTCAGTGCAAATCTGAGTAAGAAAGGGACCAAAAGTTTGACTTCAGTGAGCAAGTGTCATTGCCCCCATTGCTAGGTATTAGGTAACTGGTGCCTGATAAAAGAAGAAACAATGCCAACTTAGTGACAATCAGCACAATGGACATGAAACTGACCTACCAAATCCCAAATCACAGAAGAGAATGTACTCTACTGAAACATGGTGAAGCTATAAACTGATTCTGTGGATAGATCAAAAGCCAAAGCTACCATATAAAGTCTTTGAAAATGCAGACGTGCACAGGTTCATATATTTAGAGTTGTATTTTTGCTCATTTTTAATTACCACACTGATGTCTTTAATCTCTTTGATATCAAAGACACTAGCATTGCTGCATGAGAGTGCCATTTTTTTTAAAGATATGAAAAAGGACTCACAACATGAAACTGTGAAACACTGTAACTACACGTTTTCCAGTTTTACCATATCTTAGCGTCGTAATGATCATTTTCTCTCATTAAAGCGTTATAATCCCAGAGTGCCCCTGTGTACATGTAATTTATCTTTACCAGGATTTAGTCTTAACTTTAAGAGGAAGTTCTTGGAAAATGTCGTAATTCTGAGTATTTTCGTAGAATTTGCACACCAGGGGCTGATCTTAGTAGGTGGTTGTGAGAAAGGAGCCTAGATCAGAGGGATGACCAGTGTTTGTGAGATCAGTTAAATATCTCGATTTGGCTTAGTGGCAGCAGTTAATATTAATAGGATTTGTTGTACATTTGAGGTCAAAGACCTGTGGGGTCTACCTTGTTAAAACTAGACACTAGTTATGCAGTGACACTCTGTGAACACAGGTGTGCCCTCGAACCAAAATCACTGCTGTTTCACTTGTCAAGAGAAATTCATTAAGGCAAAGGGGGGTTAATCCCCACTGCTGAGAGCGTAGCCACAGAACAGATTTTACAGTGTGTGCCTACATTATTTTACTTTCATGACATGCATATTGATCACAGAATGCATTTCCATTTGTTGTTAGTGGCGATAGTACGATTACACACTTGATTAAATTTGCGACTACAGCCCAGTCGCAGCACAGGGTAATGAAATCTGACGTCGTGGCTGAAAAAGTGTGCAGAAACTGCCACCGTAAAACAGATGAATGTCCAAAATTTTAACATCTACCGTTCCCTCTACCGTAGCCTCTCTGTAACCGACAAGAACTGAATACTCAAATAGACAGGGTCAAGATGTAGATATGCATTTTTCACATTTCCATATTAATCAGACTTTAGTGTTGCTCCAGTGGGTCATCATGACCAGAGGATGGTAGTAGAATAGAGTTTTCTACCCTAGTCATTAAAAGCGGCCCCAGACGAGTCCTTAACTCCAGGCTCCCAGTCATCCGTCTCGTGTGTTTATGCCACCACCACACCTCCTGCATCCTAACGCACACTTTCTCTGCCCTTAAAAGTGGAAACACTTATGTTGTTTCAGGAATGCTTAAATAGGTGATAGAAGACTGTGGGTACAAAGAACCAATGTGATTTGTTTAGGTGAAGGGTGTTGAAAACAACAGCAACGTAGACCATCTATGTTTTTATTCTACTCTCTAAGTCTCACCAACACTTGATTTTGTTTTCTAACAGAGTTTGGTAATGGAAAGTTGATGATTTGGGTTAAAATATACACATGCAGTATTGTGTAAAAGTGTTGAGAATTTTGCTTGCAAAGAGCCAGACTTGCTTTTTAAAAGTGTTCTTCAGCAATAATTCACCAAGTCTTTCAAGGTTTTCCTTTGGACTTTGCCTGCTTTTTCAATAATTTTCAGTCCAGACCTTGTACATCAACATTTTCAGAGAAATATTGTTTTAATTGTTGAGCCACTTAATTCAGTTCAGGTCAGTTCAGTTCCATTTTATCTATATATTGCAAAATCACAACAATCACCTTAAGGCACTTTATGTTGTAAGGTAAAGACAATAATAATAGAAAGAAACTCCAACAAGCAAATGACCGTCATTAGCAAGCAGTTTGTGACAGTAGGAAGGACAAACTCCCTTTTAACAGGAAGAAACCTCCAGCAGAACAAGGCTCAGGGAGAGGCAGCCAGCTGCTATGACTGTTGGAGGTGAGGAGAGGAAAACAAGACAAAAGGCAGCTGTGGAAGAGAGCCAGAGATTAATAATAATTAATGATTAAATACAGAGCTAAAAAGATATGGTAACTGACCTATGAATCAATCAAGCATCAAAGGCACCTAACTCAATGGGTTTAACTAGTGTTCTACACATAGCAAACCACTTAGCACAGAACCAATTTTTTATTGTATCTTTAGGTGTTTTGTTACCAGCAGCATGGCAAAAACACAAGGTTTGTTCCCACTGATGTGCAATATGTCTTGAAGCTCAACAAGTGTAGGACAAAAGAAGACGTAGCTGGCCTAACAATAGCTATAGCAGATGAACGACACCTGAAGTATCTGACAGTCATATCCTTAAGAAATAAAAAAAAAAAAACAGACTCAGGACCTGAGAAATATATCTGGCCCTTTAGTTGATCCATTTCCTCTTCACTGAAGCCTCATCAGAAGTGCCATTCTTAAAGAAAGGAAACACTGAGAAAAGGCTGAGGTATGTCACATTACACAAGAACTGGATGAAAAAAAATAAAATAAATAAGTGACAACAGGTCTTATAGACTGAAAAATTACAATTTTAGGTTTTTTTGTTCAAGTTACAGGAGGTTAAGAGAGCGGTACAACACTGAGTGTCTGCAGACACCTGTAAAACATCCGTAAAACATTTAGGCCAGTGGTGATCATCATTGTTCAGCATGACAATGACCCCAAACACACTGCCGATGCACAGGTATGCTTGAACAGAAAAATGCACTATGGACCTCTATCAGTTGTAGACTGGCCTCCAAAAGCCCCAACCTAAGGTGTGGCTCAAGACTTTTGCACAGCGCTTTATAGATTGTCAGAAACATGTTAGAGTGCTGAGTTTAGCTTTCTGTGTTCTTCCACAAAAATGTGTTTACCTGTTCACACCATTCGAAAATTAAATAATTTAAAAGAACTTTTCTTTAATGTAAACCGTCTAAGGCTGTGGCAATCAGTGTTGGGACTAACGCGTTATTAAGTAACGCGTTACAGTAACTACGTTATTATTGTGGTAACGAGCACGGTAACTAGTTATTATGCCAAAATCAGGAACGCGTTACTCGTTACTGGGATTTAGATAGGCTTGTTATTCGTTACTTCGTGTGGTGGCTATCGCGGAGCTTCCACAGATTCAGTAACATTAGCAAGTGGTGGAGGCCAGCAGGTGGATGAGAGAAAGGGGAGGCAAGAGGAGAGACCCGAAGCGGCCGCCCGTCCGAGTGTCAGGTGAACTGAACTTCAGGTAAGAAGTTATGACCTGCAGTCTATCTGGGTCAGATATGAACCAAGTTTAGTTGGAGTTTATTTTCGTTGTGCTGACTTTTTCGTACTGCGTGCTAGCTAGCATGACGGGGTTTCTATACAGCTGGGTGGTGCTATGTTACTGATGTTGAACTTTATTTTGTTCATACAGTTAATTATTAGAGTTGCCAACCGTTCCCTAAAAAATCTTGTATTCAGAGAAATTATTACGCATTTCGTGTTTAGGTGAAAAGGAACAGTTTGTCCCGGACTTCAGCTACAATGAAAAAGACACAAAGCTGGAGTTATTCTGTCTTTGCTGCACAGCTGCCTCTTCTTCTCTCATTCTCTCCCCTCCCTCTCCTGTTGCTACTTTACAGTTTTTCTCAAATGCTAAAACACAAAAGCCAATCCTGTAACCCAAATGACCAGTAGTCTAAACACATTTACTAAATGTAGCCACCATATTCCAGTACCATAAACACATGTCACATGAAGACACAATTCACAAAACACAACCCTCTGTACTCATAAATCTAAACACATTTTTCCTTGCTAAAACACATGTTGCAAAACAACTCTGCTCATATTCTCAAATGAAAGCCCATGTGATGCAAAATGCTTGCCACAGTCACCAATCTTTGAACACAGGGAACACACCTGGCGTCAGTCACTACACACAACGACTCAAAATTGAAGACACCTGTTGCTAATGATGTGACCCCACCTATAAAAGCATAGTTTGGTGAAGATGCCAAACAATCACAATGGATGAAGGCATTCGAGCGTGCGGAAGGAGAAGAGCTGCAGGCCAAAGAGGAAGAGGGGTTGAGATCAGAGGAGGAAGAGGTGAAGGCCTAAGAAGAAGAGGAGTTCGGAGTAGAGGAGGAAGAGAAGGAGGCCAACAAGAGAGAGGAGAAGGTCCAGGTGGGAGAAGAAGACAACCTCGCACCATCATAACAGATGATATGCGAGCAACAGTAATTGATCATGTCATTGGCCATGGCATGACAATGGCTGAAGCGGGACGAAGAGTACATCCAAACCTGAGTAGGTTCACCGTGGCCACCATTATCAAGGCATTTAGACAACACAACAGGTATAGTACGCTATTGCTTTCTTTGTCACACTACAGTTTTACAGGCCTGTGAAAGTGGTCTGTTACTTTACATGTAGTTTTACATATAAATCAGTCAATTGACAACACATGTTTCTTTCTTTAGAGCTGAAAGGATGCCACATAGAGGTGGGAGGGTTGCCATATTCACAGCGGCACAAGAAACCCTCATTGCAGATATGGTCCGTGAGAACAACTGCATTAGACTCCGAGAGATCAGAGACAAAGTCATTGCAGATAATGTAAACTTTGAGAACATTGATGCTGTCAGCGTGTCCACAATAGACCGAGTTCTCCGGCGCCAACAGATGAGGATGAAACAGGTCTACAGGGTTCCCTTTGAGCGCAACTCTGCGCGACACATAGAACAACGTTACGAGTATGTGCAAGTACGTATACATCCATGTCCACAGTACAGTTAGTGGACATACTGTGTTGCTTAGTGGCCTACATTACTTCTGGACAATACTGTGCTACCTGATTGACCGTTCTGAACACCTGTACGCTTTTCCATGTTCACAGAGGATAATGCAGTTGGACGCGATGGCCAGACCCGATGAGTACCTCTTCCTGGATGAGGCTGGCTTCAACCTCCAGAAACGAAGGCGAAGAGGCCGTAACATCATTGGCCAAAGAGCCATCACTGAGGTTCCTGGCCAACGGGGGGGTAATATTACTCTTTGTGCAGCTATGGGTACGGAGGGGCTTGTCCACCGGCATGCTGTCCTTGGGTCTTACAACACCCAACGTCTCCTCACCTTCCTAGAGGAGCTAAAAGACATCCTCCTGGACCGTCAACAACACCATACTAGGCTAGCACATCACATGTATGTGATCATTTGGGACAACGTCCGCTTCCACAAAACACACCAAATCAGAGAGTGGTTCACCACCAACAGTGACCACTTTTTAAACGTCTGTCTGCCACCCTACTCCCCTTTCCTGAACCCTATAGAGGAGTTCTTCTCATCATGGAGATGGAAGGTGTATGACAGACAGCCATACACAAGAGAGAACCTCGTACGGGCAATGGAGCTGGCCTGTGCTGACATCCCAGTGGAGGCCTTCCAGGGATGGATTCGCCATTCCAGGGCGTTTTTCCCGCGGTGCCTAGCAAGGGACAATATAGCCTGTGATGTGGATGAGGTGATGTGGCCCAATGCAGCTCGGCGACATGATGCCGCACAGTGACTGTGTGTAATACTGTAAAAAGACCGTGTAGACAATAAAAAAGACTTCACACCCTGATCATGTTTCCGAGAGTACTGTTGTGTGCGATAGATTCTGTTTTTGCATTGAGTTGTGTTACAGTAGTGTACGTACATGCAGGATGTTTTTATAGATTTATAGTCTTCATGTGAAACTCACAAATCTAAATGCCTAATCCTCTGCAGGGTTCTATGACGATCCGTTACTGTACAGTTTATAAAAATATGCATTGGCAGTTATGAACCAAAGAACCTTCTCACAAATTGAGCATTGTGTTTTCAATTGTTTTGCTGTAGTGTGTAATGCTGTGTATAGTGTTTACAGTTTTGACAGCTTCGAGCTGCTCTCTTGGTGTGGGAGTTTGAGTTTTGCAGTGGGAAGGTGTGGTTGTGTTTATGTAGCTTTAGAGAAGGGTGTTGTGTTTGGACATTGGGGGACCTGGTGGTAACGTTTGTGACATGTGTTTTAGCATTTGAGAAAAACTGTAACAGGGAAAGGGGGGCACAAAGAAATACTTTCTTATTCTCATTTCAAATGTCTAGCTTTTAATAAATAATTATCTGAGTCTTACAACAAATGATTGATAGATTGATACATATATACCATCAAGACAGTGTACATCACTGTCACAACAGTGTTTGTTTTCATTCAAAGGCTTTATGAGTTTTGCTATAATGGTGGGCCGGTCTCTAGTCAAAATGCCCGGGCTGATTTTTTGTCCCAGTCCAGCCCTGTATGCAGCTCATCTGCAGTCTGGTGTTACCTACATCTTCCTATTCGGAAGGCAGAATTTCTGAGTACAATCAAAAGCACCACGACTGCGGTTTTTGTGTTAGATGTAAAAGGCACACATGACGCTGTAACGTAGGCTAGAATCATGGCGGCGGTCAACGACGGTCCAGGCGTGGGATTTCTCTCATGGAAATATGCACATTATTTTTTCCTTTGGTAGGTGGCACAGTGCACTTGTGGCAAGTAAGCAAGCTAGAAGACTGGCACTCTTGCTGGGTATCCAGTTAGCAACACATTAACAAGAGAAGTCTGAGTAAAACCAAAGTTACTTTCCCTAGTAACTAGTTACTTTGAAAGTAACGAGTAACTTGAAGTAACTAAGTTACTTTTGATGGAAGTAACTAGTAATGTAACTAAGTTACTAATTTAAAGTAACTTACCCAACACTGGTGGCAATGGGATCCATTTTTCTCTGTGTTTCAAGTATCACTTTTTAAGTTCTGGTCTATAATATTTATAGGCGTTTGCTGTAATGCCACAAAACATCTACAACCCCATCCCTAATAATGTAAAGCATAAAAGTTGATTCATAAATCTGAGTTAATTGAATAAAAATGTGTTTTGACTTTTATACCATCCACTACTATTATAGTTATTTGTTCACGCTTTGCTTTATTTGACCTGAATCTAAGCCTTTTTAGTTTCTGACTGGTATTTGGGTAACGTGTCATTCAGAGCAATTAAGCTGATCATTTTCGATATACATGGTTCTAAGCTCCATTTATTTCTCCACCAGGAGAGATCCAAGCTGGAATTATGTGATCATTGCCATTCTTTGTTTGTGATAATCAAGGGGTAATCATCATCCCCATTACTGCTTTTCTTCTGCCAAGTTGAGAAGCAACACTGTTTATTTGCAAGTCAGACAAACCAAAACTAGATGGAGAGGTACTGTAAAGCTTGGGTGATGGAAGAAGCCAGTAAGTTCAGTTGGTGCTCCAGATCAATTTCTTAAAAAAAAAGAAAAAAAAAGAAAATACTAAAACGGGCATTAGCCTTGAAGGAGAATGTGCTCTCCGAGTGCCTTTCCAGTTCAATGTTAATAAGTGTCAATACAGTGAGGATGAGTTTGCATCATTTGCACTCCCTCAGTTGCATGGTGCTGTGACTCTGACAGATAACAAACAGCTGCACCATAGGGGATGCGGCAAACCAATGCATCATGAAAGGAATCGTCACCCATCCCTTCTTCATCTTCTCTATATTCTCCTTTCATCTGCTCTTCACACATTCTGCTATTCCATGCCCCATGTCAATCCCGTAATTTGTATTTGTCGGTGTTCGCTGCTCGTCTTTGAAGGCCCGCTGTGTCTCGCCTGCAAAACAATGAAAAAACATTGGCAAGTAGTGTTTAGGAGGTAGAGCAGTTCAAAGAAAGGATCAATCCTTCCTCATTTGCATAGTCGTTGTTTGCTAGGCGCTGTCAGTGCTACAAGGTTGCATGCCATTCTACAAGTAAAGGAGCTCTGTCGCCTGAGTCCATATACGAAGAAGAATAAGAGGAATTTTTCTAGGTGACATTGTTATAGAAGTAGCCACTCAAACCGTGAATATACAGAAAAATACATAGAGAGCAAAACAAGACAACACAAAGCACTTGTTTTGTTATCAGCAGAGAACTAAACTCGAGTCTCCTAAAGAGGCTTTATGATAGTAGCTTGCTACACCAAAGTGCTGTCTTACTTTCCATGGAAAAGACAGAATTAGGCCATGAAAACACCCAAAGGAGTCCAATTAAAGTCTATAATATTAGCAAGTAACAGTGAAAACAGTGGGGTTAATAGCTATTTAGCTATCCAGCTTAATTACCAGCCTGCAGCTTTCTGTGAGTCCTACAAATCCCAGGTTTGCAAAGTAGTGCATTGAAAGACCCGAGGCTCTGTCAGGTGCATTGTCTCTTATCCTGGTGCATGAGACATAGATTTAATGAAGTGTTACGATTTTACCAGATTCTATTATTATCGTTGCGTGGAAGGAAGGTATTATACATTGAAAAAATTAACATTAAATGTAAAGAGAAAGGTAAAGACAACCTCAGAGATACTTTGAGGAGTTTAAAGTGGGCCATTAGGGCATTGCTCATTACTTGGATGAGTTTACAGGGCCAACGGTAGTGATGCTGACAGTTTTGCAAGACATTTTAAAGGCTCGGCGCTCTGGAAGCTTAACAAATGCTGATAACAGAAAATACAGCAGGATGTTCAAACTGAACTGTGCCCTTTAGACCACAGTGAGAGTTGCAGGAGTGTCATTCTTGAAGAATAACTTTTCAATAATTAAAAACGTATGTCCTGCATTAGGAGAGACTGGAATCCAGACGAACCCAAATGCATAAAAACAGCTGCAACACATACAGTAGTTTAACTCTGTGGATAATTGTAGGAAATACACTTTATTAATTTTAAAAGATCAATAATTAACATACACCCCTGCAGGTAGTTTGTGTATTCTGATTGTTTTTCCTAATAGGTGGGGTAAAATAATGCTAATGCTATTATTTTGCAGACATTAAAGCTATTCAGTGGAACTACAAACACGTTTCTGAAACTAGAACAACATGAAGTGAAATCTTGGACAAAGTTCATACTCCTTAGATCTGCTGTAACCTGCTCCCACATGAATAGTCGCAAATTATTAGATAAATAATTTATAATAATTTATATAAATAATAAAAAAAACAGCCAGTGACTCACGCTGTGGTAATCATACGTTAGAAATTTTGTGTCATACTGTAGAGAAGACCCAGATACAGACACTAGTAGATGGGTATTGTTACCAGTTTTAAAATATCTGAGAAAACACATTGTATGAAATAAGGCCTTAAAACTGGGACACTCATTGTACCTATAGCACAGCTGAACTAAGATTAAATGTAAATCAGATGCAAATGGACATGCAAGATAGTAAAGCTCCGATACATTAAACATATTTGGCTTAATGCCCAGTGACCTCCAAAACAAACTGCTTATAGGTACACCCATAGGACAGCAAACATGAGAAAACGCCCTCTAAGGCAGCGGTCACCAACCTATCCACAGACTGGTTTATGTCCGACAATATTTTCGTGGACTGCCCTTTAAGGTGTCGCGGATAAATACAACAAAATAAAACCAGTACCAGTACCAAAAAACACAGAAGATTTATTCATAACACACGGGAAAAGACCCAGTGGCCCAGTACCAAACGACTCCGTGGCCCGGGTGTTGGGGACCGCTGCTCTAAGGTACCAACAAACAAGCAAAGCAAGCCAAAGTTCTGCTGTAGCTTTCTCATTTAGTGGGAAATTAGGATAAAATCCCCTACAGAGTCCTTTTGCTGCATATGTGGGAATCTGGAATCTGGCAAAGCACACACATAAAGAGAAACTGTGATTGTACTCTGAAATGATTAAACAGAATTAAATGAAGAGGACAGGTTTCTGCTGGTCTTAGAATCCATTAATCAGTTTGTCTGCTATTGGCTAAGAAATGGAAAATTATGCGCCAAAGGATGACATCATCTCATCATTTAGTCTGATAAGATTTCCAGATTTCATCCACAGTTCTTTAACACTGTTCTGTACACAAGTGTGATGAACTTCCAGCTGTAGCACATCCAACAGAAACGACAATGTGCATACTGTGTAAAGTCCAGATTAAATTTTCTCCAGATTTATGTTTAATCTTTCCTGCTATCCAGCAGTGGTTATAGCTACATGCTACAGTTACCTCGGGGTGCACAGGACATTGGCAGTCAGTGGATGCAGAGGTCCGCTCTGAAGCTGCCTCGCTTTATGATTTGGAACCACACAGCAGCACTGAGGATGTACTGATTTGACTTGATATTTTATTGACTAGTTTTCTTCTGGCCTTGCAGCATCCAAATAACTCTCTGGAAACTGTATGTGGGGGACTAGATATTAAAACCGCTGTAATGCAATACCTTTGTTAAAGCCATTGCATTAAAGCTACAAAAAGTCCTTATCCAAAAGCCACTTTAACTGTTTTTATTTTGTTTTTTAGCTATAACTGTCTGTCATCATTCCTGTCAGTACTCGTGGACAAAAGAAGACTAGATTAGACTGTTCTTTGATAGATTTGTGATTGTTTGGATTATAGCAAACAGTCCTGACGTGCACAACATCAAGCCAGCTGATTTTCTTTCATCGAACACCTGAACAAAACAAGAAGGGGAAATGAAGTGTAGTGTACACAGTAATATTACATTTAATATTAATGAAGTACATCCTTTAGAACCTCCCAAAAAAGATATCACACATGAAATACATGAAGCAAACAGATTTAATGCGTGCCATCATTAGACCTGGCTGGTTGTGATAGAATCAGACTCTCATGATCTTTACGAAAAGATGGTCAAGCAAAGATGGAGCCGTAGAGTTTGCGTCCTTTGTCAGTATCCAAATTCATCCTCATATCTGCACCGGAGATGAAGATTCTGTTCCTACCTCCCAGAAGTATTCCCAACAGTAAGCACCAGCTCACTGTTTAGCCTCTTTAATCACTATAATGATATCTAAAAGCCTACGACAGCTGCGACAGGCTCCAGGCCCTCCGGTGACCCTGAAATGAATAAGCAGTTAGGAAAATGGATGGACGTGTTATGCTATTTTATGTTATCAATGCTCGCACTCTACTCAGTTTTCTTCAATTGCTATGTTGTTTACAAACAGGAGCTCCAGCATAGCGAACCACAGTCCCAAAGCCCCACATCATCAGTCAGCGGATCATAGGGTGGAAATGTAAGACTACAGGGAGTGCTATCCTGCACAGCCTGTGATATTTATGTCTGAGATTTAATGAGGGGGTCTCTATCATCATGGGCTGCATTAAGCTTTGTATCACAGCACACATCCTTTAACTCCTGACATAAAGCACATTTCAAAGAAAAACAAAGAGGGCTTAAACTGAATGACGGAGCTTCACTTAAGATCCATAAGCTGCACAGTGAAGAGTGACATAATTTGGGTGACGCTCAAATACAAATACCACCAGTCGAGCATTTCAAAACTTCCTGTTTGCTAAGCGCAGCCATTTAGAAGACTGAAGAGAGCTGAAATGCCTTGTTTCAGACAGTACGTGAACTGAAGAGAGGCCCAGTATAAATTAGGATTATCGCAAAGGAACATAATATAACACCTGGGGCTCAACTCTAGCTATGAATTTAGTTTTTTTCAGTTAAACATTTATATTGTTGCTTACTAATTAATAAAATGGAATTTGGTGTTAGAGATTCATCCCATGAGCATAAGAATGACACATCTTAACCTTTTCCCTGATTACTTATTCATATGAGAACAGTTCAGAGAAGTGTGCTCTGCTCTGGGCTTTTGAAAATATTCCATTTCCTCTTTTGATTCTTCTTTTAAATTAACATTAATGGAATCATCAGTTTGCAAGTAAACAGAGTGCAGTGCTGCTGAACGCTGTAGTGCACGCGGGTCTGTTCCCAGTCCTTCTGCGGCACTGTAGTATGTATCTATCATTTTTCTGTTTTTACGTGCTGAACAACTATCTTTAGTTGTCTCTTTTTTTTCTTCCTTTTTTTTGTTTTGTTTCGGGGAAACTAGAATTATTGACTGACCATGCTCTCAGCATCTCATTTTGAAATTCCATCTGGCCTGATAAATAAGTAATGCTACTCTACACCCCAGTGTGTAAATTCTGCCCACGTGTTTCCTGATCGCGTTCAACTGATGTGTTTGTTCAGGGTAAATGCAATGAAGTGCATCTTTGACTCTATCCACAGCTGGAAAGAGTTAAGATTCTCGGACTTTTTCGTTGTATTTTCTTTGTGCTCACACAGTCGTTCCTCTTTCACTTTGTGAGAGGAGTTACAGGGGTTTATTTGCAAAAGAGGCACCTAAGAGGTGAACCAGTGTTGTGTCTACACATAATACACAACTTAGCAAAGAACTCTTTTTAAATGGTATCTTTATGCACTGTTCCTTCCAGCCTGTCACAAAAAGACACATTTTTTGCTTTTATTTCTTTAGCCAAATCGATCAAAAATACCACAGTTAACACTCTTTATCTCACCCTCTATCTCTGCATGGTGTGCAGGGCATCCTTAAAAAATTAAAGGAAAATGGACAAGTGGAGGACAAAAGAAGAATCTACAGCATATGAAAGTCATGTTATTAAGAAATATGAAAAATCCAGCAACGACCTGAGTGATGTAGCTTCAGTTTAGCCAAAGCAAACCCGAAGTCTACCCAAAGTTCAAGATGTGGTACAGAATGAAGGGAGTCATACCACATAATGACTCTCTGCTTTATATTCTGTATTTTTCTTCCACATCTTTTCCAATTGCTGCATCTTTTTCTCATTTTGATAGGCTGATAGGTAAAGGCCCTAACATCTGAACATATACTTACAGATTTCATTAAGCATGTTCTCTAGGCAGGTTTAAGTCATGTGTGCCTGGATTTCACAAACTGGACTGTGTAGTTTTCATTTTTATACTACAGGTCACTGATGAACAATCATTGGCATTTGATAAAAGTGCTTTTCAAATTCTGTTTTTCAGTCTCTTGTTTGCTGCAGCGCTTCAGAGGACCAGCATTATCATGCAAGTGTGACCATTGGGGTCTTGGTTTCCTCTCTATCCACCTTTATTATCCTGGTCTGAAAACAGACAGCCATCAACAGCTTTGGTGGACTGAAATGATTACATATGTTGGACTATTTAAGTCTGCTGTGTGTTTGATAACATTTCAGGGGCAGAGTCAGAGATCTTCCGATCAGCGAATCATTCGGTCAGTCTGCCAACTTAACCTCTCTGGGAAATAGGCAATTTTAGGATGCTTTCAATGCAGCCAAGAAATCTGGACAGTGGACGTTCACTTCAAGACTTTCTGTTTTGTCCATCTGTCATTGTTTATAAATGCAGATGCATTTTAACAAGCTAATAAAAGCCTATGTCATCATCAGTCAGTATTCAGTGGTTCTGAGATTGCATTTTGGTAAATGTTATTCCACATTTGCTCACTAAACTGATTATACATACATTGTCTGCTCAAACATGACCAGTCAACAGCACTCAGACATGAGCAGAATAGAAACCAGAAAGCTTCCAGTGCTTAAAATGTTGCCTACAGATTCTACAAATCCATATGCATGTACATGTACAATATGCATAGATCTCGAACTTATTGCTTGTCTTTATGGACTTGTTTTTACTGCACAGACAACAATGGCTTTTTAGCTGAGGCTGTGATAGACATGTGACCTGTCTGGGCGTTCGCTGCCTTTCCCAAAAATAACAGCTGGGATAAACTCCATCCTTCTATAACCCCGAATTAGATAAGCAGTTTAAAAAAAATGGGTGGATGGATGGATGAACTTTTGAGTCTCAATATGTGCTCCTAAATCATATTTAATCAATTCAGTGTGCCATTTTTGGGACATGTCAAAGTGTATAGAACATCTGAACTGTAACCCAAATTGAATGGCCAATTCTTTGTTACAAAAAACAACAAAAGGGCATCTTTTTAAGAGGCTCCCACTGTGAGCTGATTCAAGATAGAAAGCGCCACAATAGCATGGTGCTTTTGGAAAGATAAATGTACCCTTCAGAAGGGTCAGACCTTCAAAATGTCCCTTCTTAGATTTAGTAAGGCATATCCCACTCGCAATCTTTAAGCAGCGCCTGTAAGAAGTTGTTGTCCCTCATAAATCTAGAAATGTCCACTGTGCTTTCTTTGAGACACAAATGAGAGCAGGAGAACTACATTAGGTAAGGTGAAGGTTTTTGTTGAGATACAATAAAACAAGTCAGAGGGGGCGAAGCCACTAAAGCACACCTACCGTGTTATCCATGTCATTAAAAGACATGTAAGTTTTTAAAAACCTGAAATAGTATTTTCCTCTAACGACGACTATTCAGGTCACTCATGGGGAAACTACATGTGGAGAATATATAGTGATTTTATACACACAGCATCGGCTTGTGTGTTGAAAATCAGGTAGAGTGATCTCACTTATCACCTCTGCATAGCAATTTCCTCCAGCACCCGGCTCCCCAACATCACCTGTGGTAGTCGTTGACCCGGGCCCCGACCAATTTGGAATATAAGCCTAAATTTTGATGATCCGAATGTTTTATTTTAACTGTCCTTCATGCAACCCCTCCCCATTTATCTAGGCTTGTGGTCCAACCATGGCTGGGTTAAATCAGTGCATGATCCTACCCAGAACAGGCCCAGGATTCACTGGCATGGAATAGAAGAAGACTTGGATCGCTTTTCTGCTGTAGCTTTCATCCACCTTCCCAGTGATTTTCATGTACCCACAAAGTCATCCTTCTTCTCCTTACTCCAGTGGGTGATATTACCAGGAGCATGAACTCTGGATGGCTCTGCTCTTGGGATCTCAGGACCACACGAGCTTCTTCACCACAAAAAAGACCAGCTCACAGCAGGTAAAGACTTTAAGGATACATTAGATAGTTAACCATAATTTCTACTTAGCATCAAGTAGTATAACATGCACAGATCTGATTAATCTGTGATCTTTTACAGTTTTTCTCAAATGCTAAAACACATGTCACAAACGTTACCACCAGGTCCCCCAATGTCCAAACACAACACCCTTCTCTAAAGCTACATAAACACAACCACACCTTCCCACTGCAAAACTCAAACTCCCACACCAAGAGAGCAGCTCGAAGCTGTCAAAACTGTAAACACTATACACAGCATTACACACTACAGCAAAACAATTGAAAACACAATGCTCAATTTGTGAGAAGGTTCTTTGGTTCATAACTGCCAATGCATATTTTTATAAACTGTACAGTAACGGATCGTCATAGAACCCTGCAGAGGATTAGGCATTTAGATTTGTGAGTTTCACATGAAGACTATAAATCTATAAAAACATCCTGCATGTACGTACACTACTGTAACACAACTCAATGCAAAAACAGAATCTATCGCACACAACAGTACTCTCGGAAACATGATCAGGGTGTGAAGTCTTTTTTATTGTCTACACGGTCTTTTTACAGTATTACACACAGTCACTGTGCGGCATCATTTCGCCGAGCTGCATTGGGCCACATCACCTCATCCACATCACAGGCTATATTGTCCCTTGCTAGGCACCGCGGGAAAAACGCCCTGGAATGGCGAATCCATCCCTGGAAGGCCTCCACTGGGATGTCAGCACAGGCCAGCTCCATTGCCCGTACGAGG
Organism: Perissodus microlepis; assembly: GCF_051167445.1. Classification (NCBI taxonomy): domain Eukaryota; kingdom Metazoa; phylum Chordata; class Actinopteri; order Cichliformes; family Cichlidae; genus Perissodus; species Perissodus microlepis. Next base: position 40,388,518 of record NC_140467.1, on the reverse strand, counting down.
TTCTCTCTTGTGTATGGCTGTCTGTCATACACCTTCCATCTCCATGATGAGAAGAACTCCTCTATAGGGTTCAGGAAAGGGGAGTAGGGTGGCAGACAGACGTTTAAAAAGTGGTCACTGTTGGTGGTGAACCACTCTCTGATTTGGTGTGTTTTGTGGAAGCGGACGTTGTCCCAAATGATCACATACATGTGATGTGCTAGCCTAGGATGGTGTTGTTGACGGTCCAGGAGGATGTCTTTTAGCTCCTCTAGGAAGGTGAGGAGACGTTGGGTGTTGTAAGACCCAAGGACAGCATGCCGGTGGACAAGCCCCTCCGTACCCATAGCTGCACAAAGAGTAATATTACCCCCCCGTTGGCCAGGAACCTCAGTGATGGCTCTTTGGCCAATGATGTTACGGCCTCTTCGCCTTCGTTTCTGGAGGTTGAAGCCAGCCTCATCCAGGAAGAGGTACTCATGGGGTCTGGCCATCGCGTCCAACTGCATTATCCTCTGTGAACATGGAAAAGCGTACAGGTGTTCAGAACGGTCAATCAGGTAGCACAGTATTGTCCAGAAGTAATGTAGGCCACTAAGCAACACAGTATGTCCACTAACTGTACTGTGGACATGGATGTATACGTACTTGCACATACTCGTAACGTTGTTCTATGTGTCGCGCAGAGTTGCGCTCAAAGGGAACCCTGTAGACCTGTTTCATCCTCATCTGTTGGCGCCGGAGAACTCGGTCTATTGTGGACACGCTGAAAGCATCAATGTTCTCAAAGTTTACATTATCTGCAATGACTTTGTCTCTGATCTCTCGGAGTCTAATGCAGTTGTTCTCACGGACCATATCTGCAATGAGGGTTTCTTGTGCCGCTGTGAATATGGCAACCCTCCCACCTCTATGTGGCATCCTTTCAGCTCTAAAGAAAGAAACATGTGTTGTCAATTGACTGATTTATATGTAAAACTACATGTAAAGTAACAGACCACTTTCACAGGCCTGTAAAACTGTAGTGTGACAAAGAAAGCAATAGCGTACTATACCTGTTGTGTTGTCTAAATGCCTTGATAATGGTGGCCACGGTGAACCTACTCAGGTTTGGATGTACTCTTCGTCCCGCTTCAGCCATTGTCATGCCATGGCCAATGACATGCTCAATTACTGTTGCTCGCATATCATCTGTTATGATGGTGCGAGGTTGTCTTCTTCTCCCACCTGGACCTTCTCCTCTCTCTTGTTGGCCTCCTTCTCTTCCTCCTCTACTCCGAACTCCTCTTCTTCTTAGGCCTTCACCTCTTCCTCCTCTGATCTCAACCCCTCTTCCTCTTTGGCCTGCAGCTCTTCTCCTTCCGCACGCTCGAATGCCTTCATCCATTGTGATTGTTTGGCATCTTCACCAAACTATGCTTTTATAGGTGGGGTCACATCATTAGCAACGGGTGTCTTCAATTTTGAGTCGTTGTGTGTAGTGACTGACGCCAGGTGTGTTCCCTGTGTTCAAAGATTGGTGACTGTGGCAAGCATTTTGCATCACATGGGCTTTCATTTGAGAATATGAGCAGAGTTGTTTTGCAACATGTGTTTTAGCAAGGAAAAATGTGTTTAGATTTATGAGTACAGAGGGTTGTGTTTTGTGAATTGTGTCTTCATGTGACATGTGTTTATGGTACTGGAATATGGTGGCTACATTTAGTAAATGTGTTTAGACTACTGGTCATTTGGGTTACAGGATTGGCTTTTGTGTTTTAGCATTTGAGAAAAACTGTAATACCAGCTTAACAGCTTTCTTATTTTCTCATTATGACCTGTTCCTTTGTGTATGTATGTATGTGTGTGTGTGTGTATTAATGGTTGAAGGATGGCTTAGATATTCTTTCCCCACTTAAAACATGTTGTTGGCTCAACCCTGTGTGAATTTGAATCTTTTCACATTTGCATAAATAGACATGTCCTCTCAAAAATGCAAAGAGGCTAGAAAATTAACCCTTTAAGACCTACCATAGAACCAAGTCCGCCAGAGCTTATATTATATTTTTACATGCTGTAGTGCCATTTTTGGGAGCATTTCAAGTTGATATACAACCATTATAGCCCAAATTTTAATAATATGTATGCATTAAGTGCATAGTAATTACATAAATTGCAAAACAGTGCAATAACCTACAAAAAAATTGAAAATCGTTTTTGTTTTTTTAACATATATTTCTAATTAGAGAAATTTAAGAGGCTTATCCCTCAAAACTGTAAATACAAAAATGTTGCACAAAATAGTTTCCCACCACAGGAAATTTATTTTGCATTTAAGTGTCTTCATAGTTTTATTTTTGAAATACACCAATTTTTATATACTGCAGGAAAAACAAAAATGAATATTATAATGCAAATTTGCAAAAAAGCAGCATATGCATCAAAATAAACTATTTCCAGCAGTGCAATATGAGTCCTAAGCATCCCAGAAACGACACAGAAAGTCAAACATAACTTTTAAAAACACCAGTATAGGCTCATAAGGCCCTGATGGTTAAAAAAAACAACCTACATTTCCGCAATAGTTTGCGATAGTTCGCGCTGATGGATGTATGAAGTGTTACAAACAGCTGATCGGATCGGCAAAGCGTGTTTCTGGAATATTATGTTTTTGTTGCTGCAAGTGCTTTTTATGCAGTTTTTGCAAAGCTATATGTGGAAGGAAACTGTGACCTAGGAAAAGCTGATGGCATAAGATGTAAGTACAACTCCTCCGGTTTCATATGCAAAAAAAATTTTTGCGCTAGCTTACGTGGCTGCAGTGCTACCTGGATTAAAAAATAGTTACGCAAAACGAAGCGTGCCCGCTCCGACCGGCTTTAAAGGGTTATTTACATCATAGGCAATGTTCTGGAGAGAACAATAATTCATTTAGATACACAAATGAATGAATAAGCTGCTGGGCTAAATGTCATTTAGAAAAGAAAAAAAAAGTGACACCATAATTTATTCTCAAACAGCTCCCACACTAACAAAACCAAGAATCCTACTGGGATTATTTAAAGGCTTTGAAAGGAATAACTCATTTTGCGTATTTCTCAACAAATATTTCACTTAATTTTTCCTTCTCTGCATTATAATGTTTGATCTAACCACAATAAGGAACATTATACTTTTATTTATACCAAATCAAAGTAATCTAGCCTTTTGGACATGTGCTTTTGCCTCCCAATTAAACTTTCTTTCATCACACACACGGCGAGACCTCTGTACTTCCCCTCCCTATCCTCATGACTCTGTCAGGAAGTGCTGTGTGGCAGGCAGGAGTTGGACCCAAGATGCAGGCACTCAGACTCGAGGGATGAACTCAAAAAACTCAGCTTTATTTGCTGACAGGGGAAAAGCATACAAAACTAAACTGGGAAAATATAAACTTACACTTTGCAGAGAGGCACACGAGGAAACACACAGCTTGAGGGACGACGCAACACTGACTCAGAGAAACACAGGGTTTAAATACACTGGAAGGAACGAGGGGAATGAGACACAGAGGGAGGGCACAGCTGGGAGACATCAGAACTGAAGAGACAAGGAAGCAAAGTAGGATACACTCAGATGAGACACAGACCTTCAAAGTAAAACAGGAAGTAGCACAGACGCAGACTTGACTAGGGGAGACAGAGCAACTAAGAAACACAGAGACCAACAAAGAGACACAGAGGGCAGCTACTAAATACTCAGAGAACTAAACAGAATACAAGAAAGCCAAACTAAGACACTAGACTATACAATAAACTGGGGCAACAAAGAGAACTAAGATCATAATACAAAAACTCTGAGACACAAGAAACTCAACACTGGGTCACCGACCCAGGACCGTGACAGACTCTCCATTTAACTGTTCCATTAAACACTAGAGGGCCCGCAAAAATGTAGTGATTTATTTATGACCAAGCATCATGGAGCACATTTTCAATCCTGCTATGTAAATTCAGGCCTGTTTCGCCAAACATAAAGCTCAAAATAAACGTTCTTTTGTATATTGCAGGCCAGAGAGGAATTTCTCAGCAGGGCGACACTGAGGGTAACTATTATCCTCAGTCAATCCTAATCACATAGACTATCTGGATGCATGGATGTAAGAAAGGATTAATTACAGGATGAAGGAGGATCCATCGTCATTCCCATTTTTCAATTTAACTGGATTATCATCATCTTCCTTAGCGCCATGAAATTGCCTAAGCTGCCCAGAGTCTGATACATATTTGCCCACAGATACTTCTGCCCTTCAGTGAGCAATAGAGGAGAGAGTAGAGGGGAGCCATTATCCTCCACAAGAAGATCACACATTCATATCCCTCTGCCGCCTACCTGCTTTCACTCACATTCTCGCTCTCTTTTGCCCCCCAGAAGCCTCCTCCTATCTTTATTTTCCTCTCTGTCTCCATTTCTCTCTTCCACTCAGGTCCCTTTACTATCCCACACAGCTGTCCATCATTCTCCCTGCCGATCTCATCTTCTCGTTCCCTCTCTGCTGTCATGGCTTCTGTCCCCTCTCATTTCTTTCATCCTTCCCACGTTCATTTAATCTTTCAAATTAATCTGCTTAATGAGCCCAGCTTCTGTGCAACTGAACAGCACCACATAAATGTGTACGTACCAATCTGCAAACAAAAACACGGGCAAAGGTGTCTTTGCACGTCTGCGCGCACGCACAGTGATACGCTGGTGCACGCTGGAGGCACCTTTGCAAATAGGAAGCGTTCAGGTCACGAACAGGAACATTCAAACATAGGTAAATGACCCAGCACACTGTTTCAATAGTAGTCATCACTCTTTTCCTCTAATAATACTGACAGCAACCAAAAATAAAGGAAGTCTTTGATTTATGTGTCCAGTGATTTGATTGGGTAACCCTTTCATGGCAATTCATTAATTAGCAGATGGATACAAGTAAATGGCAGGGTGGAGTATACCATAAAGGACTAGTCGGGGGGGGGGGGCTGAGCCTTTTCCCTTAATTAACTCCTGCATCTGAGGAGGCATGAGCTGGATCAAAGAGCATGTGTAATAACGTCCACAACCAAAAAGCAGCGAGCAGAGTTTTTCTATCATTTGTCTCTTTTCTGATGTCATCTCTCTGTAGTGGGCACTTGAACTTTCATTTAGTTTACAAGTGTTTTGTAGGTAGTGAGAGAAAGACTTGCTGGCACTTATACAAGGACATTTTACAGAGGCTACAGACTACACGAAAATCTCTGTGCTCCTCCTGGGGAATTCAGAAGTGGGTTCAAGGAAGACATCCCTTGGGCGTATCTGTAAAACCCAAAGAATAATTTTCAGACTGACTCCTTTCTGTGTCAAGGCTCGTCTCCGAGCTCCCTAAGATGTGTCATCTACACAAGATAACAAAATACTGTATTTATCATAGTTATTTGAGAAATTCTTCAAGATATCAAGGCAAAGCTATTCAGTAGCTCTCAGCTTTCGACTCTTTTACTGTTGTTGACTTTTATGATTTTTTTTTTTTAAATCTATGCGGCTTGTATTTACTAGTTCACCTAATCAGAACATACCTATGAGGTTAACAGTGAAATTCTAGCTCCAAAATCTAGCTTCAGTAGCACAAAAGTGTACAGCTTTTGGCTCCTCCCTGACACAGATGATTATGCCAGATACTATTCACACATTTATTAAGGATTGAAGCAGGGGTGGTACAGTATGTGACCCCTTGTGAGCCCTTTAAACTAAAATATTTACCTCAGTGAGGAGGCGTGGCTGACATGGGCATTGTAGGTGTGACACATTCTGTCAGAAAAACGGAAATAAAAATGTAATCTGAAATAATGTGCATTCAATGTAGAGTTAAATTTGTAGGATTTAACTGTACCGAGTTAAATCTCTGTTAAATGGTCTCTGTTAAATCCTGGTATTATAAACAATGTATGTGCAATGTTCAGTAACTAGTAATAAACCATAATTAGTGCTACTTTAATCTACAACTGCTTTTATAGTCACATAGTGAAGACATATAATTTATAATGTCCGGAATCATTAAGGCTGTGTTAAAATCCCCTAAACACTCAGAAACATTCATTTATCTTCAGGCTGAGGAATAGCAGAGACAATTATATGATTCAGCTGATGGAAATGCAACAAAGATCAAGTTGGTTTACAACAATAAGCAGCTTAAGATGTATAAGGAACAGATTTCATTTAACTGTCTGCTATAGAACATAGATGATTTCTCACAGAAGGCTATAACCACAGGCATGTTGTCACTGTGGTTTTCAGTGAAATGACTGAAAAAATAATAAAGTGGACAAATATTTTTCTACACAGCAAAAATGCCAGTGTTGATTTTTCAGTGTTAGTAGAATTCAACAGAGTTCCGAGTTAGTTCAACACTTAATCGAGTTAAAATAACACATCGGGAGTTGATTCCTGAAAGTGTTAGTGTGGATTTTAGTCGTTACTGCATTTTACAGTTTTTCTCAAATGCTAAAACACAAAAGCCAATCCTGTAACCCAAATGACCAGTAGTCTAAACACATTTACTAAACGTAGCCACCATATTCCAGTACCATAAACACATGTCACATGAAGACACAATTCACAAAACACAACCCTCTGTACTCATAAATCTAAACACATTTTTCCTTGCTAAAACACATGTTGCAAAACAACTCTGCTCATATTCTCAAATGAAAGCCCATGTGATGCAAAATGCTTGCCACAGTCACCAATCTTTGAACACAGGGAACACACCTGGCGTCAGTCACTACACACAACGACTCAAAATTGAAGACACCTGTTGCTAATGATGTGACCCCACCTATAAAAGCATAGTTTGGTGAAGATGCCAAACAATCACAATGGATGAAGGCATTCGAGCGTGCGGAAGGAGAAGAGCTGCAGGCCAAAGAGGAAGAGGGGTTGAGATCAGAGGAGGAAGAGGTGAAGGCCTAAGAAGAAGAGGAGTTTGGAGTAGAGGAGGAAGAGAAGGAGGCCAACAAGAGAGAGGAGAAGGTCCAGGTGGGAGAAGAAGACAACCTCGCACCATCATAACAGATGATATGCGAGCAACAGTAATTGATCATGTCATTGGCCATGGCATGACAATGGCTGAAGCGGGACGAAGAGTACATCCAAACCTGAGTAGGTTCACCGTGGCCACCATTATCAAGGCATTTAGACAACACAACAGGTATAGTACGCTATTGCTTTCTTTGTCACACTACAGTTTTACAGGCCTGTGAAAGTGGTCTGTTACTTTACATGTAGTTTTACATATAAATCAGTCAATTGACAACACATGTTTCTTTCTTTAGAGCTGAAAGGATGCCACATAGAGGTGGGAGGGTTGCCATATTCACAGCGGCACAAGAAACCCTCATTGCAGATATGGTCCGTGAGAACAACTGCATTAGACTCCGAGAGATCAGAGACAAAGTCATTGCAGATAATGTAAACTTTGAGAACATTGATGCTGTCAGCGTGTCCACAATAGACCGAGTTCTCCGGCGCCAACAGATGAGGATGAAACAGGTCTACAGGGTTCCCTTTGAGCGCAACTCTGCGCGACACATAGAACAACGTTACGAGTATGTGCAAGTACGTATACATCCATGTCCACAGTACAGTTAGTGGACATACTGTGTTGCTTAGTGGCCTACATTACTTCTGGACAATACTGTGCTACCTGATTGACCGTTCTGAACACCTGTACGCTTTTCCATGTTCACAGAGGATAACGCAGTTGGACGCGATGGCCAGACCCCATGAGTACCTCTTCCTGGATGAGGCTGGCTTCAACCTCCAGAAACGAAGGCGAAGAGGCCGTAACATCATTGGCCAAAGAGCCATCACTGAGGTTCCTGGCCAACGGGGGGGTAATATTACTCTTTGTGCAGCTATGGGTACGGAGGGGCTTGTCCACCGGCATGCTGTCCTTGGGTCTTACAACACCCAACGTCTCCTCACCTTCCTAGAGGAGCTAAAAGACATCCTCCTGGACCGTCAACAACACCATACTAGGCTAGCACATCACATGTATGTGATCATTTGGGACAACGTCCGCTTCCACAAAACACACCAAATCAGAGAGTGGTTCACCACCAACAGTGACCACTTTTTAAACGTCTGTCTGCCACCCTACTCCCCTTTCCTGAACCCTATAGAGGAGTTCTTCTCATCATGGAGATGGAAGGTGTATGACAGACAGCCATACACAAGAGAGAACCTCGTACAGGCAATGGAGCTGGCCTGTGCTGACATCCCAGTGGAGGCCTTCCAGGGATGGATTCGCCATTCCAGGGCGTTTTTCCCGCGGTGCCTAGCAAGGGACAATATAGCCTGTGATGTGGATGAGGTGATGTGGCCCAATGCAGCTCGGCGACATGATGCCGCACAGTGACTGTGTGTAATACTGTAAAAAGACCGTGTAGACAATAAAAAAGACTTCACACCCTGATCATGTTTCCGAGAGTACTGTTGTGTGCGATAGATTCTGTTTTTGCATTGAGTTGTGTTACAGTAGTGTACGTACATGCAGGATGTTTTTATAGATTTATAGTCTTCATGTGAAACTCACAAATCTAAATGCCTAATCCTCTGCAGGGTTCTATGACGATCCGTTACTGTACAGTTTATAAAAATATGCATTGGCAGTTATGAACCAAAGAACCTTCTCACAAATTGAGCATTGTGTTTTCAATTGTTTTGCTGTAGTGTGTAATGCTGTGTATAGTGTTTACAGTTTTGACAGCTTCGAGCTGCTCTCTTGGTGTGGGAGTTTGAGTTTTCCAGTGGGAAGGTGTGGTTGTGTTTATGTAGCTTTAGAGAAGGGTGTTGTGTTTGGACATTGGGGGACCTGGTGGTAACGTTTGTGACATGTGTTTTAGCATTTGAGAAAAACTGTAACACTGTGGGTGTTAAATTAGACCACACCTTCATTTCCTGTGGAGCTTCGCATTCCAGAATCTTCGGTCGCCATTTTTTCTTGCTGGTGCGGTAAGTTTTATTCGGTTAAATATTAAGTTTTAGATTGATGTTAGAACAAGTAACATGATAACTAGTAAAAGAAATAGTATTTATATCAAAATACATCATCTTTAAGTGTCATATTTGAATTTTAACTGTTTTTGTTAAGCTGGGCTACTGCTAGCTAGAACTCTGCAAAGTACCAGTTTCTTTCCTAATATTCATTTAGCATAATCTGGCTATTGGCAGACTGTAATGAATATTACATGTTAATATATGTCACAGTTTTTATTAAATGCCTTTTATTTATTTTCGAATTAAACTGCCAAAGCCTTAGGGTCAGTGGTCTCAAACTCGCGGCCCAGAGGCCACTTGCGGCCCACGTCAGGTGAGGTGAAGAAGTATAATGCAATTTGGCCCTTAAAGTGACTTTTTTTTGTCATTAGCCAAAAATGATTTAATATGAAGGCAATAAGGGAAGAGTGTTACGGGCCCTCATGGGCAGCGTAGTCTGTGCTGCAGGGAGAACGTGGAACTGCCCCTCCCGATGTGTGTTTGAGCGCGAGAGAGGGAGAAAGTAAGAGCTGTTACCGAGGAGAAATGGAAGAAGGAAGCATGTAAATATAATAATAACCACTGCCGCCAAAATGAGTGCCTGGTTGTAAGAAAGCTGTTACGACTCGACTGTACACTGTGTTCGCTGACAGTAAAGCTACAAGCCCGACAACCTGACGTATTGGCCAGAGGTGTCATTACCACGGTTCAGAGCCGCGGACCTGGCCGAGGTAACAAGAGAGTACAAACATGTGGAGGGATTGGCTTTGTTAGCTCAGTGAGAGTCAAAAACTAATGTGTACACTTATTTCTGCATTTTTATTTTGTTAAATATGAACAAAATTACAGCAGAAGTGCTGCAAAGTGTCTGACCAGAAAGAGAGGACCATTGTGTTAATTTGGTAGTTCAATTAAAGGCATCGGTTAGTTAAGAGTGAGGGGGGGGGATGCGTTCATATTTGCAGTTTTGTCTTGTTATACAATATTTGAAATTTAAAAACGAACAAACCAAACGCTACATTGTCAGGAATATTTGTGGGTGTTTTCTTTGTGGTTTCTTTCTTTCTTTCTTTCTTTCTTTTTTACTTCTTGAACACTGAAGTAGCCCTCCAATAAGATGACAGCCCATTTAAGTTTGAGACCCTGCCTTAGGTGAACTAGGATGCTTAAGGGTAACCTGAGAGTATTTTTACACTATAATGGCCCCTACATCTTGTAAATTGTGGGAATTTCATTATAGTGCGCATTTCTGTAGCCAGTAGGTATTTTTCTTTTTTTTTTCTCTTTTTTTTGGTTTACATTTTTTTGTGGTAAATTAAGCATTTTCTAGTCTAAAAATGAATAACAGGGTTATATTAGGGTTTGTTAGAGAGTGGGGAGGGTTTTTATGGCTTAAAATATATAAAAAAAAAATAAAATAGAAATATGGTTTCTACTAACCCCTGCGATAGTTGAGAGAATACTGTATTGCAGTCATGTTACACAGCTTGTACTACTTAAAAATGGATCAAGAATGTTTTTTCTTAACAAAATTAATTTTAACTCAGTCTAAAGGGACTAGACATGCTAGATATTTTGCAAAGAAATGGTGTTATATGCTTGACCTTATTCTACTCTTGGAAGGTGGTGATATGCTGGTTCCAGAGAAGAGATGAAGTAATCAAAGTCAGCTTTTCAAGACAGCCCCAAGACTCTTCGCAACTTGTGTTCAAATGTGAGGCCGTTGTCAGGTGATAAATGCAAGGAAGAGGCACTCAACTGACATGAAACATGTCAAAGACAACATGAAGGTGACATTTCAACATAGGCAAAAAGTGGTTCAAGAACCTGCCACAGCTTCTACTGTCCTGGACCTTTTCCCAAGATTTCTAGATACACCTGGCTTGGTAAGGCATAAAATGATTTAATGACAGCTTTGTGGTTCCTTTTTTTGTTTTCTTGTTAATGTGTTGTTTCTGTTGTTACACTTTGTGTTTAAGATTGACCAAGACTTCACAACGCTGTTTGTTGGGGAGGAAGTGTCTGGTAAGTTCCTTGCAAAGTGGCCAACATTCTTCAAGCCAAGGATCATCAAAGATTGCAAAAATCTGTCTCAGAGTACAGAATTGGATGAGCTGCTCATTTCTCCACAGCGTTACTCTGACGAGGCTGGTAAGTGTAAGTTGGAAATGGTAGATTTTGCATGCCTTTACAGCATTTGCTTAATTTCCACAACACAATATATCACTGGACCGTACTGGTAAACCTTTACTACAAATTGGAATACAGCTGTCCATTTTCTAAATCACATTGGGTTTCTGTTCATTTCTGTATGGTATGAAAACAAGCTTACAAACATGTTAAACCTGAAATGACATTTAATGTAGTTTGAACACAAAAAAAGTTACATAATCTTACTATTGTTATGACTCGATATGTACTTCACTTGGTGGCCAGAAGATTTTAAGTCTCTAGAAATGAATTTTTATACCAAGGCGTGGAAAAATGCCTTATTTGAAAAATTATCAGGTGTCTAAAATGTCATCATGGTATTACATAACGTGGAAAAAATGGCTGCTGTGGTCCTTTAAATGACAGTAATTGTGATGATCTTAATTTCTATTCTGTAGTTTGGGACTGCGAGGCGGCTGCCATCTTTTGCTGCTTCACTTGTTACCTCCAACATCTAAGGGAAGGACGTCTTCAAAGATTAGTACATCAGATGCAGCTCACCACCTAATGAAATTCATCAAGGTATGCTTTTTAGAATTGTATATTTCTCTTTTGATGAGAACAGATGCAAATTATCAAGGGCTGATATTTTAAGATGGCAAGGTGATCCAACCTGCAGCAGATGTATCTATCCCAGACAGGCTTGGTGTTGCAGGACTGACATGTCATTGTTTCTATTAAAACTAAATGTACACATTGAAACAAAAATAATTGTGCGCGCGGAGTGAAACATTTTAATATTGTCATAATTTCAAACAGCAATGCCTCAACATCAGATTATCAATTTTGTTTAATGTGAATCACTTGGTTTCTTTCTCTCCCTCAGGTGGGAGGTAGCACAGAGGCTTTTCTTAAGGCTGGCCCCACTCAGCCATTCGTCCTGTGTGTTGGAGAAAGAAAGAACATCATCCAAAGTTTCTACCCAAAGTTTCTACATTGTCCTAGATCAAAAGGTCATTCCCTGTGTGATACAGGTGGGAGATGTAGGTTTTGACAAGGCAAAACTTTTCAAGGCACATTTTTTATTTGCCGTGTCCTTTGATAAGGCATTGGACAACTGTGAGGGACCAAGCAGCCAAAGCAAAGAGGACACAGGCAAAAAAATATCTTCAAAAAGGGTTTTCTTTATTTGAACCCTCAAAAAGTCCAAAATTAACAAAATTCAAAAACATACTTAGCAGGCCCATAAAAGAGGTCAACTAAATATAACTCTACAAAAAGGAATTTCCAGAAACTTAAACAAAACAAAGTGAGACACAACTTAACTCACAAACTGACCTAATTACAAAGACACATGAGGGTAGCTTTTATAATGATTTGGCCAAACCACTTGAACACAATAGGGGGGGAAAACAAAAACACACACTAATATTAACTAAGCACAGAATAACCTAACTAAACCTAAAACACCCCTGCTCCTGGTAAGCCCATGGTTAGTCCTGCTGAGCAGGCATTTTGTTCCCAGAGTCCTCAGCCACGCCTTTTGCCCAGACAGGAAACAGCCACCGCCCAAACCCAGGTAACTCAAAGAAAGAGAAACATAATTAATATAACAAAACATTTTAGAAAAACCACACAATGTTACTATGTGCGCGCCTCATAATACCAGTGTTAGGTTTAACCAAATGATTAATGAAGAAAACTGCAAAGCAAATTAATAAAGTAAAAAATGGACTAATTTACCCCTGTGTGGCTGATGCCATCACAACAACTTCTACACATTCATCCAGACCACCGTGTATGGCATTGATGTTGGCAGCGTGAAGGACAGTCCTCGGGTCAGTGAAACAAGAGGAAGTCTTCACTGTACAGTTTAAAGATATCCACTATTCAGCACTTTGACTGGAAATGTTCATCTGTTACATTTGCAAGATACACCACACAAGTTGCTCAGTGTTATTTAGACATTTGAAGTTCCAGCATGGTTTGTACCCAGGAAAGTTTTGACGTTTGACCTGTGGAGAGCCTGGATGTTCATTTATCTTTCACACGTACTCTGGTTACAAGCGGCACTTATTCCGAGCACATGGAGACTGCGTTCACTCTGAGGTCATCAACAATTTTGAGCCGGTACCTAACGATGGAACCTCTGTTTCACAGCCTGTAAATGTGGCTCATCCCATGACAATAACTACGCAGGTTCCAGTTGAAAAAAGGCAAATACTGAACATGTGCAGCTCTGTTATTGCTCAAGTACAATCATCAGGAGTTCCTGAAAGTACTGTGCAGTGTTTAGTTGGTTCATTGGAGAAACTGGTTAATGACATCCATGCACATGGAAAACAATCTGTTGTCGACTGTTTGTCAACTGATACATCAAGAGAAACCTTAGAAAAAGTTGAGGATTGCTTTGATCAGTTTGAAAATCCATTTTCATGTCTTAACACAGAATCTAAAAGGATAAGACATTTTGAGCAAAAATGGAAAATAGTTGAACCCATAGAGCATGTTCTTGGTGTGCGTTTTGATGTGCGCAAAGATAGAACAACAGGGACATACAGGCAAGTTCCTGTCAATGATAAATTCATGTACGTTCCTATCATGGGATCCCTTTCATCTATGTTTCGAAACAGTGAACTTTGTAGCAGTTTCCAAAAAACAAAACTAAACATGGAGGGATTTTACAGAGATTTAAATGACGGCTCCTACTTCAAAAATCACAGTTTATTCTCACAACAAGAACATGCTCTCCAGATCCAGCTCTACTATGACGATTTTGAAACTGCTAATCCTTTAGGCTCAAAAAAGGGAGTGCACAAACTTGGTTGTATTTATTTTGTTTTGAGAAATTTGCCACCAGAGTTAAATTCTGTGTTGATGAACATTCATCTTGTAGCCCTTTTTCATTCAGAAGACTTAAAAAAATATGGGTTTGATCCTATCCTAAAGCCACTTGTTGATGATCTAAAGATTTTAGAGACTGAAGGAATGCAAGTGCCCTTTTCAGCCACACCTGTGAGAGGTTCGCTTTTTCAGATTACAGGTGACAACTTGGCTTTACATAGCATTTTTGGTTTTGTTGAATCATTTAGTGCAAACTATTGTTGTAGATTTTGTTTAACTGATAAGACAGAGTTGCAGTCAGTTTTTAGTGAAGATCATGTAGGCTTAACACTGCGTTCCAAAGAACTTCATTACAAACACTGTGGTGCCATTCAACAAAATCCTGCTTTGGCCTCAACATTTGGTGTAAAAAGAAATTGTTTACTCAATTCACTTCGGCTGTTCCATATTTCAGACAACTGTGCTGTAGACATAATGCATGATCTACTAGAGGGAGTGGTGCAGTATGAGTTAAAGCTTGTGTTTCAGTACTTGATTAAGACCTCTTTGATATCCTTGAATTCATTGTCACAGAGAATTATAAGCTTTAACTACGGATATGCACAGAGAAGGAACAGGCCAGGTGGGCTAAAACTGGATGACAACAGCAAAGATCTTGGGCTTAATGCTGTGCAGTCATGGTGTCTTTTGCGGAATAGCCCATTGATTTTTGGAGATATCGTTTGCAGAAATGATGGACATTGGAACTTGCTACTTTTGTTAGTTCAAATTGTGAACATTGTTTTTTCACCCATTATAACTCATGGCATGACTTGCTATTTGAAACATCTGATTGCCGATCATCACAAGGCTTTCAAATCTCTCTTTCCAGAACGGAATTTGATTCCAAAGCACCACCTAATGATCCATTACCCACGCTGCATTAGAAAAATTGGGCCACTCATACATATGTGGTGCATGAGATTTGAAGCAAAGCACAAGTTCTTCAAAAGATCTGTAAAGAACTTTAAAAATATCACAAAAACACTAGTAAAAAAACATCAGAATCAATTAGCCTTTCATTTTGAAAATTTTTATTTTAAAAGATTACAGTTTGGCCCCATTAATGAAGTCTTGGCCAGCAGCTTAAAAGGCAGTGAAGCACTGAATAAAATGTTCGACGTTTCTACAACTTCCTGGGTCAAAAGGTATGGTACAGAATATCAAGTTGGGATGTATGTTTGTTCTGGTGTTGAAAATGAGATGCCTTTGTTCAGTAAGATTGTCAATATAATTGTTAGAGATTTCAATGCTTATCTTCTAACTTGTAAGGTCTCAACAGTATATTTCAATGATCACTTAAATGCATTTGTTATTGAGGATGGATTAGATGTCTTTGCA
This sequence comes from Perissodus microlepis, assembly GCF_051167445.1. Taxonomy (NCBI): domain Eukaryota; kingdom Metazoa; phylum Chordata; class Actinopteri; order Cichliformes; family Cichlidae; genus Perissodus; species Perissodus microlepis. The sequence continues at coordinate 40,373,149 of NC_140467.1, read as the reverse complement.
CTGATCTCTGTAGATGATCTGGTGTACTATAGACCTTATGATAGGCAATTTTCAAATGGCACTGATGACAAAATGTACATTGTCCCATACTGTAATTTTGTATAACTTGTTTACTTGTGGTGTATCTGAATACAAAGTATTTTGGAATGTTAATGTCTTGTATTTCTTTGTAATGGGTAGATGTTGGGGGTTAATTGTAGCAGTAAAGATATCAGAGATTAATGGGAGTTTATTGTAATCTGGTGGTATTAATGATTTGACTGACACTAGTGTTAGTGTTAGAAAATTAACACTATTCAGACTTGAATTTTTAAACACCAGGGCTAGTGTAAAGTACTACCAACACTATTCGGTGTTAATTTTTTTACACTTAACACCAGTGTAGAATATTTTTGACACTGGTCAGTGTTACTCAGTGTTAATCTTTAACTCTGTGCAGTGTTAAAATAACACTAGCTCATTGTTAAAAATGTAACACTTTGAAAAGTGTTAATTTAACACTCAAAAGAGTGGACACATATAGACACTTTTCTAGTGTTAAATTTAACACTCACAGTGTTAATTTCACACTAGTGATTTTGCTGTGTAGTTTTCTGTATGATGGTGAGCAAATCTCACCTTGAGGAGAGTCCCTGGGACACTGGTGCTGCTCTAGCATCAACCTGATGGAGAAGAAATGTGGATGGATGGCCTCCAACAGCAAAAAAGAGTACAGGAGCAGTGTTACAGAGTTACATCAAGCCTCTAAATGCAAATAAACCAACACCTAGATATTATACATTTGTGTCTCTTTCTTTCAGAGTGGTTTCCGTTTACGTGTCACAAACCGTATGTTCAATCCAGGCAAAACTGGGCTTGTAACTTGGGTGAAATGCAAATTTAAAAATTGGGCTCTGTATACAGCAGTCCACTCTGGATTAAGTTCCTCACTTGTGGAGTGCGACAATCTTCATTATCATCCTCATCACTGTCACTATAATTGTGCTTGAGAGTTTCCAGGATTTGTGTGGTATTGCAGAAGCTTTAATGACTTTGTGAACCTAATTTGGTGTGAGCTGCAGCTCTCCATGTCAAAACCTTCTCTTTAGTTAGCCAAGTCCCTGTTCAGCTATGACCCACGCTTTCACTTTGGACCATTTGACTTCATATAGGGGTCCATCTTTTTTAATTCAACTCAAACAGGTAAACGTTGATATATTTTATATTCATTACAGGTTAAACTGAAATAGTAATTCTAGCTTATAGCTCATGTAAAACAGAAATTCTGTATCTCAAATCATAAGAATATTAAAAATCAAAAGGATAAAACAAAACAAATAATAATGAAAAAGGTTCACAAAACAGAAATGTCCAACTACAGGACTTGGCTGGGGCTCCTTTACCATGAATTACTGCATCAGTGCAGCATGGCATGGAGGTGATCAGCTTCTGGCACTGCTGAGGTATTATTGAAGCCCAGGTTGCTCTGCTTTGTAGCCTTTTTAATATTTTTTTTCGGTCAGGGGTTTTCATCTTTCTGTTGACAATACCCCATAGATCACAGATTCATTATGGGATTCAGGTCAGGCAAGTTGGCGGGCCAGTCAAGCACAGTAATAACATGGTCAGCAAACCATTTGGTAGGGGTTTGGCACTGTGGGGAGGTGCTAAGTCTTGCTGGGAAGGAAATCAGCATGTCCATAAAACCTGTCAGCAGATGAAGAGGCTCTAAAATCTCCTTGTAGACATTTACATTGACTTTTCACCAGTTGGCAGATGTGATTCAAAACGCTTTCTTAAGCCATTTTCAGAAAGTGTTCTGGAGGCATGTGTTAAGCCTGTCCAAAATCTCGTACTCTGCACAGAAAAAAAAGCACACTGTTACTGTGGTAACGCTTCTTGTTTACAAAAATGTGTTTATTTTGTGATGGTGCTATGATGTGCATGTGAATCCCATCAATTACACCCAACAAGCCCAAGCCTGCCATGCCCATGAATAGCCTTTTGTGAGAGTGCAAGGTGTGGACGTCCAGTGGAAATTAAATGAAATGCATCACAATGTGAGGATGTGAAAGAGCTGTAATCATTTGTATGATCACTCTGCCGATGGAAGGTTGTGACAGACCCAAATCATTATTGCTACACTGCTGCATTTTTCCACTTGCCAAATATCTTGGTGTTGTGATCACTTTCATTTCTGGCTTTACAGCGTTACTGCACTGGGTAGGAGATGTAATGAGATTGCAACCACAAACATCATCCCTGCATGATCTAATCTGTAGCATTTCATTAACTCAGTGTCATTCAGTGTTTGGAGAGGATTTCTCCTACGCCCTCTTTGTCTCTCCATCACTTTTTGTTCTGGTTATGAAACTCGTAAGCATCGTAAAAGTCCTTTTAATGAATCTTTCTTACTAATGCAAAGATTTCCCCCTAATTTTAAAGAGAAATTCATAGAAAACTTCCTAATTCCATGAATTTTCCTTTTAGTTGGTGGCTTATCAAATTTCATTTCATTTGGCAATTTCAGTGATTTAAATTAAAAACATAGCCAGATAGCCACAGGGCTAGACAAATTGAACATAAATGTAACATTTTTGTTGGATAAATTAAGAGTTAAAAAATTCACAAATGGAGCACAGGAAGCACAAGAAAGAAGAGACAAACATGGTGGAACATCACTCTATGTACACTGCTGCCTGATTGCAGAACAAGACACAGGTGAATCTCCTGAGGGCGCGAGAGAAAAGAAAAGTCCAAAAGTCAGAAATGAAACTATAATAAAAACAAAACAAAAAACCCCCCAACCTTTAAACTAAAGCATGAAGTGATCAAAAGACAAAACACTAACACAAAATGTGATTGCAGAGACAGGGGGACACTGAAGGTAGAGGAACAGAGGAGGAAACACAAGAAACCAGGTAATATAACCAGGACCACAACAGAGAGTTTGAACAGATTTCAGAGTTTCATTCTCAGACTCTTCTCTCAATTCACTAAGTGCCTGATACAAGACTCAGACTGCCCTGCATGATCCATTTTACCCACACTTGTAAGACTTGATACTTTTCCATACTAATGTGCTTGACTGCTGAAACTAAACACGGCTCTCCCTCCAGGAGTTAAGCATCTAAATGGTTGGTTGCAATGGCGATGGGACCTAAAATTCAGAGGACATGGCTGCAAGTCATGTTCATTAAAAACACATTCAGATGCAGCAAACCTCTGTCATGTCACCAGTAACCATATAAGGGGAAAAACTGGTCCATTGAAAATTTACAGGAGATATCCCATGTGGATCCCTTACAGATGTAAGATTTAATAATTCACTAGAGCCTCCAGTTTAGTAGCTTGGCATCTATGTTTTTAGGAAAACTGAACGTTATAAAGCCTGATCATGTAAAATCAAATCACCTTTATTTTATAGCACCAATTAACAACAATCATCACTACAAAGTGCTTTATATTGTTAAAAAAAACCCTACAACATTGGAAAGACACCCCAACAATCATATACAACCTCTTACAGTATGAGCAAGTCTTTGGTGACAGTGGGAAGGAAAAACTCCCTTTTAGCAGAAAGAAACCTCGAATAGACCAGGCTCAGGGAGGAGCAGCCATCCGCTGGGTTCAACTGGAGCTGAGGGGTAAGAGAAGAGAGTAGAGAGAGATGGAGCAGAGACACATTGTGGGATAAACAGCCAGAGTTTAATAATTACTAATGATTAAATACAGTAGTGGTGTATAAACACACAGGGAGTTAAAAGAGATGAGGGAAGATCACTGAAACACACTCTGGAGGACAACGACAGGTCCCAAGCACTATCTCCAATCACACACCACCAAGAAGCTAGGTTCAGCCGAGAAATTTTAAATTTGCACTCTCCATTTATAATCTGTTTTAGCAAGGATCTGAATGTGACTTCTTTATTTAGAGCACAACGAAGTCTGCTGACTTGCACATTCAGTTTTCTGGGTTATGAAATGTTGTGGATTAATCATTTGAGATGTGATCAATTACAGTTTTTCTCAAATGCTAAAACACATGTCACAAACGTTACCACCAGGTCCCCCAATGTCCAAACACAACACCCTTCTCTAAAGCTACATAAACACAACCACACCTTCCCACTGCAAAACTCAAACTCCCACACCAAGAGAGCAGCTCGAAGCTGTCAAAACTGTAAACACTATACACAGCATTACACACTACAGCAAAACAATTGAAAACACAATGCTCAATTTGTGAGAAGGTTCTTTGGTTCATAACTGCCAATGCATATTTTTATAAACTGTACAGTAACGGATCGTCATAGAACCCTGCAGAGGATTAGGCATTTAGATTTGTGAGTTTCACATGAAGACTATAAATCTATAAAAACATCCTGCATGTACGTACACTACTGTAACACAACTCAATGCAAAAACAGAATCTATCGCACACAACAGTACTCTCGGAAACATGATCAGGGTGTGAAGTCTTTTTTATTGTCTACACGGTCTTTTTACAGTATTACACACAGTCACTGTGCGGCATCATGTCGCCGAGCTGCATTGGGCCACATCACCTCATCCACATCACAGGCTATATTGTCCCTTGCTAGGCACCGCGGGAAAAACGCCCTGGAATGGCGAATCCATCCCTGGAAGGCCTCCACTGGGATGTCAGCACAGGCCAGCTCCATTGCCCGTACGAGGTTCTCTCTTGTGTATGGCTGTCTGTCATACACCTTCCATCTCCATGATGAGAAGAACTCCTCTATAGGGTTCAGGAAAGGGGAGTAGGGTGGCAGACAGACGTTTAAAAAGTGGTCACTGTTGGTGGTGAACCACTCTCTGATTTGGTGTGTTTTGTGGAAGCGGACGTTGTCCCAAATGATCACATACATGTGATGTGCTAGCCTAGGATGGTGTTGTTGGTGGTCCAGGAGGATGTTTTTTAGCTCCTCTAGGAAGGTGAGGAGACGTTGGGTGTTGTAAGACCCAAGGACAGCATGCCGGTGGACAAGCCCCTCCGTACCCATAGCTGCACAAAGAGTAATATTACCCCCCCGTTGGCCAGGAACCTCAGTGATGGCTCTTTGGCCAATGATGTTACGGCCTCTTCGCCTTTGTTTCTGGAGGTTGAAGCCAGCCTCATCCAGGAAGAGGTACTCATGGGGTCTGGCCATCGCGTCCAACTGCATTATCCTCTGTGAACATGGAAAAGCGTACAGGTGTTCAGAACGGTCAATCAGGTAGCACAGTATTGTCCAGAAGTAATGTAGGCCACTAAGCAACACAGTATGTCCACTAACTGTACTGTGGACATGGATGTATACGTACTTGCACATACTCGTAACGTTGTTCTATGTGTCGCGCAGAGTTGCGCTCAAAGGGAACCCTGTAGACCTGTTTCATCCTCATCTGTTGGCGCCGGAGAACTCGGTCTATTGTGGACACGCTGACAGCATCAATGTTCTCAAAGTTTACATTATCTGCAATGACTTTGTCTGTGATCTCTCGGAGTCTAATGCAGTTGTTCTCACGGACCATATCTGCAATGAGGGTTTCTTGTGCCGCTGTGAATATGGCAACCCTCCCACCTCTATGTGGCATCCTTTCAGCTCTAAAGAAAGAAACATGTGTTGTCAATTGACTGATTTATATGTAAAACTACATGTAAAGTAACAGACCACTTTCACAGGCCTGTAAAACTGTAGTGTGACAAAGAAAGCAATAGCGTACTATACCTGTTGTGTTGTCTAAATGCCTTGATAATGGTGGCCACGGTGAACCTACTCAGGTTTGGATGTACTCTTCGTCCCGCTTCAGCCATTGTCATGCCATGGCCAATGACATGATCAATTACTGTTGCTCGCATATCATCTGTTATGATGGTGCGAGGTTGTCTTCTTCTCCCACCTGGACCTTCTCCTCTCTCTTGTTGGCCTCCTTCTCTTCCTCCTCTACTCCGAACTCCTCTTCTTCTTAGGCCTTCACCTCTTCCTCCTCTGATCTCAACCCCTCTTCCTCTTTGGCCTGCAGCTCTTCTCCTTCCGCACGCTCGAATGCCTTCATCCATTGTGATTGTTTGGCATCTTCACCAAACTATGCTTTTATAGGTGGGGTCACATCATTAGCAACGGGTGTCTTCAATTTTGAGTCGTTGTGTGTAGTGACTGACGCCAGGTGTGTTCCCTGTGTTCAAAGATTGGTGACTGTGGCAAGCATTTTGCATCACATGGGCTTTCATTTGAGAATATGAGCAGAGTTGTTTTGCAACATGTGTTTTAGCAAGGAAAAATGTGTTTAGATTTATGAGTACAGAGGGTTGTGTTTTGTGAATTGTGTCTTCATGTGACATGTGTTTATGGTACTGGAATATGGTGGCTACATTTAGTAAATGTGTTTAGACTACTGGTCATTTGGGTTACAGGATTGGCTTTTGTGTTTTAACATTTGAGAAAAACTGTAACACACAAGTCAGCTAAAAAACAAAACAAAAAAAGACAAAAATAAAAACACAGACGAGAACATTTCTCTCACATGCGACAAAACAAGGCAGCGCGTCTACAAATGGATGCATCTGCACTCATCAGTCCCTCTTTATCTCTGTTATTCAGCGTTGATGGGCTCTGTTGCATCCATACTCCCGTACCCAAAGTGCAAATCATATCACAACTAAACTTGTATTCTCTCTATCTATGAGCGTCAGAACAGATGCTAACACACGGCTTTCTTGAATAATTGATGCAATGGGCCGGTGACTCCACCAGCAGTCTAACATCACTGGCCATGGGTGGAATGAATCTGCGATGTAGTTGCAGCAGCTGCAAGGCACATCTGCTGAGAATTAAACTGGAGATAATTTATCAATAGATCCATAAAGCTCAGAGAGAGAAGTCTCTGTGTTGTGCTGGTAATATAATAAGGCAATGTTAGAAGTAAGATGCTGCTTAAGGCCACAGAGAGCAGGCTAGCTTGCATGCATACAGGGAGTGCAGAATTATTAGGCAAATGAGTATTTTGTCCACATCATCCTCTTCATGCATGTTGTCTTACTCCAAGCTGTATAGGCTCGAAAGCCTACTACCAATTAAGCATATTAGGTGATGTGCATCTCTGTAATGAGAAGGGGTGTGGTCTAATGACATCAACACCCTATATCAGGTGTGCATAATTATTAGGCAACGTCCTTTCCTTTGGCAAAATGGGTCAAATGAAGGACTTGACAGGCTCAGAAAAGTCAAAAATAGTGAGATATCTTGCAGAGGGATGCAGCAGTCTCAAAATTGCAAAGCTTCTGAAGCGTGATCATCGAACAATCAAGCGTTTCATTCAAAATAGTCAACAGGGTCGCAAGAAGCGTGTGGAAAAACCAAGGCGCAAAATAACTGCCCATGAACTGACAAAAGTCAAGCGTGCAGCTGCCAAGATGCCACTTGCCACCAGTTTGGCCATATTTCAGAGCTGCAACATCACTGGAGTGCCCAAAAGCACAAGGTGTGCACTACTCAGAGACATGGCCAAGGTAAGAAAGGCTGAAAGACGACCACCACTGAACAAGACACACAAGCTGAAATGTCAAGACTGAGCCAAGAAATATCTCAAGACTGGTTTTTCTAAGGTTTTATGGACTGATGAAATGAGAGTGAGTCTTGATGGGCCAGATGGATGGGCCCGTGGCTGGATTGGTAAAGGGCAGAGAGCTCCAGTCCGACTCAGACGCCAGCAAGGTGGAGGTGGAGTACTGGTTTGGGCTGGTATCATCAAAGATGAGCTTGTGGGGCCTTTTCGGGTTGAGGATGGAGTCAAGCTCAACTCCCAGTCCTACTGCCAGTTTCTGGAAGACACCTTCTTCAAGCAGTGGTACAGGAAGAAGTCTGCATCCTTCAAGAAAAACATGATTTTCATGCAGGACAATGCTCCATCACACGCGTCCAAATACTCCACAGCGTGGCTGGCAAGAAAGGGTATAAAAGAAGAAAAACTAATGACATGGCCACCTTGTTCACCTGATCTGGACCCCATTGAGAACCTGTGGTCCATCATCAAATGTGAGATTTACAAGGAGGGAAAACAGTACACCTCTCTGAACAGTGTCTGGGAGGCTGTGGTTGCTGCTGCACGCAATGTTGATGGTGAACAGATCAAAACACTGACAGAATCCATGGATGGCAGGCTTTTGAGTGTCCTTGCAAAGAAAGGTGGCTATATTGGTCGCTGATTTGTTTTTGTTTTGTTTTTGAATGTCAGAAATGTATATTTGTGAATGTGGAGATGTTATATTGGTTTCACTGGTAAAAATAAATAATTGAAATGGGTATATATTTGTTTTTTGTTAAGTTGCCTAATAATTATGCACAGTAATAGTCACCTGCACACACAGATATCCCCCTAAAATAGCTAAAACTAAAAACTACTTCCAAAAACATTCAGCTTTGATATTAATGAGTTTTTTGGGTTCATTGAGAACATGGTTGTTGTTCAATAATAAAATTATTCCTCAAAAATACAACTTGCCTAATAATTCTGCACTCCCTGTACACATAACCTTTGATCTGTGTGGTAATAAGTTCGCTGGACATTCGTCTTGTAGCATGTGCCGTCCTGTGATTAAGCATCAGTGTCCAGGAGCTCTTTTTCCAGCTGAGGGCAACAACACAAAAATCTCTTGCTTAAGCTGTTCAGTGAAGCTGTGTCAGTTATGTAGCTGTGAAGTAGAGGATATTCTGACTTGTGTGGGAGAGTTTGCTGTTCCTGTACTGCACATATTCATGTTCAGCAGGAAGCCCAGTGGAGGACTCCAACAGTAAACTGCTGTGTGAACGTGTCATTTTTTAAAAGTGTAGTCAAAATGTTGTCTTGCTTAACCGTATCAAACTGATTTGGGATTTAAAATTTTAACAATTCACTTGCTTACTCACATCACAGGCAATAAGCATTCTTATGAGTTAAATGGAGATTAAAGTGATTATGAATGGAAATTTCAAAAAGCAGCAATGGATAGATGTTATTTTTAATGAATTTTCAGACTTAAGGGCCTCCATATGAAGGGCATGTACTGTATGTGAGGAAGATCTCCGAAAAATAAATGTGCAGCATCATCTTTTCATATCTTTCCTTTAAAAACAAACAAAAAACATTTGGCTTTTATTAAACGAATGACAAGCATATTATATTTTTATTCAACTGGCCCAACTCCCTTGCTAAGGCTTCAGCGAGGTAGGCACAGACCAGTCAGTAAGTGCCAGGCAACCACTGCTTGCTAAAGAAAAATTTAGACTCCTCAACTGGTTTGTGAGGCGCTGCTGGCTTTTCTTGGGTGAAATTGGTCAGATTTTCATGCTGCACTACAAGTTCCCTCATCACAAGCAGTTTTCTGTGGTCACTTGCAGTTTAGAAGATGGCAAATTGTCTGCAAACATTGCCCAACTACTCTCTAAGTCTTAATCAAACTGTGAAAAGTGCTGGTTTGCATTGCACTGATTTTTAACCCACACAGAAAGAATGATATATACACGTTTGACATAATTTCACTTTCAAAGTAAAACTTTAAAAATAACTTTTAAAGTAGAATAAAGAGTAAGAGACTTCCAAAGTAAAACTTTGGAAGTAAAACGTGTCTGCAAACACTTATCAATTACTTGCTGATCAGTAGTGAAAGCTGAAAAAGAGCAACACAAACTGGAAACTTGGAAGGTTTCCACAAGTTTCACACGGTCTCTCGGGGAGTGGTTGGCGAGTTGGTTGATGTTTGGAGACAAGTCGTTATCGTTCTTGCAAACTACAGGCAACAGCATCAACCTGCTACCACCAAAGGAACTGCAAGGAGAAACAGTACTTTTAAACCTCCTTGCAACTAATTTGTAACCAACCTAGTGAGCAGTGGTCGCCAGGGGTCACCAATCAATCCCTAGGTCTGTGTGACCGATACCTAAGTAAACACAATACGTGTAAAAAAAAGTATGGTGCAATTAAAAACTCCTGTTTGTTATCAAGGTCGGAGTCACATATTTCTTGCAACTTGCATAAACAGTGTCACTCCATCACAGTAGAAAATTGAAAAATAGCTCTGAGAACCACCTTTCAGCAGATTTATCCACTTTAAAAATTACCACTTGCATTTTTCTTTGTGGTAGTTTCCATCATATTCCACCAAAATCTGCTTAGTTTGTGACTTGCATAGCACTCTGCATTTATCACAGCTGGGAGTAACAGTGAGGCAAAAGATGGTGACAGGTTACCCTGCAGTTGACCCATGATGATGGCTTTCCCTGCTCTCCAGATAGAACCCAGACTTTAGAAAGGACTTCTGTGTTGTTGCCATCTTCAATCATTTTTCTGATCTTAATTACGCTGTTATAATAATTGACAGCGCCAAAGGCCAGAGCTTTCAAAATGAAGCCAAAGTTATAAAAAAGGATCTGCCTTTCTCTTTCCTGCTAGGAATCAATCCTCCATGAATCATAAACCCGAAAAAGCATCAGAACTCCTTGAAGCTTTACGGGCTCTTTCTTACAACCGAACCAAATCATCATGAGTGTCAACAGGCAGTACCTCAAAATCATCAATTACCAGCATAAACTCCCATATCCCCTTATCCCCACACGAACCGGCCATGCCTTTATACTAAAGCGTCATTAGTAAACTCACTCATCTGTAACTCAGTGCCAGCCTCAGCAGGGACCTAGCTAAATAGAATATGCGTTTCACTCCGATTGAGGTAAACATACAACACTCATTCACCTGTTTCATTTTCTAAAACGTATTGATCCCATGATCCCCACGAGCCCATGTGAACAATCCATCAGAAGTCATTGAGGTTATTTAGACGAAATTATAATTGATCTTTTAAAAGCTGACTGCGGGACACCGCAGGTTAAAGAACATCTTTTCCAGCCCAGGGAGAGCTGCTTAAGCGAGTATTATAAGTGGGACTCGTGCTCTGTCAAGTGAGCACCCCCTCAATTAGAGTTAAGCTTAGACATCAATGGAATCAGAGGGGAGGATTTGACTGCTCTTCTCCCTTCCCTCGGATCTTGTGGCAGCCAACGTCTGTATGCAGCAGCCCTGTATCACAAAGCAGATAAGAGCCATTGTGGAAAAGGCGATTCATTGGCCTTATGCATCTGCAAGGACATTCCAAGGGCTATCCATCTAAAGATGTACTATAGTGTCTGCATTAAAAGCAAGGTATTTGCCTTTGCTTTAGGCTTTGCACTTAACATTCTGACTGTTTACCAGAAACCAAACGCTTTAATTAAGGTGCAGTTCAAAGCAAGCTGCCTGCTGTTCTCACAAAACCCGCAAGCTGAATTAGAAAAATAGCACAAATTTTCTTCTAAGTGCGCCATTAAAGCAAAGCACTGTGAACTCAGAATTGATGCAGAATGCAGATTGATTCGCACAAAGACTTGTGATGCTTTCATTATCTTTTGATTGCATTTCCATTCAGAATTTAAAATGATACTATCCTTTTGCCTGCCAGCAAACACAACCGGAGCCGGATCTGCAGTAGTTCCCCCTCAAGCCAGGCAACATAATGCAGCCTGGTAAGAACACGTGCTCTTGTGTTTTCTGAGATTTTTGCATTGAGATGTGAAGATACCAAGTCAGATAACTTTAGGCCAGAGTAAAATATCTCATGAACTTGACAGATTTCCATTAAATATTATACAGAATTTCCTGCTGCTTAGACATCCTTATGACTTGGAGGATACCCTGACATTTCCTCTAATTCTGCCAGGAAGAGGCTGCTTACTTAAAAATGATTAAATCGTGTTTTCATATGAGTTTAAATTTGATGTCACCATCAGGCTTTTAGAACAAATACTGTTTCTCTAATAAAAAAAAGCCACTTCCGCAGCAGGTTAGCATTATCAGTGTGAGCATGTTATGCACTGCAGTCCTGGCTTGGCTGACACTTTGTCTTGTTAACTGAGAAATAACACTCCTTACAGAAGAAATAGAGCTTTAATAATACCCGAGGGGAATTTGAAGGGATGGGAAATTGCTTTGAAATACTTGCTGAAATATGTGAAAGTTGCAAAATTATATATGAGCATAAATTCTGAAATTACAGGAAAGCATTCATTCATAGCCTGGAGTCGTGAGGTGACATGCAGCTGATGATGTCACATGGGGTTGTCAGGTTAGCGGAGGGAGACATGTAAACAAGAAATAAGGTGACAGGTTGAAAATTCCCTGGCTATGTTGTATGGACTGTGGCGTATGGAAGTCAGAGACTGGAACAGTCAGTCTAATCAGGGAGCCCATGGGGGATATCAGCACGAGGGCCCTCTGAGGTCCCTGCACACAGAGGGAGAGTGAGACTGCAGAAGATGGAGGGAGGATTAAAAAAGAGGATGTGGGGGAGCGAGGGCATTAGCAGGGAAGACTTTGGAATAAAGACGCAATATAAAGTTCAAAATGGGAGATTCAAATGCCCTGAATGTAAAATGAAACCATACATCATTTTAAATATTTTACTGTGAAAATCTGTGACAACCAGCTGTAAGCAGATAATCTCCTTTATCCGGTCAGATTATGACAAAATATAGACTTTATGAGATGGCTTGAATGTATTATGGCTTAATTTTGTGCTTTTCAACTTATGCTCCAATCTCGCTGTTAGTCTCATACCACATTAAGGAGGCGGCTCTTCCTCTCTGATGCTCAGAAAGTGTAAAAAGCAACTTTCAGCCTTTTCATACATGTTCAGTTTGGTAAAGTCTTATGAAAATAACATAATCTGGCATCATACATTATCCCATTCATGTTATGAATTGTAGTCTGTAGCACATTGGGTCTTGACCTTTGCTGGGCCCCATGAGGGATGTTTTTCCTTCACAAAATTAAGAAATTAACGGTAATATTCTCTGTGGTAGGTTTTGATTTTATATGTACATATAAGAGCTCAGCTTGAATGTCTTTCCCATCGGTGTTTGTGTCAAGATGTGCAAACAGTAATTCAGCACCAGATTTCAGCTGCAGTCTGATTTGTTCCAGTGTGTTTGCACACTTTGCCACAAATGAAATGAGATCACACCGGGGATGCTGCCTAGCTCTTTCTTTAGTCATCATTGTGTTATCTCCCATTTCTTTCGTAACTCCCACCTAGCTGATGTCTTGAACTCAATTCCGTAACTTCCATTCCTAAACAGCACATCAGCTTCTTCTGCCCTCCCATGTCACTACTGCATCCCTGCTCCACTTCACCTCCACTAATCCACGAGCCACTGTGTACTTTTATTGTAGCAAATGAATCAGGCTGTCAAAGAAGTGTGTGTTCATGTTTTTTTGGGTGTGTTGAATTGTAGTATATATCTATTTATATCTTAGCACAGCGGTCTCCAACCTTTTTTGTGCCACGGACCGGTTTATGCCCGACAATATTTTCACGGACCGGCCTTTAAGGTGTCGCGGATAAATACAACAAAATAAAACTAGTACCGGTAACGAAAAAAAGAAGATTTATTCATAACACACGTGAAAAGACCAAGGAAAACCGAGTTAATGATCAAAACGATAACAAAATAACGCTGAAAACCAATAAAAACCCTGAAAACTATACATTTCACACCTGAGCCTCAACTCTCGCGGCCCGGTTCCAAACGACTCACGGACCGGTAGCGGTCCGAGGCCCGGGGGTTGGGGACCGCTGTCTTAGCATATATATCTTTTCAGGCATTTAAGTATCTCCGTTTGTTCATCCCACCCACAGGTGGGCTTTGCTGTAAGTCCAGCAAATGTTACCTGCTAACAGCTAGCTGCTAACTACTGTAACTTCTGGCTAAAAACAGACTTGACAGATTGTTGACAAACTACCAGGAGACTTCACAAAACCTACATACCTCTTTCTGTAGCCTGTGGCTTAGTCCACAGACTATAGAAAGATGGATTCAGTGGGTTAGGCTAGAGTCCTAATATCATCCACTTGCCTCGCAATCTCTGGATGATGATCTGTGTCTCCAGAAGAAATGTAACCTTTTCACCCTGTTCACAGAGCTACTTTGAGCTCCATGTGAGCTTACTTTTTCATATAACAATAACAATAATAACAATAACAACAACAATAATAATAATAATACAAACAAGAAGAAGAAGAAGGGAGACAGGCATTCATTGCTCACATGTACAGCTAATTTACAAACACCAGAAAACCTAATGTGCATGTCTTTGGACTGCAACAACATGCAAACTCCAGCTGCATAAAAGGTGGATCTTGTTGCTGTGAGATGACAGTGCTGCACCACTGCGCTTCCCCCTGGAGAAAATCCATCAAACCATTTTGGAGAGTTTTTGTGTTAAATCCTATGAGGGCCATCTTTCAAGTCATTAGTCAACTGCAAGTTAAATAATTAATGGATTTTTTTGGCAGACTAAATGTCTCCTGTGATTTTAACACGAAGTAGGAGCATCAGGTTTGACAGCAGAACGATGTTTAAAGTGACCACAGCACCGGAATTTATTAATCCAGAGGAAGGAAGGACGGATTGAAGGATAGCGAGATACATCGATACATAGACAGACAGACAGATAGATAGCACTTTAAACACATCCTTTCAAAATGTGGTTTTAGAAGAAAGATGAATTCATCCCAGATTAAAGTTTTATGATTCTTTGTCTGGGTTTGTCTGGCGGACTCGACTGACTGCACAGTCTTGATCAGGCTGGCAAAATAAAACACCCCAGGGATGGTAGAAAGGGATCAGCCAAGAGTAACAGGACAGCGGGTCATTACACACAACAATTGTCTTGTGGGCTGTGGAGCTGGAGTGGCGGATTGCTATCGGTGAGGTAAATGTGTGGGTGTATTGCAGGGTCACTCTTTAGCAAAAACGTAGCTTTTTTGGGGGGATGTGTTTCTTTATCATTGCTCAAACTTCATCCTAAACTGTCTTTATTCCTGAAACAAACTGTGCCAAAAAATATTAAAGTAAAATGCTGCTTTTATTTGCTTTTTCACACATGACCAATCCCCTCTAAACAAAAGTTAAGGGAAGTGTTTCTGTGTTTAATAGGTATGTGAAATGGGAGACTGCACAGTGGATACAAACAGTACAAATTCACACAATCACAATTCCCTCCCAGCATCTCCGCAGCGTCCCGGTTAGACATTCAGCCATTGGCTCGGAATGACCAAGCCCTCCAAGGAAGACCACTTCTTCTTTATGGTTCACATTTCTATCCTTCAGTTTAACCCCTTTCTGATAAAGTTGCATACGTTTTACTTCATTTAAAACATTGCCATCGATACCAAATTATGTTTAAATTATTGAAAAGCTGCTGACTTTCAGTGCACCTCCAACTGCACCTGGCAACCTGCCTGGGGAAACAGAGCATACAGTCTCACATCCACACTTAAGGGCACCTAGACTTACTAAGCAACTTAGCAAGCATGTGATTGGCCTGTTTGAGGAACCCCTGGATGGAAGCCACACAGGCGGAACAAGCAAACCCCCAAAACCTTCTCAATATGAAGCAACACGCTCTAAAGCAGCTGTGTATGATTAAACTCCAGCATGTTTTCTCTATCAGGGGTATTTCCTATTTTCACTGTCTCACATTTAATGATGGGACGTGTGTGTTTTATATTGCATCTGTGCGCTTGTTCAATAGCTGACGCGGCCTAGACTCTGTTAATGTTTTGCCTGTGTTATTGTCACATTGAATGAAGACTTGCAATTCAATTCAGAACACCAAAGGAGCCGCTTGCTCCATTATCCAAGTGCTACAATGAAAACTGAACAAGGACTTCAAGAGCCGGAAAGAGAAGCGGTTCAAAGCGCATGTAGCTGCAGCAGTGAATTTTCAGAAAAAGCTAGAGTAAACTAATTAACAAAGAGCTTAAATAATGAACAGAGTTCTGTCACTGCGTTGTGTTTCTGTCACTTTACCACAAACGACTGTGAATAAAATTCCAGCCAGTGCAAACGCTGGATGAGCCTGACTGGTACAAAGACGTGATGTGGAATGCTGGCCCCGTTGTCATGGCAATAAGTGACAAAGCTATCCAATATTAACATTTTTCAAGTCTCTATGGCCCTCCAAGCAACCTAAAAGGAATCAATAAGACTGAAGTGGTAAACTGTGAGAAAATAAATGTGTCACTACTACAAAATCATTTTCGCTCTAGTTTTGCAAACAAGCTGATTTTTAAAAAGCTAAATTTTAGAAACAGGACTGTCTCATTCCTCAAAAAACGTTTTCCCCTCCATAGTGACTGCTTTGAACGACACCTGCAGTCAATAGCTACACTAATTTTAACCTTTGCTGATTTGAATCATGGAACTGGACGTATCTGCTCTGTGCTTTTGGTGCCATTCGGAGCATTTCTAATGCAACCATCTGGCACATAATATAGCTAGCCTGTGGTGCAGCCCCTCTTACATATTTGTGGTCCAGCTGTGTCAAGTGAAATTCTGGTATTTTATTAGTCTGTTACAGAACTAATTATCAGGTACTTGTGTCTGTGCAGTGCACACATACAATTTATGGATGGAGCTTACCAGCCAGGCTTGCAGGTGTTAGCTGATAACTTAGCACTTCACCCTGCGGTCCAAACAGGATATCTCCTTGCTTAATAAATCCAACATGGCAGTGGCCATGATGCCAACATGTAGTGAAAGTAGTAAATACTTTGCTCAACTTACATTGTGAAATTATGGTTGACTGTATTTGACTTCAGGTTTTTGGGTTTAAGGACACTTTTGTAAGAAAAATTTATACACAAATGAGCCGTGCCTGCACTCTAATTGTATTAGCAGTTAACCTCTCAGCTGTATGAGCTTTAATGTAGCAAGCAGTTAGTCACTGTGTTCAGGAGAGGCTACACACTTATGATGATGTTATAAAAACATAATTTCCCAGCTGCACCTGGAGTTTGCGCGGGATAAAAACAACATTTCTGTGTAACTATGAGCCACAGACTTTCAGCTGCACACAAATAACACTTTGACTAACAGAATGGTAACTAGGAGGGGCACAGTAGAGAAACTAATTACAGCCATACATCACAAAATCCATCTATCCATGTGAATTTGATTAAGACAGAAGCGAGACTGTGGGTGTTTAATTTAGGGGTTGGCAAAACAGTGACCTCATGAAAATTGATTCATTATAATTAAAAAAGTACTTGGTAACGATATAATGATTTAAAGTCTATGCAGGGCCAGTCTTAAACGGTCACAGTGATATGTATCTCATGTCGATTCCAGACAATTCATCACTCAGGTAAATGCAGACAAAAATTCAGCCAGTGATTAATAAGACAGGCTATACACATACCTCACTCAGCCTCAGGAAACCTGCAGGGGAAATTTCATCGTCCTAGTCTGACCCACTGACCCCGAGTCAGTCTGTGCAGTGAGCTTATGGCCTTTAGCATGTTTAACAAGGAACATGAGCAGTTTCTTATGGTCCGGCCCTCTAATTAGGCTCTGCCATAGATGTTAAACTCTCAGTGGTGCAGCCACAGCTGTTTTCTGAAGGACTTCTCCCCCCAGTTCTTAGCTTGTTTCTCTTTGTCATTCACACTGAAATGCAGAGGATTCGTTATTACAATGATAACATTTTAACCGCTCCACAACAGAGTGTGCTTATACTATAATAAAGCTGGGGAGTGAAGCAGGTGATCAGGTCAACATGGCTGTCATCAGCCTGAAAAAAAAGGAAAAAAAAAACACAAGGAAATCTCTCTGTTAGAATACACTGAGCGTCTCTGTGTCACAGCTCTGTTATTGCTTTGTTGCTACGTAGGTGGTAGAGGTTGTGTTGTTATATAGACACACACACACGACTGGGTGGTCAAAAGCCAGATCCAAAGCACACTACTACCATTAAGGGGAAAGCCATCATGCCTGCCAGTCAGTGTGAAGCCTAGACAGGCGATGACCTCACTCTTTGTTGAATCTGGAAAAACTGGTGTGTGATATCAGGGTGAGCAAGACACATCTGCAACTCTGCAGTGAGAGAAAGGAACTGGAGCACGGAGAGGATGGAATTCTGTTATGAGGATGAGAGAAGGTTCGTGTCTTGATTTAACTGAGGAAATCGATGGGACGCTACAATAGTCAGGATCAGAGGTCAACGGAAGACATGAATATATGGTACCCTTCGGCTCCTTAGTGTTCCTTCTGGAGTAATAATGCCCCAAATTAAGAGGCTTCCGCACCCTCCACTCCAACAAGTTTGAGCTGAGTAGCACTCCCTGCAGAGGGAAGCAACCACTCTCCTTTTATTAGGTGATATTAGATGTGACTGGGCTGTTCTGCTGACTGGAAGCTCATTATCAAAAAAATTGCATTACCTCAGCAAGCTGTCCTTAACCATGTCTATTCATGAAGAGGGAAAAGGGGGTGAAATAGAAAGGGAATATAGAAAGCCTTTGATAAAATTTAAAGAAAAGGTTTTACATTTGCTTTCCAAGAAAGGTACTTAGGATGCACAGAGAGACCACTGAGCACGTCGGTGAGCAGGACATAGCCTTTAGAGTGAATGCAAATCAGGCAAGACCAAAGGATAAGATGTGCACTGTGGGAATCAGCTGCTTCCCTAAATGGATATTCTCACACTAAATCCTTGTATGCAAGAAGACACGCACAGACAATGCCAAAACAGTCCCATGTAAAGCCTTCACAGGAGAAATACAATGCGTACTCCCAGGCTTTAGGATTGGTGGCCCATGGTCAGGCATTCAGCGTCACTCATTAGAGGTCTTTTCCAATTACAGAGGGACTGCCTGTACATCCAGCGTCACGGTTATTCAGGGGGCTATTGTTTAGAGAGCTCTGCCTGTGTTGTTCCAGAGTTTGGAGCCCGAGAGGACGGATACAAACCAGTTTATGCTTTGGGGGAACAATGGCTGCTCTACACTGAGTGGGGTCCAGAGAAATGGGGCTTGCTGTTTATGACAATGGGTCAAGAATCTGCATCTACACCCGCAGAGAAAAGAAGTGGGCTAAAAATGGGAACAACATGGCTGCTGCTGTTGTCCTCACACACAGGCAAAAATGCCAAGTGTTCCTCTCTTACTGTGGTCTCCCAGAGTTGTGTGACCTTCTTGCATGGGAGGAGAAAGACAACAAGAAAAAAATAAAGCCTCCCTGAACCACTTTAGAACAATGGTCACAGACAAGCACAGCGCAGCCTTCGAGGATCACATTTAGATGAACTGAAAGTGGTGAAGAGGTTTGTGGGTGGGAGCTGGAAAACAATGCCCCAGAGAGATGAATAGCCAAAAAGACAAAGGTTTGAAAAGCCACCGTACTTGATAAGACAGAGAGAAAAAAATTATTCATAATGTAACTAAAGAATAAGTCAGTGTGAAAGACTAAAACTAATGGTTCTCCAAGTTCTACACTTGTGTGTATGGAGTGCTCAAGTTGGTAAGTGGTTTTTAAAAGCACTAGGGAAGATTTCTCCCTGCTGAGCTGCTAAGACTAAAAGGAAGTGAAACAATTGAAGCATGCTCTTGAAGGCACAAAGTACATTTTCATCTGGATGTAAAAGAAGTGCAGAAAAAAAAGAAGGCAAAAGCAGAAAAAAAACCAGCTTTGTCCACAGCAGTGGCGGAGCGGGGGGGTGGCTTACTGGGCTTAAGCCCGGGTGGTTTTTTCAGAAGCCCGGGGTCTTTTGGAGTGTAATTTTTTCATAGTTAGATGCCTGGCTGACAACTGTATAAAACAAAAATTACACACAATATTCAAAGCACATAGTGCACACTGTGGGAATTTACGACTGTGCGTAAATCCCACCTAATATTGGTATGATCCGAGCTCAGACACTGAGCGAGGGGGCGGGGGGAGCTGCTGCCTGCGAGTGTGCTGTTGGAGAAGCACAGCCAGGCAGACAGAGGAGAACTGAAGTTTGACCAGGTACCAAAGCAAATCATTCGTACTGTACAAATAATGTAAATATGACGGTGTATCACAAAAGAAACGGATCACTTAACCCATATTATATTTGCTCTTCAAGTGAATCAACAAATGGCGAAATGAAAAGCCAAAAGACAACAATGCTGTTTCTTTAGAGAGTCTTAGCTTACCTGTGTTTAATTCATATTTTCAGTTGTTACCCTCCACGGCTAAATAAATCGGTTTCAGTAAGAATGGACATAAGGAGCTTCTTTCGAAGAAAAAACTCTGGTAATGTTATTTTATATATTATGCTTTGTATGTTGTTCAGTATATTTCTATGCAAAACAAGAGGAATTTCAATACACAGCAGTATATTCACAGTTGAAACCAGATATTTACATACACTTTAGGGAAAACATTTTTTTATTTTGAACATCAATGTAGAGTAAACTTGTTTTGTTTTAGATAAATCAATATTGAAATATCTTTTGAATTAGAGAGACAGAGCTGTCTATTTTTTATCACTTTCATCAAATTTAGGAGTACATGTACACTAAGTTTAGTGTTAATTAATAAGAAAACTGCAGACGATTCCATTCTGAGCTGAAGAAGCTTCTGATAGGTTAGTAGAGTCCATGTGAGTAAATTGATGGCACACCTGTGGATGCATATAAGGCAAAACACAGAGAGAGGCTCTGTGTTTTGCCTTATATGCATCCTTTGACATTCTTTGACATGGGAAAATCAAGAGATGTCAACCAAAACACCAGGAAAAGAATTGTGGACCTCCATAAGTGTGGCTCAATTTTGAATACAATTTGGTGCCATTTACAATTAAGAAATACGGATAGAAAGTTAACAAATATGTTTTTTATATTTATCAATCTAAAAAAATAAGCATTTAGTCTGATTTGATGTTACAGTTAAAAAAGTGTTTGTGTTTTTATCTGAAGAGTATGTAAATATCTGGTTTCCACTGTATATTTGATGATGTTGGTGTTTGGCTTGATTGTCAGCATAAAGAGGGAGAGAGAGGAACAGAGAGGGCGAGAGAGGAGCAGAGAGGGAGAGAGAGGAGCAGAGAGGGAGAGAGAGGAGCAGAGAGAGAGAGAGAGGAACAGAGAGGGCGAGAGAGGAGCAGAGAGGGAGAGAGAGGAGCAGAGAGGGAGAGAGAGGAGCAGAGAGGGAGAGAGAGGAGCAGAACAGAGATGGAACAAGAGCAGGTGAGACACACATGTTAGTCAAATGGTTGTTTACCAAAAGTATCACCGTATCATGAACTGTTGTAGTCCTGTTTTAATTCCGGATCAGTTCTGGGTCTGGTTGAATTGGGGTCCTCGTGTCTTGATACAGCCCTGATTTTGTTCTGCCTTGCTGCTTAATTAAAAACCAAGTTTAAGGTGTCCTGCATATGTGATATATATTTTTCACTATATGAAGTCATTCTTTTTTTAACAAAACTCAAAACAGAGCCTATTAATCCCCCCCCCCCAATCCCACATGCATACTACCCTTTAGGGCTAAGCCCCGGGTGTATCAAATGCCTGCCTCCGCCTCTGGTCCACAGCTGTACTTACATCACCAAATGCATTGGAGTGCAGATAGGTAACAGAAATCATATCTGAATCTATGCGTAGTATATTTTACGACAAAGTGAATTTGTCAGTGTATTGTTATTGGATTGTGCTAGTAGCAGAAAGCAGCCAAGAGCCACATACACATGATACAAAAGCTATTTGAAACTTACCATTTTTAGTCTTTTGTGACTGAATCAATCCGGACTATGAACAGCAGCAGCATTTTTGGGAAACACACCACAGCACAGAAAAAGCTCCTATCAAAGTAAGTGATCTATTACTCACTATGGGCTCTGTTCTTTTCCAACTCTTCTGGATCTGAGTTCTCCATTTAATACCACCGACCATGAAATCCTTATAAACCCTCTTGAATGCTGCTGTGTTGGCATCAAGGACACAGCTCTTACCTGCTTTCACTCCTCCTCATCAGACAGATCCTTTTCTGTTGTAAAGGAAGAGTTCTCCTCATGCTCAGCCCCCTCAGGGGTCGGTTCTTGGTCTTATTTTATTCTCCGTCTGTATACTTCCATTGGCTCAATCAAATACAGTGTTTTAGTAAATTCGTAACATAAGGTCAGTCTCGCTCTCTCTTATGGCTCGTCTCTCTGATAGTAAATGCTGGATGTCACAAAACTTCCTGCAGGTCAGTGCTTCCAAATCTGATCCTGTTTTATTCAGTGCCTCTATAACTTACCTGAAATTCAGAAATCTGTCCTTCAGCATTTGGAAATGGAGTCTAGGTATGATCTTTGACTCTGAGCATGATTTTTTTAAACTTTATTTTTATTAGAATTTTTCCAAACATGTACGAAACAAAACAGGACTGCTCTAAATTTACAGCACTCAGTATTCACATAGTAAATCCAGGGTCTCCAGAGAACCGGAGGTCAGTGGATTGATCACTGGCTCCAAAGTGGGTGTGAATCCTAGATTAAAAAACAAAAAAACACTTGTTCATCTAGAGCAGAAAATTGCGGTATACCAGTCCACATACAATTTACTAAGGTTGTAATGCTTTCTCAAACTAAGAAATACTGAAAAAGTCAAAAAGAAAAAAAACCTCCAGCAGGCCTTGAAAAAGTCCTCCATGTTTTCACATTTGGACTGTTAGAATTCCCTCTACTCGGGTCTCGGTCAAACGTCCATCCCCAGCCTCCGGCTCTTTCAGAACTCAGCTGCCAGACTTTAAACAAATTCAAAGAGACTGGACCACATCACTCGCATCCTTGCTGCACTACACTGGCTACTTCTATTGATTTCCAACTTTTATTAATTACTTTTAAAGCCTTACATGGCCTCGCTCCTACACACACTTATGCTCCTCATGAACCGAACCACTCTCTGCCATTCCTCGGGTCCTAACCTTTCCCAAAGTCTGCCGCATCACAAAAGGAAATAGAGGTTTGGAACTTTTTTACCAGAAGAACTAAACTTAAAAAACTCAGTATCCACTTTTAAATCACTCCGCAAAACTTATTTCCAGAGAAATCAGGTTTTATTTCTCTTTAGCTTTTTCTTTATTGACTTATTTTACTGGAATTTTTTTGTTCAGGTTTTCCAGTTGTTGAAACTGTTTAGGTTCTTTTCAGATTTTGATTGGGGTGCAGAGCACTTTATGTTTTGAAAAGCGTTACACAAAATTCATGAAAAATCCTTAGCATAACACAGTGGCCTCATTTAAAATGGACTTTTTAGCGATTTTATCTCAGTTTCCAAAAACTGAAGTATTTATCTTACCACAGTTTTTCAACATCAGTATTCTAGTTGCAATTTACTTAGAAGTAATTTGGCACAGCTTGAATAGTGGGAATACAGCCGAGGTGTGCTGGATGAGGGCAGATAGGTAAACATGCCAAGCACTGGCAGCATTGTGAGCAAAGAGAAGGGCAGCTGCGGCATATATCCTGGCAGCTTCAAGTATTCCCACAGTTTAAACCTGTGGGAGTGGATATATCCAAACTGGGAACTGTTATATATCCAGTCCGGCTATTGGCCGATGACAGCCTCTTCCGGTGTAGCCAGATATATCCAGGCAGAGACATTTTTCAGTGTTGACTTTAAGAATTTCATGTAAAAAAGAAAAAAACCCACTAATAAATTACCACATTGATATGAGAAGAGAAGACACGTTGGCACATGTTCTTCTTTGCTCTCCACACAGACTTGTTTACCTGCTTGTAGCCAAAACTTGCTCAGCAGCCACTGGTCAATGCTACTTGGAATACAGACTACAAATGGAAACAAGGACGCTCCTGGCACCTATATTTGGTCCCTTTTAGGATTCCTGCACATCTGTTTAAACATACTAGGTCTATAACTTGTTGGACAAAGATGCAATCTTTGTAGGTTTGCCTCTGTATACCGCCCAGTGGATTTAAAATCAAGCAGTCCATATCTGATTAAAGTCCAGATTTTTAGCTTTAACTCAAGGGATTTTAAGGAAAATGCATTAACTGTGTTGGAATTTCATCCATTTTTATACCTCATCCTCTATCTTCTATTTTCAAATATTCAAAATTAATTCGACAAACATACAAATTATTTTTACTTGGTTGAAAATCCTTGTCTAGAACCCATGGACCTCCACACGTGCTGTGTTTCCCCCCCTGACATGCTCTTCTAGGTCTTTACATTATTGCTTTGGGTCTTTATCCATTTTCTCTGTGAAGCTCTGTCTGATCAGGTTTGCAGCATTTGGCTGAATCTGAGCAGAGAGTCCTGTATGCTTCATAATTCGTCCTGCTGCTTCTATCAGCAGTCACATCATCAGTAAACATTAGTGACCCGCTTCCACAGGCTCAGGCCACAACATGTTTAACATGCCTCTGCCCCTCTTCATGCTTTTTTCTTCCCATCTCTTGAGTGTAGCCAGTGGTTTGGAGCTTGTTGGAAACTCTCCGTGTTTAAAGTCATGACGTTTTTTTGACTCTAGACTTTGGTTTAAGTTTAAGACTCTTTTTGATCGAGTTAAATGTTGGACAGTAATTTTTCTTTAGCATTGAGCTCATTCTGGCACTATGTGCTTTACTTGTCTTCTGCGATCTTCCAATCTTTCTTCATTGTTTTTGCCACTCCGGCAGTTTTTCCTGCCTATCTGACAGGATTATTTTGGTTTTCCAGGCTAATGGTGGCCTATCTCACTCTGTCTTTGGGGCACATATTTATAATATATGTAAAATACTAAATGGCTTAAAGTTCAAAACAGTTGTTGCATAATCTTTATGAAACCTGCTAAACTGCATTTCAACCCATTTGATTTAAAGCCTAGTGTGGTAAGTAACAGAGGGAACATTACATAAATAGTGTCTTTGCCCAACACATTATGAACCTAACTGTATATATCATGATTCAGTGTTGTTGTTTATCTGTGCTTTCCTCATCTCTCATTACTTTTCCCTCACTCCAGAGGGTCGGGCCAGATGGCTGCCCTCCCTGAGCTGAGAGGTTTCTTCTGTTAAACTAAAGTTTTCCTCCTCACTTTCACCAAGTGCTTGGTCATAGGAAATCGTTTCATTTCTCTCTGCGATCTTTTAAGGTCTTAACCTCAATAATATAAAGCTCTCTGAGATAACTGCTGCTGTGACTTGGTGCTGTATAAATAAAACTGAACTGAATTAAATATATACAAAGGGTCCTTGCACCTGCACTATACAATGAAATACATTATTTTCTTTCTTTTATTTTGTTGCCATCCAAAAAAGGGGGAATGTGCCCTCTTCAAAAATCACTCATATAGTCACACCTTGATTGGACTTAGGTTTAATTAACTTAAAAGACTTGCCTCACTGCAAGAAGGTTCAGAGTTTGACTCCAACATCTGCTTATGGCCTTTCTGTGTGGAGTCTGAGTTCTCTCCAGGTGCTCCGGCTTCCTCCCATGGTCCAAAGACATGCAATTAGTGGGTTTAGGCTAACTGGTGATTCTAAATTACCCATAGATGTGAACATGAGTGTGAACAGTTGTCTGTCTCTCTGTGTTAGCCCTGCAACAGACTGGAGCCCTGTCCTGCGCCCCAGTGACCCTGAATTGGATAAGTGGAAGAGGATGGATGGGACATGAACTACAGCTCCTGGTCTTGAAGTCATGCTCTGTGGTAGCCAACTCCAAGTTACTTCTTTAAACCCTTTGCAAGAATGTAATTTAATTAATTTGTATTAATTGAATTACCTAATTTATTATTTAAAAAAAAAAATAAAACATACTTTTTGGGTTTTTTTTAAAGCTACATTTGGTTTCTTGTCATGACGTCAGGGTTGGAAGCAGAACTCCTGCTGCAATGACATAAAGACAAATTACCATACATTGTGAACATTAAGTTGATTTTGACTAATGAGGTACAGTACAAACCTAATGTACTAATGCAATGCTAATGAGGGCTGTGCTTTCTGTCTGTTTGTCCTTTTCCCACATTTTGCAGATTTCTGCCCTTGTCCTGTGTGTCTACACCATCCATCCACCCTTTTTACAAACCTCTTTTTTCCCCTGCTTCCTCTTCTGTTTTACCTCCGTCCTTATATGTGACTAAAGACGGGAAAATCAATGCACAATGCAAAGCCTTCTTGGGTGAAATTATGTGCAACTCTGCTTTGCAATCAGCAGACTTTCTAAAAATCAGGCTGAAAATTGGCATGTGAATGAGGCTTGCTCCCCTCCCCGTTCACTGTAACTGACAGTGATTGTTGTCTGGATGTATAATACGCATCAGAATGTGTGAATGTGCCTGGGTAACAGATTGAGGTCGCAAGACATCCTGATAAGAGAGTGGTAGGGATAGATGTTTGTTTCTTTTTGGAGAAATCACCGTCTACTGGCAGTATTAGTCTGTCTGACATGTGCCCACAGTTTCTTGGTGTATTAACACATCAGACAACACATCTGCATAAGTCAAAAATATTCTCCATATTAGGCTCTTTTTTTCATGACAATGCAGTGTTTGTGCATTCTATTTATATATAAAGCGATGCTTTCATACACACTTTATTTCTGTGTGATACTACCAAAATTAAAAGGCAGATTTTATACTCTCACCAGGATCCTCCAGGTCTTGTTATTTTTTGCTTTTCGTGATCAACTCCTAAAAAAAAACCAAAAAACCAAAACTAAATTAGATGATGAATCCCAATCAGTATAATTAGACATTACATATACTACATAAGAGTAATGCTATATAAATGATGAATGTATTAACAAGCTAACACTGGTTGTATCTGTACCACTTTATAATAGTGTCACAGTATTAAGCATTATTAAGGTATCAGCAAGTGCTTAATTCATCATTTATACATAACTACTCCTCCTTAGTATGTAATTTATAAATGCAGATGTTTATCCTTCTGTTACTGTTACACCATGTACAGCTATCGGTGCAGTACATGGTGTAACTGTGTATAGCCATCACTGCCACTATTTCACTCCTAGTAAGAATCACAGTCATAATAACACAGCTATATTTATAAATGGTATATTACATAAGAGTAATGCTATATAAATGATGAATTAAGCAGTTGCTAATACCTTAATGATTCTTAATAGTTAGAGATTACTATAAAGCGCTACTGCTGTATTTTATCGTTTTTACAACACTGGAGCCATTCTGTGACATTTTGGTAGCAAAAAGCAACAAAAACAACAACAACAACAACAACAAAAAAAACAAATATCAAAGAGTGGTGATTTTAACAGAAAATAAGTTGCAAAATTTACTACTCATGGCTAACATCTCTAGCTGATAGAAACAATGCTCTGCACAAATGACACATTCATTTACATTATGCATTGCTGCAGCAACATGATAGGATTGTGTGTGTTGCGATTTGGCATTTTTGGTGCAATCAGTTTTAGTGTTATCTCCAGGCATGATAGTCAATTTGAGCTTCTTTTTTTTTAAAGTAAATAAAATGTATTTATGTAGCATCTTTCCACATAAGGATGACCAAGTGCTTCACAACAACTAGCAACAAGTAAAAATACAAATATTAATGTGCAGCAATGATATGCACAAATTAAAAGGAACCCTAAACTAATGACAATTAAGACTTGAGCTGCTAAAATCTTCAATAGAGTCCACAGATGTATTTCAAATGTAATGTTCGTGCTCGCCATAGTTTAGAAAACACAGTCTCCTCTAGTTTTTTTTAGAACCAGGAGTCACCAACAGGTTTTGGTCTGGGGACCTCAATGACCTGCATATTGCATACAGATGTAGGAGTTCCCTAATGTAAGGACACATTTCACCATGCAGAGATCTCAAAGTGATCACCAAGCTCTTAAACCAGCATCTGAACTTTATTGGATCCAGTAGAGAGATGAGGTTGTCTCACTTTTTGAATGAACTGATACACCCATTTCATTGGATCAGTGCTCTCTCAGAAGTGGGAATTCATGCTAACCAGTGACACTGCCATACTAATTAATTGTATATGAAATGAAAATGAGAAAGATTGGTCTCATGACCCAAAAGGGCCTATATTCCTTCCTCTTCCAGTACTTTCTTACATGAAAGTTGCACTCATTTTGGTCCAAATAATCATGTGAAAATATGAGTCACCTAACACTCTACATGACATATTATCAAAGGAAAAAAAGAACATTGCCCTGAGGTAACACACTGTGCTCTAATGGTATTGCATAAGCCCAAAGCAGGTATACAAGGATGGAATGCAAGCATGGTGCACAGTTAGTGCACAAGTCTATTTTATTTCAAGGAAAAGAGTTTACAGTGAATCCAGAGAGTGTTCAGAGTGTTTTGCTCCACACTTGGTCATGTTACAGTCTTACTCCAAAGTAGATTAAATTCATTTTTCACCTCAAAATTCTGTATGCAAAATCCCAAAATGACAAAGTGAAAAAAGTTTGCTTCAAATTCTTGCAAATTTATTAAAAATAAAACAAAAATATTACATGTGCTCAGATATTCATAAACTTTGATCAATACTTTGTTGAAGCACCTTTGTCAGCAATTACAGCCTGACGTCTTCTTGAGTTTGACGTTACAAGCTTGGCGCACCTGTTTCTGTTTCTCCCATTCTTCTTTGCAGAACCTCTCGAGCTCCATCAGGTTGGGTCAGGAGCACAGGTGACCAGCTCTGCCTGGGCCACTCAAGGACATTCACAGAGTGGTCAGGAAGCCATTCCTTTATTATGATGGTTGCGTGCTTAGGGTTGTCCTATCAGAAGATGAACCTTCGCCCCAGTCCAAAGAGCAGGGTGCTCTGGAGTAGGTTATCAGGATGTCTCTGTAGGATATCTCTGTACACTGCTGCATTGATCTTTCCCTCCGCCCGGACTGATCTGTGCCTCGATACAACCCATGTCTCAGTCTTCAGAAAATTCCTTGGACTTCACAGCTTGCTTTGTGCTCTAACATGCACTGTCGACTATGAGACCTTATGTTGACAGCTGTGTGCTTTTCCAAATCATGTCCAATCAGCTGAATTTACCACAGGTGGACCTCATTCAAGTTGTAGAAACATCTGACAGATGATCAGTGGAAACAAGATGCACCTGACCTCAATGTTGAGTAATATACTCGCATGAATTTCAAGCAAACCTTTTTCAGTCTGTCTTTATGGCGCATTGTAGAATTTTGTGATGAAAATTCTGTTTAATCCATTTTGGAATAAGGCTTTACCCGTACAAAATGTGGAACAAATAAGGCGCTGTGAATACTTTCCGGATGCACTGGATCTAAATGTTTTTGCCATCAATACAATGATTTGTAATGAAGCTTATGCGTAAGATCATTAAGAAAGATCTGTAATTACTCATCTGCTAGTCTGTTCTTTATTTAACTTTTTCTCACGCTGTCAAAGTCAGTTCTGACATCATTACTCTAGGCCAGTCATTTTCTTCTGGAAACCAGTCAGCTTCCATTCTCTGTATTTGAAATTTCAATCCTCCTATGTCACTCCATTCTTTGAACTCTCATTTGTGCAACCCTCCTCCTCCTCATCTCCACCTCACCCTGGTCAGTCACAATTTCATCCAAGCCTCCATCTCTATCTACAGCTTCATCTTCTCAACCACCATCGTAACTCCTATCTCTGCTGAGATGCTGTTCTGATATAATAGGTCATTGGAGTCTAATTGCAGTATAGTTGAACAGATTTCAGTTTCTCAGTAAATCATGTCCATTTCTTCCAAATGATCTCTCCTTATTGAAATGCATTTATAAGAACATGTAATTCACATCCTATTTTCACACACATCCGCAGGTTTCGTAAGGCACTTCAAAAAGTGGAGGTGGTGCTGCCAGGTGATGAGGGTGATGATGACATACCATCTATTGATGAGGAAAGATAGTGCCAATCTTGCAAGGAGAGAGTGAGAATATCCTCACACCCTTTTTTCAGAAGTCCACCAGCAGCAAACACGACCTAAGAATGAATTTTCCAATCATCCTGTTCTGAAGTCTGCTTCTGTACCTCCTGTTTCATCGTCACTGGTTTCCTCATCCTCACTCTGAACTTCCCCCTGTTTATCTTCTACTGCCGTGGCACTTCAGTCTCCCTCATCTCCATCCTCTCCCTTTGGGATTTCTACTATAACCTCATCTTTCTCCTCACTCTATGACATCTCATCATCACTCTCATCAGCTGGCAGTCCCATCTTTGCTTTAAGACCTTTTTAAACTGCCACACAAGATGTGTGGATGTGTTTTTCTGTTGAGAGGAATGCTTCCTCAATTTTTATAGGCAGGGAGGTTGTTGTATGTGTGCGTGTGTGTCTATGTGCTGGTCTACATGCCAGTCCTTGTGTGTGTATGTGCATGCTTGTAAGGATAAAAAAAAAACATGGATTGGAGAAGGCTATGGCGACTGAAAACAACACTGATTGTAATGGATTGATATGCTAATTTGATGACACGATGATGTAGCCGTGTTTGTGTTCCACACACACAATAGCATGTTGTCTGAGAGCAACAGCTGGGTATGAAATATTACTTATCAATAGAGATTAATGTGTAATGCATCAGAAAATACACAAATGTGTTACTTCAAGTGCATGCTTAAAGAAATTGATGTTTTTTGAAGTGTAATTCTTTTTCTTAGCATGATTAGAGTCTCCTCTGCATCCTCCTGGTTACAAAAGAGGATGCAATGGGTACCCAAGCACTGAGTTTATATAATTGCAATGGCATGAATGTGGAAATTCAATATATTTCTCTATATATACCAAGCATAGCACATACACTTATCAATATTTTCCAGCAAAGGCTCTGTCAGTCCAGCCTTTAACTTTGGGCTGAGTAGCTTGACCAAACAATCTGAATTTGCTGGAGGTGCAAGACTTGAAAATCCCCATTAAAGGAATGACCTAGCCTAAACTAGAGCACAGTTCAAAAAGGAAAAGTAAGAATGCGGGGGCAGCTTGACGGAAAGCTTACTGTCACAAAGAGAAAATAAGAATATGGCCAAACTCAAATCTTGTTTAGCGCTTTGTCCGAAGCTTCCAAATATCAGGGTACTTTCTACTGTCAGCTTTCAGCAACAGGAGCTCTCAGCTGTGAAAAACAGAATAACCTTTGGAACATTTTCTTTCTTTCACTTCATCAATTCATCAAGTATTATTGTAATTAATAAATAAATCCCACCAGAACAATCACTAATCTAGACTACACTTCCTGACTTCTTTATCAGTGCCTTTCATCTGTGAATGGGACTGAAATTCTCTTTTATACCTCACTTTGGTTTCAGTTTTCCATGGCTGATGGAAAATCTGCAGGTCAGCAGAGAGAAATTCTCTGCTCTGGGAATGTCTCATCTATGGGGTGCCGGATCGTATGTCTGATAAGGAATTGTCTGCGAGGGCTTAAATTAAAACACAAAAGGTCAAACACTTGCTGGACAAAATTAATCCTGTGCTTAGTGTCTGGCTTCCTGTCAATAAATTGCAGTCAAAGACTTGTGCAAGCAAATTCTTCTGTGAAAACTAAACTTTCTGAGACTGTGACTTATGCCAAACCCAATGAAATGTAAATTTGGGTCTGAAGACAAACAAACAAAAAAAGAAAGTGTTTGAACAACTTGGGATGCCTGGAAATTTCAGAGAAAGTGAAAGTAACACTAACTAAAGATCTTTGCTATGACAGAAGTAAAAAAATGTATTACCTAAAACTCTATACATGAGTTAACAAAGCAATCCCCTCCCAAGGGGTAAAAACCGAATGTAATTTCAGAGTTTTTGATAAAATTACATAATCTTTCTCAGTAGTTGGATTTTGACTGTCCTCATGCATTTAGCAGATCAAATTTTCAACAAAATCACCACAACTCATTTTTCAACTTTGCAACAAGCTAAACAACAGACGTGAAGTGCAAAATGAAAAATGAACCTTATAATTGATGATGAAGAGAGCGCAAAAAGCTACTAAATAAACCTCGGTGGTGCTGTGCTGGTGACTATTGCTTCAAATGTCAGGAATGGATTTTCTTTTTCAGTCTTACAAAGGGCATAGAAGGGAAAACAGATCTTCTAAAACACAAATTCTGCTTTACTCAGGGTAATAATTTTAACTGGGAATGTGGCATCCCAAAAGATTAGGGTGGAATATGTTTTTTGCATAAACTTGCATAGTCCAACTCTCTGCAGGAAAAGACCAACCCAGAAATTGTCCCTGTGTATCAGGGGAAATGTAAAAAATATTGTATTGCTCGATAATGAAAAATTTATTGTGAGCAAAAAGAGATGAAAAAGAATACCTGGGGACATTCCTAAGTGCTAATGAGGATACATACAACTTATTTTCTTTATCTAATGTTCCAGAAAAGCGATGTTTGCCTATCACCAAAAGTCACCTGTGACAAGAAACTAGTGTGAATGGATCATTTAAGGCCAACTTTAATATCTTACACCAGCGGTCCCCAACCTTTTTTGTGCCACGGACCGGTTTATGCCCGACAATATTTTCACGGACTGGCCTTTAAGGTGTCGCGGATAAATACAACAAAATAAAACTAGTACCGGTACCGAAAAAAAGAAGATTTATTCATAACACACGTGAAAAGACCCAGGAAAACCGAGTTAACGATAAAAACGATAACAAAATAACGCTGAAAACCGATAAAAACCCTGAAAACTATACATTTCACACCTGAGCCTCAACTCTCGCGGCCCGGTACCAAATGACTCACGGACCGGTACTGGTCCGAGGCCCGGGGGTTGGGGACCGCTGTCTTACACTATATCAGCTTTATAAGTTGAGGGAAAAATGGAAAGACACCTCCTGGAAACTCTAAAGTTTTACATTTTAGTACATTATAAAAATAATCAGGTCTTCGGCAGGACTCATATTTAAATAAATTACCCAGTGTCATTATCTGTTTAATGGAAATTAAGCAAAGATGCAGAAAGAGAGAGAGCACGTGCTTCCTTCCATAGGAATTAAGAGGTTAAGTAGCAGCCAGGTGTAGCTAATTCATTACACTTAGTTAATCGATCATCAGCAAGTGTGATCACCTCTATAACTGCAAAGGTTTTGGCAGTTTGCGTGATACAGTTTGTCTTGATCAATGCAATTCTCACATCAGGAACGTTATTCTCACCAGTTTTAATGCAGTTCTCAAAACACTAAAGGCAGTTTCATAAAACGAAACTGTGTGAAAGACAGTAAAACAAAACCTTTTCAAATATGTCAAAACATGCAAACGTCAGTCAATCGCTTCAACTATGTGACCAAAGAATAAAAACCTTACACTATCATTTTAAGACAATCATTGGGTTGTGACTTTGCAAAGACAATTAGTGAATGCAAAAGAAGAAAAGGAAGAAAAAAATGTGAAGACAAAAAATGAAATGTGAAGAGTTTATTTCATACTTTACAGAATCGCTGAAATCCTGAAAAGGAGAATAAATGAAACAGTGCATCAGAAAACAGACAAAGAAAATACATGCAGTCTAAGAACATGTTCAACTGCTCATTAATGCAAATATCTAATCTGTCAGAAACTACCTTGACCTTGACATGGTCAAGGCAGCCTGCTGAAGTTCAAAATGAGCATCTGAATGAGGAAGAAAGGCGCTTGAACGTGGCATGGTTGCTGATACCGGTCAGGCTTATCCGACTATTAAAGAACCTCCTGGTTTACTGGGATTCCCCCCACAACCATCTCTAGGGTTTACAGAGAATGGTCCTAAAAAGAGAAAATATCCAGTGAGCAGCAGTTCTCTGAGTGAAAATGCCTTGTTGATGTCAGAGGGCAGAAGAGAATTGCCAGATTGCTTCAGGCTGATAGGAAAGCAACAGTAACTCAATCAACCAATTATTACAAACAAGGTGTTTACAGCAATGCTAAAATGTGCAAGGGAAGGTGCTCCAAGAGAAGTGGGGTCCAATTTGTTCAACGTGTACGGTGCTCACAATCACCAATTCAGGGTCAGGCTCACCACACCATGGGTAGGATGCCAAAAACCTGTGCACAGGGAAACAGAGGGTCAGGTAGTCCGCAAAGGAGAAGGCAGAGCAAAAGCACAAACACGAAGGAGACGAGGCCAGGGTTTGAGTATGTTATGGCACTGCTAATTACACAAAAGCACAGTTTGTAAGGTAAACATTCCTAGAACTGGGCTGAAACCCTTTTGCTTTTAGAGCATCCTTCATTCTTTGTGGCACAGGTTCAACAAGGTGCTGGACACATTCCTCAGAGATTTTAGTCGATACTGACATGATAGCATCACACAGTTGCTGCAGATTTACCAGCTGCAAATTCAAATCATCCAAATCTCCCCTTTGACCCCATCCCAAAGGTGCTCTAAAGGATTGAGTTTTGGCGACTGTGGAGACCAATGCAGTACATGTTGAAGCTTCACCTGTTCCTGATCACCTGGTTGACGAAGCCACTATTTAAGGCAGTGGCTGAGTATCAGATCGCTGAACTGAAACATTTAGTCTGCGAATGCACTTCTATTTGTTTTAACTAAACCTCTTCTGAGAACGTGTTTATATTTGATTTCAATTGAAGGACACTTTCACTGTTACCACTGACAGCGTGTAAATGGTCTAACTCTATCATATGTATTTGAAAACAGAAAAGTTTAAAGTCATTTGATTGAAAACACTGCAGACGGTATTCAGGAAGGTGAAGGAGAAATGCAGAATTCTGGCTGACAGAAGTACAAACTGTTTTGTTGAGTTGACTTCAGATAGAACGACATAATAACAAATGTCTTTAGTAGTACAGTATACATAGAAACAATAGCGGCGCTCACAAAAACAATGAAAAAAGGCTGAAGTGGATGGAAAATTTGTTGCTGATTTGCGAACTGCATTAAGAGCAGTAAGAATGATGTTTCTGATGTGAGGACTACACCGATGCAATTGAGAAAAACTGTAATATGGTGCCGAGGAGGAAAGACATCAGCAGTGATCTCAGAGGAGCAGGCACTGTTGTCCATCAATCTGGAATTTACAAACACGAATGCAGAATCGGCTTTCTGGGATTTCCTTACCTGCATGATTGAGTACACATCAAGAAAAAATGTAAGTCAGTCAAGTCCTTCTACAGTGAGAAAGATTATTCAGTACTGGAAAATAGTTATGGCAGTTGCCAATCTTCTTAGGAGTGGATTTTCCTCTACCCCAAGGTCAGACTGCGCAATGTTCAGAGAAACTCTAGAAACCCTAAGAGCTGCTTCTCTGACTCTACAAGCCTCAGGTAGGATGTTCATCCATCCGTGCACTTATTCCAATTAGGAAAAGACTGAACAAATATGGCTTGTTTGGAAGGGTTGCCAAGAGAAAGCCTCTTCTCCTCAGAAAAGAACATGGCAGCAAAGCATAATCTGCACAAACCACAAGACATTTCCTAAAGATGAGACCAAAGCTGAGATGTTCCGCTTTAATGCAGCACAACATCGGGTGAAAACCGAACGCAGCGTATCAGCACAAACACCTGATACCAACTGTCAGCATGGTAGTGGAGGAGTGATGATTTGGGCTTTGCAGTAAACTGCTCGGTATACCAAAATATTCTAGAGTCGGCTCATCTATCCGACAGCTGAAGCGTGGCTGAAACTGGTCCATACAGCAGAACAATGATCCAAAGTACAGCTGAAAAATCTACAACAGAATGCTCAAAAAGAAAAAATAAAGATGTGACAATAGTGCAGACCACAACCTGATTTAAATTCAATGGCAGGACCTTAACAGAGATGTGCAGAAACTTCAATGAAGAGAAGCAACAATGTAAAAAAAAGAGTGGGCTAAAATTCCTGTGAGACAACACGTGAAACTTACTGATTGAAAGCAATCGAAGTAATAGAATACTTCAGGTTGTTGCTGCTAAAGTTGTGTCTACAAGCTACTGAATCATGCGGTGTGTTTTAGGTTTTAACACACCACTGAATAATGAAACACTGTAATATATCGTATGTTGTTCAACTCAGATTCTTCTTGCCTCGTTTTAAGACCTCGCGAGACTAGATCGTTTCTGATTATGTCCTGATATGTAAAACCTTAGAATCTTAGACAGATCATACATGATGTGCTTTCTTAGTACCATGACTGTACACGCTGTGTAAGTCACTCTTTGGCAAAAATAAGGGAAAATGCAATGTGCTGTGTTGAATGCTTTTGTTTACATCAAGCACATAAACATGACAAAAAGAAATAACAAGGAGGGTTTAATTTAATTTACATATATATGAAGTATAAGAGCCGTAAGATTCACACCAGAGCTGCTCAGCCATTAACCGCCTTTGACAAACTCTCTATTGTGCCACTTGCATGCAATAATACCAGTACATCATAACCAGTAAAAACCTGGATACAGTCAGTAACAGCTCCAGTTCACATTCATATTGCTGAGAAAACAGACAATTGAGCTGTAATGATAGCAGGCGACACTGTGGACAATAGCTTCTAACTGTACAGCCCAAATAGAGCCAAGATTAGATCACGGGATTCAGGCCACGATTCAAGTTATGGTAATTGCACCACACACCATGAACTATGGAGGCGATGACAGTTCTCCAAATCGCCCATTCAAAGATAAGAATAGTTTCTGACTTAGATCCTTGGCAAACGCTCCTCTTTTTCACCTTTGCGGTTTTCTGTCTATTTCCTGATTCTCCCATCTGGAAAAAAAGAGAAAAAAGAAAAAAAAAACAAAAGAAAAAGAAAAAGAAAAAGAAAAAGAAAAAGAAAAAAAAAGAGAGAAAAAGAAAAGCTACGATGTGTTGACTTTCAGATCCCCCAGGGGCTATTATCCTGTTGTTACAGCATGGAGACAGGGATGTGATATGACTAAATAAAAAGACAAATGCATTTGTCAGTGGGTATATTTCATGTCAAACTGATAGTAGTGAAATGTATAATCTGCGGCTCTAAATATCTTCAAGCAAATACTTTCCATAAAGAAATCTCTTTTTCATTTCTGACAAATACAATGCAAAGTGGCCTGTGCTGAATGGTGGATGCAAAGCTGGAGGTTTAAAGATTACTAGTAGATTATTACTACTTGAGTGTTTAACAAATGCTGAAAAGAAGAAGTTCATTTATGTTTGAATAATACTCACAGAGATATAAACCACAGAACCGCAGTGGTTAGGACTGAAGACACGGAGTGGCTAATGGGCCTTTTTGTATTGGCTCTAAAAACAGTACAAAACTCTGGCAGCACCAATGGGCCAGAAAATCTGGAATGGAGAAGCAGAACGTAATCGCTATCCATCACAACACCTCTGCACTTCTGTCAAACATAACACCCGGGGACCAGAAAAGGCTGACAAAGACTCCAATCTGGACTGCTGGACTGGAAAACGCGAGGAGGGGATAGATACATGTATCGTCATAAGTTTTATGATAAAGACCTCCCTCATGGCTATTCCTCCCTCAACAATGTAATTAAGTTATAGTTTTCCACTATCTAATGTAGGGAATTCTAATGAATTAACAAAACCTTTCTGTTGTACAATTACAGAACAGTCTGGGCAATTACATGCCACAGTTTCTTCTGTAATTTTACCCATTTATGCTCTTTGAGCCCAAAGAGTCATACTGACAGGTTTCTTTCATGTACTACAGCAGCATTTCTTCATCACGTACAAAAACTGAGACAAACTGTTAAAATTGCACTTCTTTTTCTCTTGTTGTGTCTCTTAGTGAAAGTGCAGAGGGTCATTTTTCTACTGTGCCGTTTGAGTTATTCTCATTTTCGATTCTAGTACAAGGACTCACCATTGTCACAGATAATGGTCACAGATAGTGTGTGCTTTTAAAAAAAAAAATTACCCAAAGGAATATAATTTATTCAGTCTGTTCTCCAAAATTGGCTGTGACTCAGGTCAGGTTGGGTTAACTAGCAAGAGGTACTTGGACCTGAATGTAGGCGCTGGTACACACCAGGTGGATGTACAGGCAATTTACAGCAACAGTTGGGACCAGACACGTAGGTCAAAATCAGAGTATCTGCAGATTGGCTGGACGTCAAAATCAAATCAGCCAAAAATTATTTCTGACAATTGCAAAAGATAGCAGATGGGAACAGCTGAAATGATAAGGGATGAAGATAACACAGGAATCGAGCTGGTACTGATGACAGGCCTATACTGCTCTTGAAGGAGTGATTGACGGCTGAGTTAGACCAAAAACCCATTATATTTTGTCCGAAGCCATGTAATGCAAACACAAGAGGAAGGCTCGACTGGATGATGTTTGGTTACAAGTACATATTTGTATTTTTTTTTACAAGTTTCAGTTTGGGTATGATCTTTCTATGTGTAACCATTCTGTCATTCAGTGCACAACATGATTGAAAAATGTCCGAGAGAATGACGGAAAAGAAAATTAGAGCCAGCGAGGGTGAGCGAACGAATAAAAGGGTGCAAGATGAGAAAGGAAGAAGGCATTTTCCACGTGCATAAGAAAGTTAAACACGTATCTGGTGAGAAACACAAATGAAATTTTATGCCACACTGGCACCGCTCAGCCATCAGCTTGTCCACTCGATCCATCTTAAAAACATGTAGCTTACTGCAGAGCCCCAGACAGATACAGGTACTGTAGAATACAAACTACAACAAGCCCCAGAAGGATTGTCAATCCACATAGACTGAAACAAGACTGAGCAGTTCTCTCTTTGTTGCATTTAAATGCTGATAGTTCAACCAACAATTAGATATCATTTTAATAATCCTGTTAATTACACTGGCAACTTGCAGCAGATCAGTGCATTTTAACTAAAATGAGATTTTTTTTTTTTAGCTCAGGCTGTAATAAAAAGATATCCAGGATAGCTTCACTGAACACAGGCAAAGCATTTAGGACAGTAATCACATTAAGTGGATCGGATGGGGGCCATGAAGCAGATCGTCTGCTCTGTTCGGTTTAAGTGGGACAGACTTCAAGCCCCCACTACCACCGCCTTCACTATAGCAGCTACATGAAGCAAAGAGCGAGGGCACCTTTGTCTCAGACAGAGACACAGTGGTCTATTTAAGTCCAGTGGCAACAAGGCGGAAAGGAGGGACGTTAAAGAAGTCTCTGATTTTTCAGCTTCCACAGCGATCAACAGACTGTAGAATTAGATAGATAGATAGATAGATAGATAGATAGATAGATAGATAGATAGATAGATAGATAGATAGATAGATAGATAGATAGATAGATAGATAGATAGATAGATAGATAGATAGATGATAGAAAGAATATGAACAGACACAGAGAAAATCTTTACATCTGTCTCATCCTCGACCGTGTTTACCACTGGGATTTCAGCCAGTCTGCTCTCTTTCTTCTTGCCACATGTCTTAATTAGACCACTGTGTCTCTGTCTGGATCTGTGGCCAAGGTGCTCCGAGTCCTGACTCTGCTGTAGCTCCTTCTACTTGGCGGTCAGACCACATCTGTCACAGCCACTTCATCCTCCACCCCCACCTCCGTTGAAATATATTGGAACTTTGAACCATGATTACACTAAAGTACTGCAGTATTTCTTTAAAATTAAACACCAAATAGCCACGCGCAGAAAAAAAAAAAGTCATATGATACATCAGTGCCATGTCAAATTCTCTCCTGTCACGGTTGCTTGAGGACTGAATCATCTTAATGCTCACCATAAAATTAAGAATATAGACATGAAATGCACTTGGAGATCGAACACTTCCATTTCGCCGCCAACTTTCTTTTTTATTCCTCCTCCCTTTCCCTCACGTCTCACTGAATTACAATGCATTCAGGTCCCGTAAAGCAAACAAATCACTCCCCTGCCCTCATGTTTCTCTCTAACTGCTTGCCTGAGTCACTTTGTCCTGCACACACTCTCATCCTGCTTCAGTGTCTTGCTCACACCCACACACACACACGGTCTCTCTCTGCCAGTATGAGTTAATGAAATTGCAAATGCCAGGCAGCAATCGAGTCTGGAATCAATCAGTGCAGATGTGATGAGCTTGATTTGATTACATATAAAATTGTGATTTAATGTTTGGCTGAGGTCTTGTGGTTATTATGGCCACCATTGACAGGGGTTTGAGCAGGCAGACTGGAGTAGCTATTTAAATGACTTATTGACCTGTTTGTTTTTGTTTTGATGGGTTATTGGCACTAATGTGTCATGATAATAAGACTTTAGTATTGCCCCTTTTGTGAGGTTGAAGGCTTTTGAAAGTCTGTCATTGTCCTCTAAATATGGCAGATGTTTGAAAAAAAATAAATATGAGCATAATATTCTGATCCAAGAGCAACGGCTTCAGATTTGTGCCTTTGCTGTGCATCTGTCTCAAAATGAGCTCATAGGGTCATAAGCCATGACTGCTTTGCTGTTTTCCACTGTCACTCTTTCATGCTCTAAGATGGCATGTGTGGGATCTGATGCCCAGAGATAATGGACCTCTTTTCACTACAAAGTGCTTTATGAGGCTGGAGGAGTGCCAGTGTGGTAAGTCACAAGTTTGCCAGCCATGACATCACAATTGATCTGCCAGTATTTGGAGTTTTGTGCTTTGTGTTTTGTATGTTCGTCATTCATACTTGTTGGTGAGGTGTAAAGACCAAAAAAACACATATAATACAAAAAAAATATTAAATAAAATACTTTATACTTTAAAGTTTAAGTTGAAACACTTTCATTAAATACAAACCCCCACATCCTTAAAAAATTGCTCTGAGTTTAAATGCGATGCAATGAATACCTTTACAAACTTTGATACGTATAAGTTGGGAGTATCCATATCCATCCCACTATTACAATAAGGGTATGTGGGGTATCATAACTGTTTTTAATTCTGTAACGTCCAGTATATCATATTTGATACATGAGTTTTTGCAGCTTTTTGAGACCTCTGCATCATCAGTGTGATTTTCCCCCCTGAAAAGCCTAAATAAATTGCTCAATACATTTTTTAACAATAAATTGTAAAAATGTAAATTTGTTAAAAGGTTCAATGAACACTCCAGTTTCCAACAATGTTAATTTTCTGTCAATTATCAAACAGTTCCGGCTATACAAGGTTAAATTATAACCACTAAGTAAAGAAATAAAAATATCAAAAATACTGCATTTGAATTTCAAGATGAATTTTTGACCATTTAAAGCAGATCAGAAGTCAGCGAACACAACACTGGCTCACATGTATGGCAGTTGTGGTGTATTATTTACATAAAGTCATGGGCACTTGCAGTTCTTTTTCTTTTGCCTGATCCCTTTAGGGATTTAGCTCCATCTCACTCTATCCCTAGCATCCTCTTGTGTCACACCGGCGAGCCACAGGTCCTCCTTCAGCACACCCATGAGTCTTCTCTGTGGAGGTCCTTTTTTCCTCCGTCTTCAATATCCTTTACCCGATGTATCCACGAGCCCTCCTCTGCACATGCCCACACCTTCTCAGCCTCTCCTCTCTAAATCTGTCTCCAAGCTGCTCATACTGAGCTGTTCCTCTGATGTACCAGCAGTACGTTTCAGCTATGGAGACACTCTGCAGTTCACAAACCCCTGTTGACTCATGATTGTCTTACTGGTTAAGCAGAATTTATCACTTACTTGCATTCATATTATTTGTTTTAAAAAAACAAACAAACAAACAAAAAAGAAAACCTGACACACATCCACATACAAGACACACGTATTGCCACTTTATTCCAGCTATTTATCACACCTTACAGTCCACACTTTAATTATCCAAGTTAAAAAGTGCTAAATGTGACACCAAGGAGAAGAATGGAGGTCCAGAAGACCTTATGCATCCCAGTCCTCATGATTTTTCCAGCCTTTTAACAGAATGAGAGTTAACTCTACAGGTTAACTCTACTTGGTCTCTGCTGTGATTTAATGTGACTGTTGCTACAGAATAACCAATACCTCTTTGTTTGGAAAGTAAGATGCTAATATATAAAGTAAATAAGGGCATAAGATGAGGGGGAAATAGTCTATAGTATCAGCAACTTGTTTCTTGTCTCTTTTTGACATCTGTAATATAGGCCAAAAGAGCTGAGAGTTACCAAAACTTTATACGTGCTTAGAAGGACTATAAGACTATCTGCTTTAG
Organism: Perissodus microlepis; assembly: GCF_051167445.1. Lineage (NCBI taxonomy): Eukaryota > Metazoa > Chordata > Actinopteri > Cichliformes > Cichlidae > Perissodus > Perissodus microlepis. The sequence continues at coordinate 40,331,268 of NC_140467.1, read as the reverse complement.
TAATAAAGGGATACAGGCTCATCCCTCACATAAATCTTCCTCACTAGACTCTGTTTGACTCATACTTATCTATTCCTCAGTGGTAGCATACAATTACCCCTTGAAAAATGCTGCATAAGGCATCACTCGCCTTCCTTATCAAAGGCAGCGCAGCTGTGCAGACAGATAAAGAACCAAAATAATAAAATAAGTGTCTTTTCACACACACTGGATTGGCCAGATGAACTTCTTGCTGAAATTTTGACCTGTGTGTCGTACAATATCAAGGCGAGACACTTGCTGATAGAAATAATAGAATGCCAAAAATTGAGTTTAAATTATTTATCAGTTATTACTGACTTTAGTTCAGTCATACCCCAATGCATTTATTTTTACATAGTAGTTTATTTACACGGAAAACAGTTCTAGATCATTCAACCGTGTAACAAACCGTCTCGTTATTCATCTGAGAAATGGGCTAAATCTATGGTTCTGCCTTGATTGTTGTCTGTCTTCTATAAACTGTACAGATGAAACTGGTGAAAGCAGTCTAAAGGGGTGGACATGACTGGCAGCAATGCTCAGGCAGGCTGTGGTGTGCCAAGAAAATATCCCCTACACATCACCACCAGCAGCAGTCTGAACCGTTGATACAAGGCAGGATGGATCTATGTTTTCATGTTGTTTACATCAAATTCTGACTCTCCCATCTAGATGAAGCAGCAGAAATTGAGACAAGGTCAATTTGGGGGACAGCAAGGTGTTCTCCAAGCCAGTTGGAAGATGTCATGTCTCCAGTCCGTCATGGGGCCTACACCTGTTGGGACATGCCTAAAGGTTTACCACTGTCACCACTGGGATCCTCTCTTCTTAACAACAGTCCATAAACATCTGAGAACCAAAGGGACCAGCAGCTGGACATTTGGGAGAGGAATGTCCCAAAAGAAGAATTAAAAAATTTGTTTGTTTTTCACTTTTCTACTTTCCACCCTTTTGTTTCCCCAGTCCAATGTTTTTTCAAGAGTTGCTGCTGCCATCAAATTCAAAATATTTTTCTTAAAATGATATATGTTCCCACTTATTTCCCACTTCCACATATTATTATGTGAGAGCACCTTCAGGTAAATATTATTTAATTAAATCTTTATTTGATTAGATCCGGTATAAAAGAATGTGATCACAAATCACGACTCCCCAAATAGTGTAGAAGACAGAGCAGTTAAGCTGCCTTTTGTATTTTAGCGATATGTTTTATAACAAGTGTGGTGTTGATGTCTTTTCACCTGCAACCGTTCATGTCTGCACAAAGGGGGTTGCGCTTGACTTCAGACTTGACTGAAGAACTTGTAACTTGACTTAAGGCTCACACTTCACTGACATACTGCAGTCCGTCATTTGGACCTGTTCCACTATCTCTTTTTGAACCTGACTTGAACGTTTCTGCACTCAGCTAAAAGTTTAGTTTCAAATCAATAAAGAACCTTTGAGTTTGGAAAAAAAAGGCTAGTTTTCAGTACCTACTGCTGTTCTCCTTTGACTTTTTCCATCAAATGTTTGGCTTCAGTTCCTTAAAGCAAAAAAAGAAGAAGAAAAAGAATAAAAGTGGAGTGTGGGTTCAGGTTTGTTTCTTACCAGAACATGTCAGCGTGAGGACGACGGTTTGTGATGTCAGTCTGTACCACATGACCCCACCAGTCTTGAGATGCTGCAGCTCATTGTTGCCTGATGGCAGAAACAAATGTCTCCTTCCACTTTCACTCCCTGCAGCATGGCACAGCCTCTGTGAATGTTAACTGTAGTGATCGATGGATATATTGCTAGCTATTGCAATATGCTAAATATATTATCAACTTCATCAGTGAATGGATTTAATTAACTTTGCTGTAAATTATGTGAACTCTTCTTATATTGCTGTTTTTGCTGTAAAACATTTCCTGCCTTAACTGTGTGAGACTCTCCCCCCTCCACCCCCACTCCTTACAGATTTTATATGATTAGATAAAAAAAAGTCTGCAACATAATTGGATATATGGTGTTATTAGAGAAGCAATTTCCTTCCAATCTATTTCTACCCATAAACATTTGGGTTGCAAGACTTTGTGTTTAATAGACACTCGTGATTTTAATTAAATTTAGTTGATTATCGACAGATTATTTTTGCCTTTTTTTAAGAGTCTCATTTGCAGAGAAAGATTTAAGAGCTTTTTAACTTCATTAGGAGACAATTGTTGCTGTTTCCATTATGCAATGCAAATGTGATTAAAAACCTCTATCGACCAGATAGAAGCAGAGGCTGGAAGGAAAAAGTTTTGAGTCATATTACTCTGGCAGATGTATTTACATTTTTACATTTATTATTTCAATAAAAAAAATATGTATATGAATTGTCGATATGCTAAATAGTAAGCATTGAGATTGGGGTCGGAGGTGTCATCTGATTGTTGGGTATATCTGTTTTCTTTGTATTATTGCAGGGTCCTTACCTTATACAGCGCCTTGGGGCAACTGTTGTTGTGATTTGGCACTATATAAATAAAGTTGACTTGAACTGAACTGAACTGAATTGGACACCCAAGACAAAGTAGTTCCAGTTGAGTAGACCAAACTTAACAACACCCCCGAGCCCTCTTTGGACAGCAGAGTGCTAAAGTTAGATTGAACACATGCAAAATCTTTCCAGCATTTTTGGGCTTGAACTAAAGGGACAGGTTTTTAGAAAATATTGCTATTGCTCCAATAAACCCATTGGAGAATAAAGCGGGCAGGAACTGAACCACCAACCTTTAGTTGGTGGATTAGTAGATGACCTACTCTTCTTCCTCAGCTACAGCCACCCCCTTAAAAGTGCTTGCTGTAGATTTTTCCCTGAAATACATTTTAAGACTTCATAAAGGGAGCAGGGATACAAGTTAAGAGATAATGCAGTCAGTAGTATCAATGCTTACTGTAATAGTTTGACACTGGTGAAGTGGTAACATATCTTCTTTAATAATCTAAGCATTACAGCAGGAAGCCGAGCTAATACCAAATAGGGAAATGACAACAGGTAAGCTCATAAGAGGGGATTACTATAGAAGGGGAAAAAACAAACAAACCATCAAAAGCAAAGTGTGTCGGTGTCAGCTGTTCATGTTTTTCTGAAGGGAGGAACCATTTTCACGGCCGGAGGCTTGAAGCAGCTCTTCTTTTATTCTCGTTACGTTTCTGTAGAGTTTCCCTGGTGGCACGGGGGCAGAACTGAGTATTAATGCAGTCAGAGGAGGTTTTGAACTGCTCTCTGTAGAGATTTTGCATCAGCAGGAGCACTAAGGATGTGTGTGATGGTGCATATAGAGCACAGGAACATGCTGACTTTGGATGGCAGAGCACTTTGTTTCTCCGACTGAAGAAGTTTTGTCCTCCAGATGCTATCGCGTCAGGTGATCTGAGTTATTGCGCTAAATATCCCTCAAGTGTGCCTAACTTGAAAACACTGCCATGCTGGTACACAGCTGTAACTCACAGTTAATGTAATGGATTATTATCACCTTGCCACAGCGTTGCAGGGCTCTGCAGCGCTCTGCTCAGGTTGCTGGAGCAAAACTTTAAATGTGAGCAGAACAAACAGAAGCATCAGTGATTTTGTAATTAGTTGCCTGTTTGAAAATAGGTTTTACGTTTTAGTGATTAAAGACATGGCTTTAAATGGATTATGGTTCAGAACATTTAATCACCGGTGAGCCAGCGCTCGCACCCCAGTAATTCGAGCTCGAGTTTACCAACAATTTCTGCATCCTGGTTTAAGTGAGCACTGGGTCGCAAGGGCCATCGCAGCAGCTGCCTGGAGGGTATGAGGCAATCAACAGTTTTCAAGGTTTATGCTGCTGACAGTAAACTTTATACAGTCAATAGAGGTTATTGCTTGGGGGCAGGGAATCTTTTTTATTTTCCTTATAAGCTGGGCACCCCAAATAAAGAGAAGAAGAGAAAAAGACTTAGAGGGGGGATAAATGTGCTGTTGAGCTTTGCACACCTGTCTTAATGGAGAGGGAGTCACAACAAAACCCCTTTAGAATTACTTGTTTCTCTGCTTTAATTAGTTTAACAATGTCACCTAATCCCCAATAACACACAGACAATTACAGCATTTCATTCCTTTGTTATAAATGTCGACAAATAAATACTTTAAATCTCTGAAATTACTTTGTAGTACTTAGTGGTGGGACCTTTCCTTTTTGATTGATATCAGATAATTCAGATCAAACTGAAGATGTGTTTTCAGTAAGCTAAGGCAGCTCTAACATAAACTTTCAGACTTGTTTCACTAATTCCACTCATGCAGTAAGTGACATACTAACCCCGTTCAGTGGTTTGCTTCAATCAATATAGAGACAAGAACACCACCGTGGCTCTTTTTGTTAGCTGAAATTGATTGTTGGTAGTTGCTGCTCATACAGTGCTGTGCAAAAGTCTTGTGCCACCCCAAATGTCTTTATATTTTACTAGAAAAATACAAAGTGTATAAGGCAAAAAATATTTTTACAATTCTAACAAGATTGAAAGTCCATATTTGGTTTGATCACCTTTATTCTTCTACACAGCCCGAACTCTCTTAGTCAAGCTTTTTTGTAGTTTCTTCAAGAAGTCTTCAGGGATAGTTCTCCAGGCTTCATGAAGACATTCAAAGCTCTTCTTTGGATGTCGGCTTCCTTTCGTTCTGTTCTCTGTCAAGATGATCCTACACTGCTTCAGTAATGTTGAAGTCCAATCCATGGCTGGTACTGTTCCAGTGTTTGTGCTTTTTTCTTTGCAGCTGGTTTTGCAACTTCAAATCTGATGATACTTTTCGACCTTCGTTTAATTCAATTTTGACAAGATCTCCAACACCACTGGCTGCGGCCCCAATGACCATTTTAAATGAAACTCAGATGCAGCTGAACTCCCGACTGTCAGTTTTAATTCAGGGGGCTGAACAAAAAGATTACATAAAAATGTGAGGAACTAAAGTATTTTTGAATACACTCCCTTCATTTCAGGGGCTCTTAAGTAATTGGACAAATTAAATAACTGAAAATAAAAATGACAATTTCTAATACTTGGCTGAAAACCCTTTGCTTACAATGAGACCGAAGTCTTAAACTCTGTCCATCTGTATTATGGAACGCTGCTCAATCAATTTGACTGCATTTAGCTGGATTTGAGCAGACAGTATGTCTCTGAACACCTCAGAATTCATTCGGCTGCTTCTGTCCTGTGAGACGTCATCACTAAACACTCTAAACACTAATGTCCCAGTGCCACTGGCAGCCATGCATGCCCAAGTCATCACACTGCCTCCGCCGTGTTTTACAGATGATGTGATGTGCTTTGGATCATGAGCTGTTCCACACTGTTCCAAATCCAGTTTTCCTTTCTACTTTCCTTTCTTCCTTTCTATTCCTGAGACTTATGAGTGGCTTGCACCTTGCAGTGAATCCTCTGTATTTACTTTCATGCAGTAATCTCTTTATGACTTGGATATCGATACGCCTACCACCTAGAGAGTGTTGTTCACTTGGTTTGCTGTTGTGAAAGCATTCCTCTTCACCATAGAAATGATTCTGAGATCATCCGCCACTGTTGTCTTTCATAGACATCCAGGTCTTTTTGTGTTATTGAGTTCACCAGTGCTTCCTGTCTTTCTTGTTTACTCAAGCTGTACCAAACTGCAGTTTTTGCCACTTTGACATGTTGTCTGTTCACAGTAAAATCTTCCAAATGCAAGCACCACACCTCAAATCAACTCAAGCCCTTTTTTCTGCTCAATTGATAATGACATAATAAAGGAACTGCCCACACCTTTTAGGCTTTGAGTCAATTGTCCAATTACTTATGGTCCCTTTAAAAAGAGGGTGGCACATGTTAAGGGGCCGAAACTCCTAAACCCTTCATCCAATTTGAATGTGGATATTCTCATAAGAAAGCCGAGAGTCTACACATTATAACCATGTCCATTATATGACTATAACTGAAATATGTTTCAGTGAACAGGTAAAAAACAAAAAACAAAAAAAACTTGTGTCATTGTCCAAATATATGTGAACCTAACTTTTTTTCAGGCCTGAAACTTCTTCTGTTCTCCACTTTTCCAGGCGGACAAGTGGAGGGCAAGTATCTTAACTACACAATACACAGCAAGCTAAAATATGCTGAGTTTTTGGGTAATGGCTCTGTGTAATCACCTTATTGTTGCAAAACCACTATTTTATCCCTGTCGAACTGTGTTAGCTTTGGCATTTTTCAAAGATTTTACTAAAGAAATGGTAACAGATTATGTGTTTGTGTGACAGGCTGCTGTAACAAAAGATATTAGTTTGTAAAAATATAATTTAAAATTGGTTCTTTGTTGCCTGTTATATGTAGACAGAGCACTCATTCGTCCCTTGAGGTGGCGCCATTTATAAGCTCAAGTGATTCTTAGATCAGTGGCTTAACAAAGAATTTTTTTTTTTTAAAGAGCCAATTTCTGAAACAAAATATAATGAAATGAGGTGTTGCACAGCACTACATTTTAAACACATTATTAAGAAATGCTCAGGTTATTACTAATTATATATATATGTGTGTAGTTTCTTGACACCTGGTTATGTGGAACTCCCACCAAATGCAAGACTGCATCAACAAGGTTACATTTGACTCGTGGGGAAATTATTACATTGCTACATATATGATACACTTGCACAGGAGGTTGTGTTGTTCCAACATACAGACAGAATCTATTCACAGACACACACAAACACCACGTCAAATCCGCGTTTGTGGCGATTAGAAGTGTCTTCCCATTCACAGAAAATTCCAGTTTCAAATTTTATTGATCACTTTTGATCACTACATAGTACGACTCCCCTTTATATCTCGACACTCAGACTTTGATCAACCACCTTATTTTGAACTCAGACCCCTCAGATCAGAGAATCAGTTACCATCACAGGTTCCAGAGTGCAGAGTGCTTAAATCAAAGGGGGAGTTATATTTGTGCTGAGGGTTTGCTGTGGGATAAGCTCCAGTTTGATTTTTCCCCTCCCTCTATATATATTAATTTACTTCTATAGAAATAGACTGGCTTTCTTTTTTTAATAATACATGTCATGTCACTATGGATCTTTTGTCTTTTTTCCCTTACTTAATTTCTGTGAAACACATTTTAAGTGTTTTTGAAAGAAATACCAAGGGCATTATCCCAGCTGGTGAAGAGGGAAAGCATCCTAAGAATAAATTATGACACTTCTACTTAGTTTGCAATCTCCAAAAATTGATTCTGTTCATCTGGACGTAGCGTTTTGTGGGAGAAACGTTTCGTCACTCATCCAAGTGGCTTCTTCAGTCTCAGCTGACTGCAGGTTTCCCCAAACTTATAAACAGTACATTTGCATAATGATTGAAACCAGCCCACTGAAGGAACAATGGGCTGGGAGTTCCTTAATCTTAATTATGCAAATTCTCATGACCATTGATCAACAACCACTGATCAAAGACCACTGATCAATGGCCATGAGTACCATTCACAGAGAGTTGGGGAACGGCTGCAATCACAGCATTGTAAGATGGTGAAAGATGTACCCTTAGGCCCCCTCCTCGATTCAGAGATGGTCTTTCTCTTTTCACGTAAATGGCCTCCTTGACTCCGCGCTCAAACCAGCGTTCCTCCCTGTCCAGGATGTGTACATCCTCATCACTGAAAGAGTGTCCACCGGCCTGTAGGTGTGAAAAGACTGCAGAGTCCTGGCCTGACGAGGTAGCTCTTCTGTGTTGTGCCGTCCGCTTCGCCAGAGGTTGTTTGGTTTCCCCGATGTATAAATCCTGGCAATCCTCCTGGCACTTAACAGCGTACACTATGTTACTCTGTTTGTGTCGGGGGACCCGATCCTTGGGGTGGACCAATTTTTGGCGCAGCGTGTTTTGGGGTTTAAAAGCCACAGAGACCCGGTGTTTAGAAAAAATGCGTCTCAACTGCTCGGATACTCCTGACACATACAGGATCACTACAGGTTTTTGCTGGGGCAGCGGTTGTCCTTCTCTCCTGGATTGGCTGGAGCTTCCTTTAGGTGCTGGGATAACCACATTTACTCAGGGCCTACTTGATGTGCTGTTCTTGCCTCCCTGGCCGCTGTGTCAGTGGGGATGGTGTTCGCTCTGTGTTGAGTGACGAAACGTTTCTCCCACAAAACGCTACGTCCAGATGAACAGAATCAACTTTTGGAGATTTACTTTCCTGGATGATTGAGAATGCATCATTAGTTTCTAATCATTTTATATTTGAATATTCATGTTCCAATTATGTAATCTTTTTTTTTAGCCACAAGTACAATTTGTCCAATATCTAATGCACTATAACAACCTGCATTGTATCCATTTTCTTCTCCTGACAATTTTTTTTTTTTTGTTAAAAGAAAACAACTGAAGGCCACACGTAAATCATAAAGGAACTTTTATTTCATTTTGGATTAGAAAGTTGTTCTGCATTCAGCCCATTACAGTACAAACCAGGAACCAAAATTCAAAGGCTGCACATTGCAGCTGATGGACAGAGTAAAAACAAATTACTTCTCAGGTAGTAGAGTAGGCGCTGAAGAGAAAAAGGAAATGAGGAAAAATGATGGGAAAATTAAATTATCAAAACATAAGCCTTCATAGAAGGAGAGCTTCCAGATTTCCTGCAGCTGATGCTGCAAAGAGTGACTCGTAGGAGAAAAGCATCTCAAAACAGGAGGCAAACATTATTTCACATTTGATTCTCCGTGCACCAAAAACATAGCTGTGACTTAATCTCCTGTCTTATGAGCGGTTTTCTCACACCGGCCGTGAAACCAGGTGCTCAGGTTTCACTTCAGCGTACTTCACACTTACGACTCGGCACAAGACGTAACACAATCAAACTGAAACTGTCGATGCTCAATTCTTGATGAACTGATAAATCATGGATAAACAGAGGGCTCTGAAACAGCTGCGGGCCAGATAAATCTCCAGGAAATCGGAGAATACCACTCGCCTGCAGGCAAAAGTTGTCACATCCAGAAGAAAGCAACGTCCTTTTTAAGAATTGGGAGGCTGGAAGGTCTTGGAGGTGGCAAGCATGGCTCGCACTTTGGCCATCAGATCCTGCACAAAGAAGACGAAGAGAGAAAAACAAAGCATGAGATGAGTTTTAATGTACAGCTTTCCCACTAAGACCCCCAGTACAATGTTGCAACTGGCATGGCAAGAGATATGCCATGCCTCAGTGGGTGTAATAATAATACAACTAGTAGTCATTTAGTTTGATCTAAGCAGATCTACTAAATCAAACAGAACCGATCAAAATTTAGGAGCGGAGCAAACACACTGCACTGGAAGGGGACAAAACAAAGCACTTTATTTTGAAAGAACTACAAAATGGAAAAAGTAGATCTGCCAACGCTTTTCTTTTCTTGTCACAGTGTGTTACTTCTCCTTAAAGAGGAATAATTTCTCCTGTAATTCTTCAGCAAACTATTCCCTGCAGTACGAAAGAGCTGCTAGTAATGGTGTTCCCACTGAGAATCAACCATGCAGCTGACAGAAACACAAGTTCATCCATTTGTTTTTTTGTTGCTGCTTGTGGGATGAATGAAGGCAACACTTCCATTCATTTCATAGAAGAAAGAAAAAGTGAAGGAAGGAAGAAAACGAGTATGCAGGAATGTATAAATAGTGACTGAAATGTTACACCAGCCTCAAAGTTTTGTTGCACTGCTATACATTTTAAAAGATTAACAACAGAATCCCCTTAAAGGCAATTAGAAAACACATATATTAACTCCTTGGCCAACCCACACATATCCCTGACAACTGCTCTGTAAACAGGTTATTTACTTAAAACAATATAATTAATAGGAAGTTGCAACGAGAGTGCACAGCAGGGAAACAGAAACACAGTGGAAGAAACTGCCAAACAGCAGTTTTTCATTTCCACTTTCTCCTCCTTCACTCTTCAGGTAGAAATGTAAACTATGCACACCACAGGGGCAAGTGCTTACGCTGCAGAATAGGAAGTGTTAATTTGCATCGCGGTGCACGAGCGATTCATGCACGCATGGACAAATATCCACCCTCAAGCTCTCCTGACAGATGAGACGAATTAACAGCTGTAATCACAAGAGGGGGAAGGAGCTGTCATATCAAATTGCTCTAAAGGCCGTTTCTCTCAAAACCCTGATGTTCTCGGATATACACAGATAACGGAAACACACAATGACAACGCTCAGAATTATCATCAAGTGGCTGGACGTGTGCTCTAAATTCCTATTACTAAATTAATTAAAGACAGACACCTGAGTTTGATGTTGAACATTTTCATAAAGTTCACATTTGACTTTTTTGTTTGATGCTGGAGTTTTAGTTGAGTGTGACAGTTAAATTGCCAGCTGTACTTATACCTCTGTAATAATGAACAGGGATACCTGTAAGAAAAGCATGTTTTTTTCTCCACACTGTAGCACTTGTGCATAATTTAAGTCCTTATCATTTTATTATATTTGCCTCATCTACACTGGAGTAAAGACCGACGGGCAGCTGCTACTCCACAACCCCACCACATATACACTTTACACCAACAGAGACGACATTTAACGACCTCCCCGCACCCATAATGACGGTTTTGACACCTCAGTATACATCAATAAAGATACAGTTTGATGACCACTAGAACAGTTTTGGGGTTTTACACGGGTACCAGCAGAGGAAGAGACCACCCTGACTAACTTCTGACGCACACCCACTCATTTTGTTCTATAAGAAGGCCTGAAGACACACACTGGTCGCTTTACACAACGCAACTACAAAGCTACTTTCTAATTGTGTGTCTGTGCTTTTAAATGCCGCCTGGCTTTACGCTGAGAAGTACAGCACAGTATTTCCTTATTTGACTGCAAAATTACACCAAAAATGTAAAAAATTTTTCACAGGAAGCTTTAGTATTAAATGTAAACATTTGTGATATCGTAACATTTGTATGTTGGTAATAGTGGGGAAATAGAAGGAATAGATCGTGCGAGGTGCACACCTTCATCTACTAAAGAACACGGCCTCTATTTACACAGTTTTGCTGTTGTGTGTGGGGTGGAAATCAGATTGTGGCTGCGGTTATTATTGACCGGCTTCTTTAGAAAACAATGCGAGACTGTTTGGAAGCAAACAGATATCACTCCTGCCTTTCTGTTGTATTTCTGATAAAGCTGTGCCAGAATCCTGTCATGAAATTAAACAAAAGGAAATGTCACACATTACAAGGACAGCTTTATTTTTTCACTGAATTGGGATGTTGGGTTTTTTTCCTCATTAGGACAAACTATTTTCCTTGTATGCTGTCAGTTAACCACATTTACCTGTTTAGGATTGGAACCTAATGTTACAAACACTAGGCCTGAAAAACTAACATGGAAGCACTATTTATAACTCTCACTGGGCCCTTAAGACAGTTTTAAAACTATAACCAGTGGGTCAAGTTAGGAAGTGGGATTACAGAAATAAGGGCGTCACATATTTGCTTTTAACGGCAACAACCGTTAAAAAAAACAAACAAACAAAAAAAAACTGTTAGGAAAATCTTGAGGGAGCAATGTAGCAGCCACATGTATTGATATCTAGCCTTTCTGTCATTAGATTCCCCTCCAAGAAACTATGCAGTGTTTGAGATACCCACACTCCTAATTTAAAACACTCCCAGTCCCAGTGCAGTTCACTGTAAAGGTGAACAAAGTATCTTTCAAATGTACAGCAACAGGGAAGACGGGAAAGAAGACAGAGGAACACAGACAAACACGAGAGAAATAAGAGCTGGAATGAAGCAAATAGCAACTAGGCACCCGGAGGGAAGCAGAGCCCATTAGGCAGATGAGGATGTGCTGAATTATTCAAGATGTGTTTGTAAAACATCACAGATGGGGTATAAGTAGTTAGCGGTTTTGAATCAGAGTATGTTGCAGCAGCATGTTTCCACCAGCTAGCTTGTGTTGCTATGTTGAGATGAAGGTGGGAGAAGCGACTACGAGATAATGAGAAAGAAACCGAAATAGGACTTTTTTTTTGTTGTTGTTGATGACAGAAGAATCAAGAGATGTTCATTGTGGAACACACACACACACACACACACACACACACACACACACACACACACACACACACACACACACACACACACACAGAGCCAGGTGAGCGAGTTAGTTTCACTTCAGTTGAAGTTATTCCAGTGTTCATAGAAGAGTTAGTGTGAACGCAGAGGCAACAGTATCGACCTGCATTACATCGACTCCCAGAAGCTCTAGAAATCCAGCACACTGCAGCCTCACTGTAAGATGCTGTCTAGTATGTACAGTATTCAATACATGTGAGAGCACCGCTGTGTTTATTAAATGACTTAAAACTGTATCGCCGCTTAATTAATGCATTAGTCACAACCTGAAAAAGAGTATCTCGCCTTTTAAATGGCGTGGATATCGTGATGTGAACCGGTGGCTTCTGAAGACTGTCTTGAATCCTTGAGATGAACATTTTCACCATTGCTGTCTTAGTATTTTAAAATTGGATGTGAAACTGCATGCCCATTCGCTCCTAACTCTGCTCTAGGCTCATCTTTTTATATCGTGTCCAGTTTTACACCTACAGTGAGGTGAAAAAGAGCTTTTAGTCACACTAAAAATGTTTCAGATCCTCAAACAAATTATAATATTTGGCAAAGATAATCTGAGTAAATACAAAATGTAGCTTTAAATGAGGACTTTATTTATTAAAGGAAAAAAAGTAATCCGAACCTACCTGGCCATGTGTAAAAAAGTAATTACCCTCTTGTGAAAGTATGGATTAAATGATTACTCACATTTATGCAAAGTTGAGTTCAATTTCCCTCACCACACCCAGGACTGATTAATGTCAGACTTACTGAATAATGAAATCACTTAAACAGCACCTGTCTGACAAAGTAAAGCCTAAAAGATCCTAAAAGCAACTCATCATGCCATGATCTAAAGGAGCAGCTGGAACTGACATCCATCAGTCTGGAAAAGGTTATAAAGACATTTCTAAGGCTTTAGGACTCCAGCGAACCACAGAGAGAGCCATTATCAACAAATGGAGAAAACCTGGAACAGTGGTGAACCTTCCCAGGAGTGGCCGGCCTACTAAAATTCATTTCCCATCCAGGAGGTCACAAAAGAGCCCAGAACAAAATCTAAAGAGTCACAGGCCTCGCTTGTCTCAGTTAAGGTCAGAGTTCACGATTCATAACAAGAAAGAGCCTGGGTAAAAATGGCATCCATGGGAGAGTTTCACAGCGAAAAACAATCTGCTGACCAAAACGTACAGAAAGGACACAACACACACACACACACACACACACACACACACACACACACACACACACACACACACACACACACACACACACACACACACAGGCTTTGGAGAGTCTGGACCAACTGACATGCTTGGCATGACCTTAACAAGAGGAGCTATTAAAGTGTGACTAATATGCAAAAGAGAAAAAGCACTGAATGGGCTGCATCTGTCTAAAATCATCACTGATCTAACAGTTCTTCAGGGAGACTAATGATACATTAGAAAAACAAATATTAAACACAGTTGAAGCAATAATCAGGAGGTAGAGAACAAGCCATGGTCCCACTCAGAATCAGAGTGGCTGTTCGCTGCCAAACACACTGAACTACTTGCACATCTTTGAAAACAGACGGACAAGTGCTTTACCCTGGGCACAGGGGTTATCGCTGGAAATTACAGCTTCTGTGTTGGCTCAGGCAGTGTGAAGAAAATAGCATAACATCAGCTTCTATGGACAGTGCCCCCCCAAAAATACCATTTGCTCTTCAACATAAATGTGCAAGATTACACTTTGCTAAAGTACCAGAAAAGAAGCCTGATTGACACTGGGAGCACCTCCTTCAGTCAAATGGGAATATTTTTGATATTTTCCTCTGATGAAATTAGGGCTGCCACAAACGATTATTTTGATAGTCGACTAGTCACCGATTAGTCGACTAATCAGATCATCATCCATTGGACGTACAGCGTACAGCTTATTGCACCAGCAGCATCTGCTCTTATATAACTATCATTAGCTTACAGCTTTGAGTGTTTAAGGTATGTGCTAACTAAAAATAAAGACAAGATGATAGTTTATTAAATTTTAATGAAATTTGCAGATTGTTTCGGTGAAGTTTAATAAACTCCTTGCTATCTAAAATATAACAGGACGGAGTATATTCTCGACCATCTCACACTTCTGATAATCAGTTGTCTGCTTGACGTTTATTCAGCTGTGTAAAAACTATAACTTTAATCTCAGCCAAACAGATTTTACTCAGGAACAAATAAAATACTAAAAAAAGCCAAACAATTACATTTTTAAGTTATCCAAGTGACTTATATGAGTTTAACCTGAGTAGCGAAAGACGGCGGTGGGTTTGAAAACAATCTGCCGGGAGTCCGGTGTTCTCACGGGCTCCAGTGAGCCTTGCCCCCGGCTAGCTATCGAGCTAGTGGGTAACAGACGTCTCCGAAAACGTCGGAGCGCTTTTGAAAACATGTGGTGTCTTGATAAACTGAGCAGATATTTGAGGTTTACACAGTTACATTCTCGCCTGAAAATACGTTAAACGTTTATTTTGTGACCCAGAAAGAATAATAAGAGTAATATTAAAACTAACTAGCTGCTGCCATTGTTGGAAACTGAGCTGGGCTGTGCTATGAATTCTGGGACAGAGCTAGTGATGTGCGGATCGATCCTGAAATATCGATTCCTCCGATACCAGTCATTTATGTTCTAGAATCGATTTTCACATTAAAATATCGATATTTTAGTAATTTAGGGTAAATTTGTAGTTTATCATTAACAGGAACAGAGTGGAAAGAAACTATAACATTCGGATTGTCTACATTCAAAGGAACTACTTCCTCTTCCGCCTTTCATAAGAAACTGTGCGAAATACGGCTGTATAAATGTCTCGCAGCCGCTGGCGTGCTCACTCACAACAATGGCTGAGCGTAGTTGGAGTCATGTGCGGACGTATTTTACCTCCACAAACAGCTGAGACGTGGTTTGCGATACATGTGGCAAAAAAAGTAAGGTGTTGTGGCCATACTTGCCAACCTTGAGACCTCAGAATTAGGGAGACATTCGAAAGGGCTGTTGGGGGGGTGATAAATACATTTTGCAGTGTTTATTTATCGGATACAATACGTTAAATGTCACCGTTGTTATTGGCCGGCCCGGAAACAGCGGGGGTGTCCAAATTCAGAGGCTGCTTCCACCTGAGGACCCGGCCTTCGCGGTCTAAAGAAAGCCGGGTAGTACGTCACGAGCTCCCTCGGTGGAGTGAAACTCTGCCGTCTGCTCCTTGCTATCTAAAATATAACCGGGCGCTGACTTAAACTCTCGACCGTCTCACACTTCTGTTTAATCAGTTTTCTGTTTGACGTTTATTCAGCTGTGTGAAAACCCCGGAGGAACCCTCCCGAGGGATTAATAAAGTTTTATTTAATATAATCTAATCTAATAACTTTAATCTCAGCCAAACCGATTTACTCACGAACAAATAAAACACTGAAAAAGCCAAACAATAAAATTTTTAAGTTATCAAAGTGACTTATACAGGTCCTTCTCAAAAAATTTGCATATTGTGATAAAGTTCATTATTTTCTGTAATGTACTGATAAACATTAGACTTTCATATATTTTAGATTAATTACACACAACTGAAGTAGTTCAAGCCTTTTATTGTTTTAATATTGATGATTTTGGCATACAGCTCATGAAAACCCAAAATTCCTATCTCAAAAAATTAGCATATTTCATCCGACCAATAAAAGAAAAGTGTTTTTAATACAAAAAAAGTCAACCTTCAAAAACTTATGTTCAGTTATGCACTCAATACTTGGTCGGGAATCCTTTTGCAGAAATGACTGCTTCAATGCGGCGGGACATGGAGGCAATCAGCCTGTGGCACTGCTGAGGTGTTATGGAGGCCCAGGATGCTTCGATAGCGGCCTTAAGCTCATCCAGAGTGTTGGGTCTTGCGTCTCTTCTGGCGCTTCTGCCGCTGTTTCTGGTTCAAAAGTGGCTTGACCTGGGGGAATGCGGCACCTGTAGCCCATTTCCTGCACACGCCTGTACACGGTGGCTCTGGATGTTTCTACTCCAGACTCAGTCCACTGCTTCCGCAGGTCCCCCAAGGTCTGGAATCGGTCCTTCTCCACAATCTTCCTCAGGGTCCGGTCACCTCTTCTCATTGTGCAGCGTTTTCTGCCACACTTTTTCCTTCCCACAGACTTCCCACTGAGGTGCCTTGAACAGAGGCTGTTGCCTCTGTGAACAGCCTATTCGTTCAGAAATTTCTTTCTCTGTCTTACCCTCTTGCTTGAGGGTGTCAATGATGGCTTTCTGGACAGCAGTCAGGTTGGCAGTCTTACCCATGATTGCGGTTTTGAGTAATGAACCAGGCTGGGGTTTTTTAAAAGCCTCAGGAATCTTTTGCAGGTGTTTAGAGTTAATTCGTTGATTCAGATGATTAGGTTAATAGCTCGTTTAGAGAACCTTTTCATGATATGCTAATTTTTTGAGATAGGAATTTTGGGTTTTCATGAGCTGTATGCCAAAATCATCAATATTAAAACAATGAAAGGCTTGAACTACTTCAGTTGTGTGTAATTAATCTAAAATATATGAAAGTCTAATGTTTGTCAGTACATTACAGAAAATAATGAACTTTATCACAATATGCAAATTTTTTGAGTAGGACCTGTATATCATGTTTAACCCGAGTAGCGAAAGACCGCGGGGGTTTGAAAACGATGTGCTGGTCGGCTTAGATATTTGAAGTTTACACAGCTACATTCTCACCTGAAAATATGTTAAAAGTTTTTTTGCGACCCAGAAAGAGAAATAAGAGTAATATTAAAACTAAGTCGCTGCCGTCATTGTTGGAAACTGGAATTGGCTGGGCCGCACTATGAATTCTGCGATATGGTTTTTCAATTTTGTTGTCTGGGTGGAAAATCGGGAGATTTTCGGGAGGGGCACTGAAATTTGGGATTCTCCCAGAAACATCGGGAGGGTTGGCATGTGTGGTTGTGGCAACATCATTAACCTTGTCAAACACCTCAGAGTAAATCATATCACAGAATATGACGAGCTTTTGTTGAGGCGAACTGAAGAAGAGGACAGGGACAGGTGCTGCTAGGGCGAGACAGACGTCTCTCATGGAGTCCTTTAGTGGTGCAGGCAGGCAAGGTGTTCAAATAGCGCACAACTTCAGGTTTTTTTATTTCTATATGATGAACTCTGCATTATTAAGTGATAAGAACAAGAAATCTGATGTCCTGTAATCATTATGACGCTATAATTTGAGATACAATAAATAAAATGTTTTTGTACAAAGTATCGGTATCGGATCAGTATTGTCGATACCACCCTGAATATTACTTGGTATCGGATCGGAAAGGAAATCAGTGGTATCGCACATCACTAGACAGAGCTACTTCTTCTTCTTCAGGGTTTAACGACAGCTGGCATCCTTGTACATGCAGTGCTGCCATCTTCTGCTTCAGTCCGTTATTACACTCTTAAATCCTACTACTTATTCCTGCGTCTTTTGTGATCTTACAAAGCTTCAAACGACGCGTCGACTATTAAATCATTCGTCGACGATTTTGATAGTCGACGTAATCGTGACTAGTCGACTAATCGTGGCAGCCCTAGATGAAATCCAGCAGGCTACACATGAACCTGCCCAAGACTGCCACAGTGAATACATAGTCATAAGAGTAAAGAATGGAGGTGGAAATAAAGATGAGATGGGCTGCACGGACACAAAAACTGTTGGAAGAGGACACAGATGTCACCGTGAATGCCTGAGGATATGACAAACTCCCGTCAGACGAGATGACCTCCAGCCTCCAGAAGCACGGCAACAGAGGAATATTCCTGCATGATAACAATCTAAAGCACACAGCAGACACACTGTGATGTGGTTAAGTATGTCACCTAATGTCAATCCAATATACCTTGGGAAGATTTTAAAGAAAGGCAGAGCAACATAAACCCTCCAGACTGTCTATGAATAATGGCAGAACACTTCTCCAGATTTGGCGCCACATAAAAATCGATGCGAAAGACAATTAAAAAAAGAAAAAGAAAAGTCAGTGGACAAACAAAGTACAGAAGAAATAAAAGATCCAAGTTTACATGCGAGTAAACGCTCTGCTCAGCTTAGAGAAACACATTCCCAGTAAGGTGACACAGTTCTGAATAATCAGTCTTTTAGGTGATATTGCACAGGGCTGTACTCCCACGTTTGACACTTTATGTTTACCTGCATGCTAGGTTTATTTCGCTCAGTTGGAGGAGAATCCGTGTATCAAAATAATGCATTGCAGAGGCAAGTATAAATTAAATTACTGACATTTAATCAGAGAGGTTTATGGTGATGTAGACTTAAAAATCAAAGTACGTACAGACATTTTTAGGCTTCTCAAAGTTCTCCTAAGGTTTTCAACAGCAGTCAAATACAAGTAGATTAGGAGCAAAACACTTGTGTGCTTTAGGAAAGAGATAAAAGCTACATAATAAATATGAATCTAAATGAGCACAATGTCCAAATGAGGACTGACAGGACTCAACAGTAACTGCTCGTGTTTTTGCACTTTTGTTTTGTGGATTTTACAACAATTTTAAGGAGAATCATTAAACAGACATGAATAAAGACAGTGTTTAAGAATATCAATGATCTCTGTGGATTATATAACGCTTCGTCTGTAGAAGTGATACGCGTGAATGCACTTATCTGAGGTGCACTTCTGAAAGCAACAAAATAGTGGCTATAAATTGTCTATAGCAATTTAAAAACATGCAGGCAAGGACAGTGCCTGCCAGGGGTCAGAATTTATTGACGAGCCGTGTGTGAGGTTACACTGTGAGTTACGGGTGTGTAGCACTTACTCAGATGCAACTGTTTTTCATTTTTCGCACCCAAATGAGACAAAACACCAACACAGCCTGCCACTTATCTACATTAAACAGGCCCAATATGACCCAGACGCACTATAACAATACAGCAATAATTATGTGACACCAATAAACACGTTGGTTCTCCTTTGGTCTGGAGGTGCCTCTCACTGTCAAAATCAAAGGAGAACCTGATGCTACGATGTGCTTTTATATTTTGAGGCATTCTGTGCTTCAGCAGTTTGAGGAACAAATACCCCGTTGCATAAAACAAGACCGACATTTTTAACTCCAGTAATCTGAGTTTGTCTTGGAGGAACATGAGCGGTCTGCACAGAGCCGGAAACTGTTCTGGCAACACAACGCCATCAGTTTTTGGGAATGCTGAGATGCTGCACAAGCGCTAATTGTACTGTTGTGTTGTTTTGCGTGTGTTCGCAGAGTTTTCAGCCATGCAGCCTATTTGTCAGCCACAAAATGAAAGGGTGGACTAACTGGCATTGTCCCATCTAGAAAACTACAGGATAGCTGCTGTAATCCATGTCAGTGCCACCTTATCAGGCTGCATCAGAAACAATTGTATGCAAATGTTGGATTACTGTTAAATGCATGGCACTGATGTAAGCAGTGTGTAAAATTCTCGCACGCACGCACGCACACACGCACGCACACACGGTATTTTAACATTTGGTTTAGTCAACTGTCAGAAAGTGGCTACACGCAGAGCTCTATGTGCAGTTACTGTAATTTTACAGCTGGAAGTGTCTATGCTGTGCTCATCACTCAACAGGAGACTATGGGTTGCATTAGGGCATGACGACAGTGGCAACTATCCAATCAAACCTTTTCAGTAAGTTTTCTTTGGGTGTTTTTTATTAAAAGAGAAAAGAAAAGCCTGACAATTAATTTTTTTAAGCAATTTGGGGAAAGTGACTTCTCATCCTGCGCTCCCAGGATGAGATGCGCAGGGCCGAAGAGCAATCTGGAGCCAAGATGCACTGCCACGATGAGAAGTGATGAGAAGCAAAACTGACACAAGGTTCAGCTTTTAAGTTGAAGCGACAACTTCTTAGCAAACACTCGCTTATTTACACATCATGTGTGTCGTTTAGTGCCAAGCAGGTAGTGTATGGCGAGCTTTTACAGCTTTAGGCTTAAACCCAAGCTTCCAAAACTGTGGGCTTAGTTTTTACACAGCTAAGTAATAAACTAAAAAAAGTTATAAAGTTATGTGAAGCCAACCTCTGCTTCTCTGTTGCATTATAAAATGTAAAAGAAAAAAAACACATGGGGTATAAAACCATACTGAATGTTGAAACCTGCCATTTTCTTAACTTGAACTGACAACTTGCTGAACTTGACCTTGTGTTTCTCAGCAGTAGTGGTAATGGTCCTTCTTGTCTGAATTTACAAGTACCACTGGAGAAAACATTTTCAAGACCATGTGCTGCTTCTGCCTCCTTCCTTTGCAGTGAAGTGAAATCCATCTCCCAAAAGACTTCGGCAAGTTTGCAGAGGTTTCTGTTTTTGCCTCTCGCTTCATCGGTGCCAACTAATATTCAGTCTCTCTTATCCTAAATTCTTGGCGAAGCTCCCAGGATGAGATGCGCAGGGCCGAAGAGCAATCTGGAGCCAAGATCCACTGCCACGATGAGAAGTGCTGTTTGTTTATTAAAATAAGAGCACATGTACCCCTAACACCGGTAAACAAGACCTCAGCAACACGGTTCAACAATGTTATCCAACAAAACACTATTAGAAACCTGCGCCTCCGCCATCAACCGGTCAACCATCAGTCGACTATAAACTTAGCAGACACTTTTAACAAATCGAGGCCATCTGCAAATCCGTTCTCACCGCTTTGTTTTGACAAGTGTTACTTCCAAGGTTATGAGAGAAATTGTCAAGTTACATTTTCATCCAAATCAAAACGGATGACAAGTCCCAGAGGCAAGCAAAATCATGACGGTTTAATATCGGTCGTTCCGTGGCAACGAACCAAATTCAATTTGCTGCGGATGATCATTCAATATGGCTGAAAGCGAGTGAACCTGGAGTCCGCACAGTTTTCTTAACGACAGTTTCAAACTGTCAAGAAACAAAATCAGACTGGCAGTTTTTCTCCAGGTATGATGCATGAGATTGGATTACACTGCCACTGAATACAGAGTGCAGCTTTATCACATTTGCACCACATATAAATGTAAGACAACGGCCTCCCCATGGTTCAAACAAACAAATATAGCACACCGACGTGCTGTAAAAACACACAGAAGGTACAGGGAGAAGTGGATAAATATAAAATGAGTTCAAGTCCAAAGCTCTAAAAACTAGCTATATTTTGGTGTATGAAAGAGAACAGCACTTTCCATCCTTCCTCTTTGCATGATGGAAACAAAGAACACCACTAAGTACTTTCATTGGATGGGATGGAAAAGTTCAGCAGGGGATGCATCTGGGATAAGAGCAAAGAACAATACCTGAGTTATTTTAGACTGAACAGAGGATACTATGGATGAGGACACTGCCTTGTCTTTCTCCAGAGAACCACCCCTGAAAAGAAAACAGAGGAGAAGGACACAAAAGAGTCAAAAAGCATAAAATCAATCATGTAAACAGGAGAGAATATTCAATATTTATGATGTTTCTCTGAAATGCCCAAAGTTCGACAGGCATCGAGAGCGACAGAAAGAAAAGATGGAAGGAAGGAAAGAGGTGAAAGAAGTGTCCTGTAACACTGAAATATCCATCTAGAGCTAAAAGACCAAACACAGACAGAGTATTTAATCATGCAGACAAATTTCAGGCCTCAAGTTCAGCTTCACGGCTCCGTCCGAAGCTTAAATGTCTCTACAGTCCAGCATTTCATAATTCATCAAGAGATTAAAAAAAAGGAACAAATCATGTCCAAGTTGATTGAACACAACAGGTGAACACAACTGCAGAAAAGACCGCTGCTCATGATAAAAATTTTAGCCTTTCAAACGTTTGTGCGTGTGCACGGCACTCAGTACAAAGTACTACCTGCCCCTCCCGCTGTTATTATGGCATCATGATCTAGGTTCCTTTCCCCGGAGAAAGTAAACAGCAAAACCTTTCATGCTTTCACCCACAGTTTAGGAAGAAATGGCAACAAAAGACTGTCTTCTATTGGAATGACTCCTGCGTCTGCCAGGATAATTGCGCCCCACATGAAAAGACGAGCATTTGCTAAATCTATGGAAGAAAAAGCATTCTCCTTCGTAACAAAGCGCATGAGACGGCTGATATACTGGTTAAGCAGAGCTTTTAAAAACATTAAATTATGGTGCATGCAATACTTCAGTTTGAACATAAAAGGAACTGTTGTGTTTTTCAATTTTGCAGAAGTCAAAAATATTTACATTGTTTCCTGTTTTCCCAGAAGCCTGTTTTTTAATGACGGCAGATTTTAAAAGTTATGCTGGGTTACACAAACTAAAGACTGAAAAATAAAACTTTTATACATTAAACTACAAAACAAGTGAACATCCACAAACGCACCGATTGGTATCAGCTAGAAGGCATGACGCTTAAAATCTGGAAACTTTGCAATAAAACTTTGGAAATAAAAGAGGTGGAATTTTAAATATTGTTATTTTGTAATTAACAGGCTCTATTTACCAACAAGCCACAAGTTCATAATAAGTCCTTCTCTTTTAGTTAGATATTGAAGTGAACAGAGTGCGCCTGGCCAACATTTAATCTTCTTGCATTGAAAAGTCAACACGCTGCTAAAGTGGCAGACTACCAACTGCAAGTCTTATCAAGTCTGTGGCCAAGATCATTAATGCGCTTTTGCCCTTGTGATCTTTAAGCTGAAAGACCCAAGCTGTGCGCTGTGATATCAGGAGAGCAAACACTGTTCAGTAGAAGGAGTTTAGAAACACAAAAAAACAACAACAACAACAACATAAAAATAAACATTTCTAAATATTAGTCAGTGAAAAAGAGTGCATCAGCATAACCTCTGTTAGGTTCTTAAAACGGCAGCAGCTGGAGTGTTTGATTATCAGACCTAAAGGAACAATCTATTGTTGCAAATAAGAGAGATTTAAATGCAAGAATACATCTTCTCATTTACTTGAAGCTAAAACAAAAACAAAAAAAACCCAAAACAAAACATTTAAGCCTTCAGTAAAGAGACTTTCATTTACATCTACATGCTGGATGCAAGCTGGATTATTGACAAGCGTCTGGAGGGGTTACCTTGAGTGAGCCAGGCTGGAGGCGGGGCTCGCTGATGGAGACAAAACTCTGCCGGGTGAAGAGTATGGTGAGAACGAGGAGGCCGCAATTTGCATCTGTCCTGAGGATGACAAGGAGCTCCTCTGCTGTTCAGGAGGAGACCTGACAAAAGCAAGAAGAGCACAGCAGGAGCTAAAAACTAAAACGTCTCAATCAGATATTAACACTGCACAATAAACAGTGGTGGTTTGTATCTGCCAAGCCTTGCATGAAATATTGGTGTACTCAAAACAAAATAAACATCTTTAATTATAATTTAACTGAGCATATGAACTGCTGTAATATACACCCTTAACTTCACAGGCCAATTAAACTCTATTTAAGAGGCATTTTGCATAGTTATTCCCAGTATCTTACTCTGGTTTGAACAATTCCCTGCAAATTTCATTCAGTTACAAGATTTTAGAGGATTTTCTTGCTTGTGCTGTTTTTTGTTTATAATATTGTAATATTAGTATTGCCTTGTGGTAACAACTAGTCCATTTCATAAGGCTTCATTCTTTCATCATTATCGTGATGAGAGGTCTGTTTCTGGTTTAGCTCTTTCTTTTGGACGGATGCCTTAAAAAATCTTTAGAGACTCTTTGGTATGTTGCAGAATTCCCAGGTGAATCAATGACAGGAGGCTGCCCAGTGCCTAAAGCAGTGAAACGCTAGTGAGCATATTTTTTAAAAAAAACTGTACTTCTATTTTTTTGTAACAATGCCTATTTATCTGTCGGTATCAAGCGACTGTTGTACAATTATAAAGACAAAACTATATTTACTGGGATGAACTTTGCAGTGCATTTACCAAAACTTCCTCATGCCCTCCCCTTTTTGGGGAATCAAACCGTCTTCTAGTTACATGAAGTTGGCCTTAATGACACATGGAAAACCTTGAACACTGATAACGGTTCCCCTGTTGCTTTTGTAAAAATAAAGAAAACTAAAGAATATCAAGAAAATATGGACTAACCACCCAAGAGTTGCATCATTAGTGCCCCTCTCAGCCTTAAAGGCTGCAAAAATCAATGTTTTTAGTGTGAAAACAAAGCTGCATGTGAGGACCTATGACTTTTTTCGCAGCACACGGTGAAGACACCTGCTGTTAGATTTACCTGGATCTTGAAAGCCCCCTGGGCAAGTTGGAGCTGCTGCTGGGATGATAGTGTTCCCGCTCTTTCTCCTCGCGTCTCCTTTCTGATGAGTTGCCCCTTCTGTCCTTTCTTCCTGGGGAGTGTGAACGGGATCTGGACAGAGAGCAGAACAAAGAGAATGAAAGATGGAAGAAATCGTTAAATATCAGAAGGCAGAACATGAGAGAGAAGCAAATGTATTGGAAATAAAGAAAAAGAGGAGAAGAGTGAGGCAGAAAAAAAAATGATAAGCCTAATGGAGTTAAAGTGAAAAAGAAAAAAAAGGCGACATGAGGGCTTTGCACAACTGAAAATGAAGAAAAGATAGGTTTGAATAAGACTTTTAATTATTTCAGTAAACTTTTGGAAGACCTGAACGTGGTGCAATTTACAGATAAACACTGTTTAAATACTGAGGAACTGAACAGGACAAAAAAATCATTATTCAGTTCATTACTTTAATACAAGTTATATAAAAGGACTCACAAAATGGAAATACTACTTTTATTCTTAACTAGGCAGAAAAGCATTAAGTATTCATAAATATTTTAAGAAATTAATAACCTTGTCAGATTTCTTTCCATAAAGGGCATAGCCAAATTTATTTTGTCCCACTGCCCAATGTGCAGAACATGCATGCCATTTACAAACACAGCATAGCAAGGCTGGAAAATGAAACAACCAGGATAAGATTAAGAATACAGCCTGCGTGTGTGCGTCTCTTTCCTATCACAATGTTCTAATAGTTGAACCTCTCAGTTCAGTTACCTTGCTCAAAACAAACAAACAAAAAAAAAAAAAAATCCCCAAACCCCACAAATCTGTAGAAAGGCAGCATAAACTCAAAGCAAAACATAATGACAAAAAAGAAATAACAGAAGGTATTAAAAGCTTCTTTTCAGCCGCCTGTGGCTGGAGTGAGCAGCATCACTGTTGCATTCATTCTGACTTTTTTGTGGTGGATTAAAAGAAATAAAAAAAGACTGAGTTTTTAGTGGGAGCGTCTTACCTGGACCTGCGGGATCTCCTGTAGGCACTGGGAAGGGAGTGTTTGCTCTTTGATCTCGATGCTGACCTGGATCTTGACCTCCTCTTGTGTTTTTTCTTCTTTTTGTCTTTGTCCCTCCCTTTGTTCCTATCCTTGTCTCTGTCTCTCTGTCTGTCCCTGTCTCTGTCTCGATCTCTGTTTCGATCTCTGTTTCGATCCCTATCTCGATCTCGATCTCTGTCACGATCTCTGTCACGATCTCTGTCGCGTTCTGGACCTTTGGAGGAGGTAATATACGAGGAAGATGATGATGACGAGACGGATGGGGGCTCCCTGCTGTGGTGGCTTCTATGGTTCTCCACAGACGATCTTTGATCCTGAGCATAAACAGGTGGTGCAGGGGATACTTGAGGAGGTGCAGGATCCGCGAAAGCAGAAAAAGCTTCTTGCAGCTAAAGAAAGACAAAATAAGTACAGAGAGCAAACAAACGTCAGTATTATTTTGTTGTTTATTTCCCCCCACATGCACAGTACCTTCCTATATCTGATATTGTGGACAATTAACAAGCTCGTCTACTTAAAAAGATGAAGGCAATGGACAACCCTGGCTGGAATGTGTTTACCCCAGCTGGGGGAACACTGTGCAAGTAATTAGGTTAACTGGTGACAGATCAGTAACATAACTGGGTATTAAACGAGCATCTTAGAGAGCCATTGTTTCTCTAAAACATAGGCAGAGTTTCACCAATCTGCAAAACACATACGTCTACAAATTGTGGAACTATTTCAAAATCCATGTTTCTCTGTACAATTCTGAAGACTTTGAATATATAACATCAAAAGATTCCTGGAATCAGTATTGGATGCTTGTGATCTTCAGGGCCTTGAGTGGTACTACATTAAAAACAGGCATAATTCTGTTATGGAAATCACTGCATGAACACAGCTCACCGTGACATTCACAAATGCAGGTGTATGATTTATCGTGAACAGAAGCCACAGATAAACATGAACCAAAAACGCCACTCTGGGCTAAAGCTAATTAAAAATGGACTGAGGCAAAGTGGAAAACTGTTGGTCAAATGAATTTAAATGTGAAATGTCTTTTTGGAAAACATGAATGCTCCGTCCTCCAGACTAAAGAGGAGAGGGAGGATGTGGCTTTTTCCAAAGCAAAGTTCAAAAGCCTGCATCTCTGATGGTAGCTTGCATATCTGGAAAGGTGCCATGAAAGCTCAAAGGTATATACAGGTTTTAGAGCAACATATGCTCCAATTCAGACAACAACTTTTTCAGGGAAGGTGTTGCATATTTCATATCATTCCATATTTACATCTAGATGAGGCCTTTCTCAGCAAGACATTGCTCAACTGCATACTGCATCTATTCCAACAGCATGGCTGCCTGCAGTCCACACCTTTGACCAGCTGACAGCATTCGTTGTATCACTAAATTTACAATCCCAGAAGTCCCACAATTGTTGAGCAGTTAGCTACTATCAGACAACAATGAGACAATAGTCCTCTCTCAAAGGGGGGGGGGGGTGTTGCTACACAGTGGCCTTGTCCCACGTTTTTTGACACATGTAGCTGCCATCAATTTTAATATGCCCTTTTAAAAAACAAGAAAAAGAAAAAGGACATATACTCCTAGAAATATTTGATATATTCTCTGTTTTATATTGTAAGTAATGATTGCATTTTGTTTTTATTCACATTTACACAGTCACACAAACGTTTTGGAGGTGTGGTTGTATTACACTATATTATGCTATAGATAGCGGAGATACCACGGGAAATATAAGGGTAAAATATGTCTAGTCTGTATTCACGTATGGTGGTTAAAAATGCTTTAGATAAATTTGATTAATTGTTTTCTTAATTTTCTAACTTGACTTATTTTCTGCTCTAAGGCCTACAGCTGCACAGTGTCTAAAATCACAAAAGGTGAAGAAGAAAAATGTATTTGAGGGTTTTTTTTTCTCTCTTTAGAGACGGTACTATAAATAGTCATATGCACACTGAAAGGGACAAGGGATTGTAACAAGGCTGGCTCAGGAAAAGTGAAAGTTTCTTACTCTCCTGGGAAATTATTGCTCATATTCTCTCCTTTAAAACAGAAGGAAAACTGTGGTTACACAACACAGTGCAGCCCTCTGGCTACACACTGTGTTACAACTGTCAGCTGCAAAGTGCCTCTAATTACCCCAGTGTGAGTCTGTCTGTTCATTTCAGATTGGTCAGCTGCTGGATTCACACTGAAAAACTGGCTTCAGTCCATCAGCGGATTAAATATAGCAATAGATTTTCCAAGGACAGACTTTATCTAACAGGGTTAGGTCTTAGATTGCTCCTGAGACGGCCAATTTTAAATTTGTGTATATTCCCGGTACTAAAGGGGCATCTGGATGAAAAAGAACATCAAACGGCATCCTTTATGCGGTGAGATAAAAAAAAAAAAGATTATGAGTTCTGCAATAAAGCAATCCAAATAAATTTTTCCAACTTCAGCTTAGTATCAACAGAGCTGTCTCATGGATCTAATTCCCCTCACCCTCACCCATCTGCTAAAATTTGTCAGAAAAGAGAGAGAAAGGGACAAAGAGAAATATGGGGTGAGAGATGATGATGATGAAACAACATGAGAGAAGAAGCCAAAAAAATAGAAAGAAAATGTGCTCATGACAGAAGAAAATAAGTGTCTTAAAACAGACAGAAGCAGAGAAATGGAGGATATTTATTACACTGCAGTTTTTACACCCAATCTGGTGTCTAGCTTGAGGGAAAGATAATGAAATGATAGGAAGAAACGATGGTTTCAAATTAGGATTGGCATATGGGAGGCTTATCCCAACACCAGGCACACAAAACGTCTGCCCTCTCACACCTGTTCTAGCAAGATATAGAAGTTCAGACAGTAAGAGGCGCGGGAAAGAAAAGTACTGTCCTGGGAGCATAAAGGAACAGAAGCAAAGGGAAACTACATTTTCCAAGTCTTCGAGATTTCTCGTATACTAAAAATGACCTCGTATATAATAATAAAGAAAGCATTTATCACCTAAACCATGTGACCAACAGAGAAGAGCTCTTACACAGAGAATGGTCGTTAATTAAGCTGTCAGTTACTGAGCAATCATTATCTGCTACTGTTGGTAGCCAGTTAGGGGACCGAAAACAATATCGCTGCTTCATCAATGCCCTCCATTTCACTCCTCTTACCAACAGAACCAAAAGGTGCCATCTTTAGCACTGACATGTTCGAATGAAGCTGTAAGAGCAGCTGAATTAACACACCAAATCAGCTGAACAGATAAATGACACAAGCAAAGCCAGACTGAATCTGTACCAATCTCTGAGTATATCAATCTGCAGGAAACACAAAGCTACATATCCACCACCGTCACCATTTCAGCCAAAATGTAATAAGAAATGGCTAAAACGGCAGCAAATCACAACACTGAAAGTGTCACTTGGAAAAGGATAAATTGCCTGGGCCTGAAACGCTTAGCCAGCGGGATCCGTTTACTCATGTCAGTTTACACTATCCACTACACTGCTGCAGGATAATCAACATGATGGGTACTATGGGAAACATGGAGCGCTTACATCAACAGTTCCAAGTCAGCTCATTTTGCATCGCATCAGCAATCACATCTGTCCTCAAAGCTACTAAGAGTTCCACCAAATTGTACTAGTGAATGATCCTTCTTTGTGACCCTCCAAATTACTGCCCCTAGGATAGTCACAACAATTCGTGTTAATCACATTAATCCCTTTCGATTTCCATACACTTGCAACAAATTCAGGTAAAATTTGTTCTTCAAAGTGACTCTCCAAATTAATAAATTGGTGAACATGTCTTACTTAAAGGGGGTTAATCTGCAAAAAGCTTTAATAGAAACTGAAAAACCTATTGACTCGAACAATTACACTGCACTACTGTCTGCCTTGAGGATGTGTGACTTTTTACAATGTCCTATTCAATGTGTACCTCATATCAGCATTACGTAGATTTTACTACTTTTTCCCACCACTGAAACAAAATACTTTGAAGACTGAATACACACAAAACTCAACCTTTTTTTTTTTCCAAATATTTAACTAGTACACAGCTAATTTACAGTAGGCTATTGGCCTGACTCTTTCCTCAGGATATTTACGCTCTGATAGCCACTGCAGAAGACGGAGAACATCTGGTAAAGAAAGAAAGAGCTGGC
Organism: Perissodus microlepis; assembly: GCF_051167445.1. Taxonomy (NCBI): domain Eukaryota; kingdom Metazoa; phylum Chordata; class Actinopteri; order Cichliformes; family Cichlidae; genus Perissodus; species Perissodus microlepis. The sequence continues at coordinate 40,301,713 of NC_140467.1, read as the reverse complement.
ACAGTAGTGACAGCAGGCTGTCCGTTGCCACCTGGTCTAACAGGCAATATTCCAGTTCACCACAAATCAGTTGGGCTAACATGAGGAGCTGACATGCAACATCCATCACACAGACAGGCAATCTACACATCAAATGACCACTATCAGAGACTTATTTACACTATAAAGTATTGCTGCGTTTTTGTGACAGACAAAAGGCTTTAAAAATTTGCATTATTGCAACACCTTCGTAGTACTTCACAAAGGAGAATTTTAAAACAGAATCTCCGTACCCTACATGAGGTACGGAGATTTGAGAAATAGAACAAAGGAGTGAAGAAAAGAAGTTTTCTATAATTCAGTTTGTATCTTTAGAGTGACACTGGGATTTGCTGATAGGCTCTGCTCCTCTCCACTGGAGTCTATAAACATTTTAGGGAATCTACAATTTAGGTAACTACAGCTGCATTAAGAAATTTACATACATTCATCACAGGCATGTATGTCAGCCTAATTTTGGGCTTTTAATTATTTTTTAACAGTTTTTTCCCCCCGGCTGGAATGAGTGTACAGCAGACAGCTTTAATGACTAGGAAAAAAAAAACTGGGTGCATTTTGTACTGTATTGTGTATTTTGGATTTTTAAATTATTTGTCTTGACATAAATGCTAGAGTTTATCAAAATGTGTTAGTTTTTCAGCACGGACCCAGCTTTTAAGATCAATCCACATATTTTCAATAGGGTTGAGGTTGTGGATTTGGGAAGGACATTCCAATAGCTTAATGAAGGCCTGCTTTATACAGTCCAAAATCAGTTTTGATGTATATTTGGGATCATTGTTATGGTGGAACACCTGATACTGGTGTTTCTACCATTTATCGGTGAAGTTGACGAATTTGGAGGTAGTCGTCTCTCTTCACTACTCCATCCACTTTGTGCAATGTATCAATACCACTGGCAGCAAAACAACCCCAGAGAATGATGCTACCACCACCACGCCTAAGAGCTGGTACAGTGTTCTTGGGTTTGAAAGGCTCACTGAGGAGAAATTCAATTTCACCACAGTCATTTATATAGTTATACCAAGGACTCTAGAACAAAATGCAAAGAAAGTAGCATTTCCCACACTTTGAGTAAGAATAACAAAGTTTAGTTTAGGACTCGTGGCCGTGTAAATATGCATGCAAAATGTGGTGACTACATATGGTGGGTATGTGCCCCACTATATTTATGCCATTTTAGTTTTTGAGTTAATGTAGACATGTGTAACATGAATAATGATTCATATTACACTTACTATCATTTGTTAAAAATAGAAACACACAGTGACGAACACTATGCAACCTTTGCAACCATTTACCTACCTCGAGTTGAGCACATGCATCTAGCTCAGCTCTCTTTGCCTCAGGTTCTCCAGCGAATGGGCTGCGGAGAGTCTGTAGGAAGAGTGCTGCCTTCCTCTTCCTCTCTGCCTGTAGCTGTTTCTCCTTAGACTCCTTAGATGCCTGGGCCAGCTTCTCCCTGGCTGCCGCCGCTAGACGATCCTCCAGTTTCTGCTTAGCTAAGTGACGAGAGATGAGAGGGTAAACACAGGAGACATGGTTGGATTGCAGGCATTGTCCCTTTTTTGTTTTTCTCACTGCCAGATATGCAGCTACTAAATGGCGGGAACAAAGGATTGACTTGCTCTGAGAGAAAAGTGAGAGAAAAGGAAAGCTTGCTCTGGTCACAAGTAAATTCCCTGTGGAAATAAAAGAATTAAAAAGAAGAGAGAGCAGAGGGACACGGAATGAAACATGAAGAGATAAACAGTGCGGGGAAAAATTCACATTTGTGAAGCGAAAAACAAGCAAAGACTTTAAGAGTACATTTCTGCCCTACCTAAGGTAATGTCTGGCAGTTTTCTGACTTTCCAAGTGCTGAAGACTGACAAAGTTTCTACTCTAAAAGATAAGGCCCGACAAAATCCCCGATGATGCATAATTTCATGCAATTCAAGGTTTGTACAGAGTAGGAGGGAACGTGGGTGGAGAGGAGAAGACAGGCATCTAACTGACAATGGGAGTGGAAAAAAATGCATGGTTTGAGAGATGAGGAAAGGAGATGAAGTGACAGAGATGGGTAGGGGATACATAGGTAAGAAGAGCACAGCTAATGTAATGGGGCATGAGCGAGCAAAAAAAAAAAAAAAGGGAAGACAAGACAGTATAAAAGCAACTACTTGCGGAAAAACAAGTTGCATAAGTTATGCAACCGCTGGGTCTACTGTTATCTCTTTGGGGTTAAAAATAGGCTGGCTGCTAAGGCAAATCATATTTGAGTACAATGAACAACAGCCAAGTGGAGCAGAATCGGTACCCTAGACCAGCGGTCCCCAACCCCCGGGCCTCGGACCGGTACCGGTCCGTGAGTCGTTTGGTAGCGGGCCGCGAGAGTTGAGACTCAGGTGTGAAATGTATAGTTTTCAGGGTTTTTATCGGTTTTCAGCGTTATTTTGTTATCGTTTTGATCGTTAACTCGGTTTTCCTGGGTCTTTTCACTGTGTTGTTATGAATAAATCTTCTTTTTTTCGGTACCAGTACTAGTTTTATTTTGTTGTATTTATCCGTGACACCTTAAAGGCCGGTCCGTGAAAATATTGTCGGGCATAAACCGGTCCGTGGCGCAAAAAAGGTTGGAGACCGCTGCCCTAGACACTGACATAGTCCTGCCTAGCCTCAATCTGACTCCTGTATTTATAGATACATTTGACTAATGTAATAGAACAATAAAACTAAACCAAACTCCTTACTTCCGTTTACTTCCACTTCATCATTTGGGGCTCTGTCAAGTCGTTATTTCAGTCATGTATCAGGTAAACTGTCAAACATGATCTACCTTTAACTGTTTTTCTCGGTTTAACGCTTAAAATATTTAATCAATATGCTTAAATTAAGACATGAAGCCTTGTGACTGTTAAAATAAAAGTTTATTAAAGCCTTTCTTGACTTCTTGCAAAGAGCCAGAAGCCCAAAAAGTGAGGCAGCAGGCATTTCCTGAATTCTCCTAGCTGGAGGCTTCAGGTCGTCTTTTCTTTCCTCCAACAAATTAAGAAATGTCTCGGCAATCGATATGTTCTGCCAAACACCTTCCTCAGGCATTTCAAATAAAGTACCTCAAGTGGAGAAAAATTCTCTTTCTTCTACCCCACACGCTCTTGTTCGTCACAGAGCCCGTTCTTAGCAGCAACCACTGCATTCATATCAAGCACAAAATGGGTTACGCCGCATTTTTGAGTGTTGGGGTGCACTCACCATCTTTAGTCAATACCAATTCCATGTGAATGAAATATAATAATGAAATGAAAATTGTGTTTGTACAAAGACTAAAATCACACACATTTAGTCGAAAATGATGGCAGTCTGAACAATTTATGCAGCTCTCCCTAAAAACCGGACATGATGGCGCTGTTCCAGGCCATCAACACAGATTAGTGTTTTGCAGCCTGCCACCGTTTCTCCTATCTGATCAAGTTAGGCCTGCTGACTGACAGCCACTTTGCCATACAGCAAAACCAATTCAGTCAGCTTTTTATTAGGGTCTTCCAGTCTTTCTCTTTTGTCTGTCAGCTCCAGGAGAGGCCATTACACTCCAAGAGTGTTCCACTGAACCTAAACGGCACCCGTCAACTATCTTGATGCTGAAAAGTTACACATTTGTCTTTGACTGTCTGTCCGTCTATCGTTTCAGGCTCCGTTCTGCAGCTAAGACATTATTACTCTTGCTCTCTATCATCAGACATCAATGCGGCATTCTTACAGACCTAAGATGTCTGTTGGGCATTAACTGGCAAAAGGCCGGCATGTCAATCACATCTCTCTGACAAGCATGGGGATAGACATTTAATAACACAGGTTTAAGTCATCAGGGAAGGTGTCCAGTTTTGCTGAAGCTAGGCACCGATTGCAGGTTTCTGAAGTTGGCAAATTATAACAAGATTTAAAAAAACAAAAAAACAAAAGAACTTCAAGTACATCTGTTTTCAGATTCCAATAAAATCAATTCATAAATACATAAATAAACGATACAGCTTTAAAATAAATAATCGAGTGGATAAAAAGTTTTTGAATAAGTGACTAACCCTGAAAACTTAATGGGCAAATTCTTTTCTTTTGATTTTTAAAATCTTTCAATCGTTTGTGAAGGACATTCTGTAAAAACTATTACAGCACGATCGTCAAAGCCCTGATCAGACCACACAGTGTAAACTTCTTGGAGAACAAAGGGGGATTTTCTGTGTATGCATTAGGATGCAGTATTTCTATATTTTAGGCAACATATTTTCTGTTGGAAGACTTTGCTGAGCCAGCATGATGACACTCTATATCTATAATTCCATTATGCCTTTGGGGGAGATATATATCATGCACTTTACTATACTATATAGCTAGATTCTTACCTTAGGGTACACCCTGTTAAGGGAATTTATAATTTAGACTTTTGTGGATTTATGCATCTTCTCACTTCTTTTTTTTTAATTTATTTTCTACCAACCCTCCCAAAAAGCCAGAAGGTGTGAGAGAAATCACTTGGAAGCTGAGCTCATTTACTGAAACAAAAACCTCACTTTTAGCAGGCCTGCATTAAATCGCCATCGAGCTGGGGAAATCATCCCGTTTTTCCAATATCCTATCAACTGTACAGGCAGTGGGGCAGTTTGAGAGCACGAGAATATTTTATGACTTGTCCAAAATTATTCTCCAAATATATTTTATACTGCTTTCTGTTGCAGACATGGCTAAAATTAGCATTTAAAGAGCTACAGAGCTTTCATACAGTCATTGCATTATCATTTTTTTTTTTAGACCTTTACCTTGCTTTGCTTCTAACTCCTCCAAACTAAGGGTGGGTTTCTTCTCTTCTGGTACGCTGACTGGAGGAGGCTCCTTATCAATCATCTCAGCTCCACCCATCACAGCTTCCAGCCCCTCCTCTTCCAACAACTTCAAGCAAACACATCAGAATTTATTCTTAAATTGGCACTAAAACAAAAATGAGTTTTAAATGTGCAAAAACTACCCCAAGATCTAAAGTGAGTGCAATAAACAGACAAAGCTGAGCTAGACCTTGTCCTCATCCGAGTCATCGTCCAATCGAACTCTGTTCTTCTCCAGTGGCAGCATGTCATTTTCCTTTGCCTTGATGGCAAAAGAGATGGGCGCAAAAGAGGCTGTAATGGCACAAAGACACGAGTTAAAATGATTTGAGAAAAGACCAAAAAGGATTCAGGTGAGTTGATATTGGAAAAAAAAAACATTGCACAACTGGATTTTTTTCTTGACAAATCCAAGTTAAAAAGAAAAGTGAAGTATGGAAAACATTCAGGAGAGACCAGACTTTTGAAAAAGGGACAGACAATAAGAGCACAGAAAGACAGATGAACATGAGAAAGACTGACATGCACAATGAAAGGTAGCATTTTATAATCAAATATCTGTGGTCTACTGGAGATGAAAGACATCTATTGTTTCCCATTCCCCCACATAACCTTAATATAAGATCCTGATTCTTATTGTGGAGGGCTGGATAGTTTACTTGTGCAACTAATCCAACTAGTTATTAGTTTTGCCTCGCGTGCACCCTGATATACTGCGTCTGAGGAGTCTGTGAATGTGGGCCTTAATTTGAATATGCGTGCATGTTTACGGCTCCCGCCAGCGTAGTGGTAAGCAGACTCTTTCATCTTTGCATAGCCATTTCCGGCCTGATATTACCAAATGAAATTGCCCGCATAAATACCAACAGACTCACAGGCGGCTATGCAGAGACAACAGTATATGACACATACAAACATCCACATGCACACCAGAGCAAATATACTCATATTTCCCCAAAGGCTTTGCATCCCATTCACTGAAGTAATAAACTAAAAAAAGGGAGAGAAAAAAAGCCCAAAACAAAAACTGAAAAGTGCAAGCAGCCCTGTGATCTGAGAATGAGTTTATTTTTGCATGAGTTTGTGTCCTACCTTTTGTCAACTTGGACTCCTTGGCTGCCTTGTCTGACTGAAGCTTATTAGAATCCTCTACCTCTTCGCTCTAGATGATGAAGCACAAGAGAATAAGGAGAGAAAATGAGAAAAGGATCATCCTGCTTTTCTTTAAAATGTTAAAAGCTAAGCCATTAACATTTTCCAGAGGCTTCACAAATTCTGTATGTCTAAACCTTGTCTAAACCATTTTTCAGCAATGAGTCCACGTTATGGGTAAACCAGTAGAACACGAGACAGATGGTGTTGTAAATGGTATTTCTTGGGAACTTGCATGCCTTCATTTTCATAAAATGTACTGTAGATTTGATATAAAGCAGCACAATGCAAAAAAAAAAAGTTAGTGCTGGGAAAGTTTTTAAAAGATATACCGTCTATCCACTGTCGGTACAAGTAAACAATATTTAATTGGCTGGGTGGTTGAAAGAACCAACCTTTAGTGTTGGTGTATGTTATAGTCAAGGTATAAATTCATGATGCATGGATCACTGAATGAGTCACTCCTGTGGTTTCCAATGAAACAATAACTCTTGTGTATAATTATTGTAATTATCCATCTGCAGGGACTTTCACAGTGCGCTAACTATTTTTTTTCAGGGTATTACAACTTAAAACCAACTTGACAAGTCTGAAAGACGTGAAGAAGAAAAAAAAAAAGGAAACAGACGAAGACACATTACGTTTTCTCCACATAATTTAAGTAGTTATTAGAAATAGTTCTCCAGGCTTCTTGCAGGACATTCAAAGCTCTTCTTTGGATGTTGGCTGTCTTTTGTTCTGTTCTCTGTCACTGCTTCAGTAATGTTGAGGTCCAGGCTCTGGGGAGCCCGATCCATGACTGGCCTGTTTTTCTGTCCAGTGTTTGGGATCATTGTCAATATTAAAAATAAAGCTGCTGTTGCCAATTAGACACTCTCCAGATGGTATTGCACGGTGGATCAAAGTATGATGGTATTTTTCCGTGTTGATGATTCAGTTTTTGGCAAGATCCCCAACACCACTGGCTAAAATGCAGCTCCAAACCATGACAGAGCAGCTACCAGTTTATACATGGCTTTAGATACTCACTGCAGGACCTCTCATGACAATCATCTTGTTACTATTATAATACTATTGAAACTTGGCTCTTTTTGAAGTCGTCTGTTATATGTAGAAAGAAAACTCGTTAATCCTTTGAGTTAGGTGCCTTTTTTAATGCTTGAATGTTTCATAGGTCAGTGTTAAGTGGCTTAACAAACCAAAAACAACATTCCTTTGAAAATGGTCGGGTAGCCAGTGCATGAAGAAAAGCTTTCAAAGACAGCCTGCAGAACTATTGCTCAAGACCACATTAAACAATTATAAGAAAGTCTGATTTCGTGGAAGCAAAATGTATAAGAATGAGAGGTAGCTCAAGGATACCACTGACAATAGCTCGGGAATGTGATGAGATGTCAACTTTTATGTACCCACTGCATAAGAAGAAGGAAATCATTAACTTGTGTGCAGCAGTAGTCCCCTAAGATAAGTGAGAGTTTGTTCCTGCACTCATGTCAACATCAGCACCTCTTGTATCTAACTAGAGAACACAGCACTTACTGGAAAATCATTGGTCCTTGAATATGGTTTGAGGGGGAAAGACACTGACTCATATCCTTCAAATACTTTTGTTAGGAAAAAAATTATAGTAAGAAATGAGATAAATTAGAAGACAAAGCCTGTGATTTAACAAAGAATTCACTTTTAATTATTTTTAGTTTATTTCATTAGATAAATAGTAATTTAATTTCCTCAATTTTTCTATCAACTTCCGAAGCTGTATTCATCACAGCATAACCTTCTGCACTGCAAACTGTAACGAACATTTTCTTTTTGTTTTATAGCAGGAAAAAATTAAAAACAGATTTTTGAATATTAACTGATACACCTTAAGTAGTTAGGCATTTCATTGAGCACTCATTTCTCTGAATGATAACTGTTTATAACTCAAGATCAATTAATATCATTTTTACAAGTTTAATTTCACTTCTCGTTCTCCGTTTTCACTCCCATGTACTTAATTAGAATCGAAATTACACCCTTATGTTGCCTTCTAAAATTCCTCTGTTTGGTCTGTTACTCAAATCAACAGAGTATCTTCACAAAGCCTTTTTAACAGGCTTGTGTGCACAGACCAGATCAACAGAAACCCTCTGTAGTAATACCTGTGGACCAAGTGCTCTTAGCTGCTATCCCAAATTTAAACTACTGATGGGATGAGATGGAAAATTGATGATGAAGCCAATGCCACAGGAGGGAAAACCCTCAGGAGAAACATTTTATCATGTTTGAAGAATGCTTCAAAGGCAACTATCTACTATTCAGCTGTAATTGAACAGTGCTTTCAACAGTCAAAGCACTGTGAAACGCCCAGAGAATAAAACTTAAGGAAAAAAAACAACTTTCAAGTCAAAGCTTACAGGAGAAGCACACTAAAACATTCTGGAATAACCTCAATTGTAAAATGCAGGAATTTGATTGCTCTCACAATTACACCTTTCACTTAGCTTTTACAGTCCTTAAGTAAACGTATCCGCAGGTAACTCTTGAACACAGAACAGTTAAAAGGGTAATAATCCCTCCTTTTCTGGTGCAGCGCTCCAAACTTGGGCTACTCAAGGAAATTGGTTGGATTTCATAGAGCTTTATAGCAACACATTTTAATACTTTCCCACAGCCTACAATTGACCCTTTGCCAAATGAAATAGATTGAGGTCCCTGCTTTCATTCATTTCTCTGATTTGTTCCAAAAAACACTTTAGCCCCTATTGACATTAAACTGTCAACTCAATATAAAAGTAAATTGGAAAACAGGCACAGCTAGTGTGACATTTTGTTTTTGAAAATTAAATGAATTTAATCTCACTGAAAATTTGTCACATTATAGTTTTCTAGCAAATACAGAACATTGTACTTGAGGCGCAAAATTGATTAAATCATGGTTAATATAAATCAGAGGGAATGAAAACAGCTGTGCTGTAGACCTTACATGTGTATGTGTCAAGTGCTATGCGTAAATTCAACCTGTCAGCTTGTAACCCTGATATAATAGCCTTACAAATCTGACTTCAGTTTCGTTTTATTTCAAAAAAATAAATAATCTGTTCATGGTGCAAATTCTAATCCCAGTTAGACCGTCACTGAGATACACCAATGTTTTATTATGTATTTATTTTTTCAATTATAAGATGCTTCCATAACTGATGCAAAAATGAAAGCATCCATTCAAATATTGAAAGCTTGGGCTTTCAGAAGGTGTCACATTCAACCTAGAATATCAACATAAAAGTGTGAGGAAGGTTTGGACTATTTACAAAAAAAACTCATTTTAATATAATTCCGTTTATACACTAATAAAGTGAAGAAAATTTCAAAAATTAAACATTTTATTGACACTATACGAAGCAACATTAACTTTTTTCATCAAGTATGAAACTACAAATAATAGCACTGACTGAGAGCAGCAAACCTCATCCCATTAGCCAGCAAAAAATAAACACAAGACAGATTTTCTGATAGAAAAAGCCAAGCACTGCTTGTTGAAACAGCCTGTGCTGTGTCATAATGGACCACACTTCTTTGCACTCTGACAAGCTAATAAATTTGATTTGACATAAAACAAATCGCTCCTTACAAAATTCACTTACTTCTCACCATTTCTTTCTAGCTCTGACATAAAGCCAATATATAGTATATGAAATATGCTTATGTATTCATACGTATGAAGGATCTCTCCATCCATCCATTTCACTGTTGACATCACAGAGGCACCTCCCGGGAGCAAAAAAAAAAATGGACTGGTAGCGATCTGACTTACAAACAGATGAGAGAACACCAATGCTCAGCTCGGAAACTCGAAAAGCTCCCAAGCTGAGGGACACTGAGCATGTTAAGCAATTTCTTAGTAACTCAACTTAATATCTTATTTTTTGATTGCTGTAAAGTACCAGATGAACTCAAAGTGAATCAAATTTCTAAAACATGGGAGACATTTCTGGTAACAGGTGGGATTATCTCAGCAGCAAAACTTTGAGCTTTAGAAATGTTGAAGGTACAGACTGAAAGACAAGTTAAGCTGCTGAGCTAGTGTATTACTTTGCTTCTCAGTAGGGTGGCTGGATCCACCTCTTGTCATTTAATCTCTTCCTTGTTCCCTGCGTTATCCTCATTTATCATTTCCAAATTCTGGTTAAAGATATCTGTAGTGGATACGCAACAAAAGGAACCAATTTCAAAGTTGCAAAAGCATTAATTTAAGAAAGAGAAGTAAAGTTTATTTATTAAGCGCTTTTCATAGACAGGTAGTCACAAAGCGCTGCACACAGAGATTAAAATAAACAGTACGATAAATAGCAAAATGCACAATATACACAATATAGAGTTTAAATGTAAATTAAAAATATAAAAATGTAAAAAGCATTGGTCAACAGAAAGCTTGTTTGAACAGTAAAGTTTTAACTGTTTTTTAAAGGATTCCACAGAGTCAACCAAACGTAGTTGTAGAGGTAGAGGTGGCCTTGGTGCCACAGACTGAAAGGCTCTGTCCCCTTTCGTCTTCAGACGTGTTCTGGGAGCAACCAACAAACTCTGAGTCTGTGAGCGGAGACGGCGAGCAGTAGTGTATTTTGTGAGAAGCTTGGATAAATAATATGGGGCTTGGCCATTTAGTGCTCTGTACGTTAAAACAATAATTTTAAAACGAATTCTAAAATCTACTGGGAGCCAATGTAAAGAACATAAAATAGGAGTGATGTGAGCTCGCTTGCTAGAGCGAGTTAGTAGTCTGGCTGCTGCGTTTTGTATAGCTTGGAGGCGGGAAAGAGATGATTTATCCAAGCTGGTAAACAGGGAATTACAATAATCTAAACGCGATGACACAAATGCATGGACAATTTTTTCCAGTTCAGCTAAGGAGACCATATGTCGCAATTTAGAAATATTCCTTAAATGAAAGAAACAGGAACGAGACAGAGATTTTACGTGTGAGTCAAGGCCTAGAAAAGAGTCAAATATTACTCCAAGATTTCGAATATTTGGCTTAGCAGAAGAACAGAAAGGGGCAAGAACCTGACTGATTTTAGAATATAGATCAGGAGGAGCTATGATCATGGTCTCTGTCTTGTTCATGTTAGAGAAACTACAAATAAGATGACAATAATCCCAAGCATACCTGAAAACCATGAACTACATCGAGAAGCACAAGCTGAGACTCCCCAGAGCTCTAACTTTTATAGACACTGAGGGCAAGACAGACTAAAAATATCACATATGGAGCCCATCCTTCAAGCGCAGCTGAAAATTCTAAGATCAACAATACATGGGGAAGAAATAGTAAGAAAAAGGAAATGATAATACACATACTGACCTAGGAGATTTCGCTTAAAGTCAAGTCTGATTAATTGATTATCAATCTTATTTTGTTTGTGTAACATTTATCCCTACTCTAGCACATAATGTCTTCTTTGGTACTTTCTATTGTGCATTTAATGTCGTCGCTCTGGATGAAATTTAAAAACTTTCCATTGGTTTGGTTTAGTGATTTTTGAAAAATTAGTCACACTGATCTTTCTGTAAGAAACATTTCTTCACAGTCTTTGTAAAACTGCTTCTAGTCAGTGTCCATGACAGCACCGCTGCTTGTGAGCCACAGCTTTATTAAGCTCTTAAGGGCTTTATGAGGTAATCTTGATCATTTATGGATCTGTAGCAGCAGTGATGCAAATGAGAGAACTGCTTCAGTGCAGTCATTATTAACTGTTATTAGGGCTGCCACGATTAGTCGACTAGTCACGATTACGTCGACTATCAAAATCGTCGACGACTAATTTAATAGTCGACGCATCGTTTGAAGCTTTGTAAGATCACAAAAGACGCAGGAATAAGTAGCAGGATTTAAGAGTGTAATAACGGACTGAAACAGAAGATGGCAGCACTGCATGTACAAGGATGCCAGCTGCCGTTAAACCCCGAAGAAGAAGAAGTAGCTCTGTCCCAGAATTCATAGCGCAGCCCAGCTCAGTTTCCAACAATGGCGGCAGCTAGTTAGTTTTAATGTTACTCTTATTATTCTTTCTGGGTCACAAAATAAACGTTTAACGTATTTTCAGGCGAGAATGTAGCTGTGTAAACCTCAAATATCTGCTCAGTTTATCAAGACACATATTTTCAAAAGCGCTCCGACGTTTTCAGAAACGTCTGTTACCCACTAGCTCGATAGCTAGCCGGGGCAAGGCTCACTAGAGTCGTGAGAACACCGGACTCCCGGCTTCAAACCCACCTCCGTCTTTCGCTACTCAGGTTAAACATATATAAGTCACTTAGATAACTTAAATATTTTATTATTTGGCTTTTTTTTAGTATTTTATTTGTTCCTGAGTAAATCGGTTTGGCTGAGATCAAAGTTATAGTTTTTACACAGCTGAATAAACGTCAGGCAGACAGCTGATTATCAGAAGTGTGAGATGCTCCAGAATTTACTCCGGTGTCCCGTTATATGTTAGATATCAAGGAGCAGACGGCTGAGTTTATTAAACTTCACCTAAACAATCTGCAAATTTCATTAAAATTTAATAAACTATCATCTTGTCTTTATTTTTAGTTCGCACCTTAAACACTTAAAGCTGTAAGCTAATGATAGTTATATAAGAGCAGATGCTGCTGGTGCAATAAGCTGTAGTTTTACGTCCAATGGATGCATGATCTGATTAGTCGACTAATCACAAAATTAATCGGTGACTAGTCGACTATCAAAATAATCGTTTGTGGCAGCCCTAACTGTTATAATTCATTATTATTCATTATGTAGGAACAATATTTAATACTTAGAAGTTTCATGTCTGTAAAAGTACGTATACCATTAACCAAACCACACACCTTGCAGGGTATTAAAAAAATAATTAAAGTTTTGATTGAAGGAACCAAGGAACCATTGTTACATTAATGTTAAATGGCAAAGAAAGCTAAAGAGAGTTAGATTAATACGCACAGAAGCATAATGTATACAGCGCAATGCTTATATTACCTCTGGCAAGCCTTTTCCTTCCTTTTGCATGAAGTATTTCTTCTTAAATTCGTAATAGGTGTTGTATTGATGCCAGGACTGCAGAAATTCAAACCTACAGTGCACAGAGAGAAGAAAACATACAAAGATGAGAGGCAAGCGCTCAGAAAAATGAGCCGGGGGATGATAAAGAGGTTATGCCATATCTGCTGGCAAAATTACTAACAGGAGTTCCTAAAGTGAGACCTGACTGGAACAGCAGGTTTATTTCTGGTAAGAAAACTTACCGCGGATCATTCTTGGCACGGACGCTCGCCTCAAACTTCAGACCATTTCTTGCAACGTACTCAGCCAGCTTGTCTATGACCGGCTGGATGTCGGGTGGTGGGGGAATGATGGCTGCTGCTGATGGGGTGGAAACTGGAAGTTCAGCTTTTGAGCTATTTGGAGGGGAAATTTAAGATGTGAATACAATTTATCTTTGCAAGTTTCAACTTTTAATATGGCATCATTTTCATTCTTGTATTTAAATACACTATGTAATAATTGAATTTAAAATGTAATTTCAGACAAGATAAGCAAAACACTAACTTAGCTTTTTGGGTAAATAACAGTCATCATTATGCTTGATCAAGGTTCTTAAAGAAAACACGTTTAATCATTTCTGATTAAGGCAAAATTAAACTAACTGATGTCAAGGCTACCATAAAGAAAAGTGAAAAGCGTTTCCATGCAGTGTCAGAGCCCACCTGATTTCTGGTACACTTGCTGGAGGAACAGAGCTGGAGTCCTGAGTAGGGGCTGTAGCTGCTGTTGCTACTGTGACAGTTTCAGCAGGGGTGGGTGCAGAGCCCAAATTAGCCACGGCCTCGGTAGAAGCAGGTGGTGCCATGACAGCTGAGGTCATATTGTTATAGTATGAGGTGGCATCTATACCTGGGGGAGGCGGAGCTAAGCAGAACGATCCATCTGGCAGCATGTAATATCCATAGTACACTGCTGCTGAAAACAATTGAGGCAGGAATTAGATCAAATACACATGCCTCCAAGAAACTATTTAACTGTGTGTGATAAAACAGAAACAACACCCCCACCAAAATGAACTAAATATATCATATATTGTCAGTTGATGCCTCTTTGTTAAGAAACAACTTTCACATTTATACCCAAACATGCTGTAGCCAGTCATATGAACATTTATTTAGCCAGGAAAAGCTTCGGTGGTATGCAAATATAAACTATTAAAAGTTAAATAGCAGCACACGTCTGAAAACATCCTCACACACTCACTGCTAAAATGCTGCCACCTGTTGGTGGAAATCTGTCCAATTCTGCAGCTGATAACCACAAAATGTACCTTTACTGACTGACATACATGGATGAATACACAGCTTTGCTGTATGACAAGTATGAGATTTATGAGTGAAACCTAAATGCTTTATAAGTAAATGGATGTCCAAACCCAATTTTGAATGCGGTAACAAACTGCATGACCTAATTCAAACCATTTCCACACTTATCCAATAAATAATAACTTTAGGAGGATAACCAGATTCCGCTTTAGTTAGGATACACTTAACCACTCAGGCAACTTGTCCTTGAGTGTGGAGCACTTCTTTTGTGTCCATCTCATGTGCAGCTAAAGTGAAAAGTGTGAAGAACTGTGAAATAGCTGTTGAGATTTTATATAAATTGATGGGGCATTTATAATAGATTCTAACATGATGAAGTATTTCATTTCAGACTGAATTGTGCAAACTTTTCATTTTAACCTTGGTAAATAACAACCACAGGTCAGACAAAAGTCACCTCTAACTGAATATGGAAACTGTCACACCAGGCTTGTTCGGTAAGCCTTTAAATAACTGATACATTTTCAAGATTTTCAAGGCAGGGAAAATGGGAGAGGTGGAGAAAGACAGCCTCCACTGATCACAGCAAGAGTGTTTTTCAAGTTTAAATTGTTTCTAAACCAACATTTTTCACCTTTTATATAAATAAAAGGTATCTATATATTTTCTGTATTTGTTGATGTGAAATTCAAATGAACTTAAATTGTTTATAGAGGTAATCACAAATGCATGTTTTTCCACAGACTTCTGCAGGACCAGAAATCTCTTTTTGCAAAGGTACCAAAACTTGATCGTCTTAAAAAGAATGCAGTGTTAAGGAACTTCTGTCAAAGTCAAATAATCTCTTCTTTTAACATTATAAGTTCACTAAACAATCAACATGCAGTTATTTCGATTGGACCATGTGAGAGATCTCGAACAATCCATATACAAAGGCATCTGCAGTTAATCATCCTCCATCAGGTTTATCGAAAAAACTCAAAGTTTTACTTTTTTTAGTGACCCGTTTCAGTCATCTTAGCTTGAACTGAACTGAACAGTGAGCAAATGTTATAGAGGACCTTAATTAAAAACTTAAAAACAAGAAAAATAACTCCACAAAAGATCTGTTGCAAAAATAAATGTAAAACAATAAAACTTTTTAGCCAGTTTTATTAATTAATTAGTTTTTTGCTAATCATTTGCAGACAGAACTCTAACTGTTTTACCTAGTCCCAACTTACAGAGGTTTACAGGTTACACAGGTACATATTCAGGTTAGGGTGGCTCTGCAGAAAAATAGTGCAGCCACTAAACTGGCCTGCCTGCTGTGCAGCCACGACACCCATTTAGTGTCATCAACTGAAAGCATTGATAGCAACTGGTCTCCATGTTCCCAGAGTGTTGTCAAAATTCTGTACTGCATCATCGTACTACTGTTAAATAAATACAGAATTTAAATCACTGGCAAATTTACAAAGACTTCCAGCTATTTTGGCAACTGGGTTATAAAACTTAACGTGTGGCCCCTGTCCAAGAAAAGTTTCTCAGTCATCAGCAGGTTTATGTCACAAAGACTGTTATTGAAAAAGAAAGAAGAATGTGCAATAAAGGGACGAGGACAAAATAAATGGCCAGTGTCAAAGTGGAGGCTGGGATATATTAACACATTAGTCACTAAGCTGGTTGACTTTAATGACATATCCAATTTTCTCTATCAAGAAAACTGAAAGTGTTTTTAGGCGTTTTGACAGATTGCCTGGGGTTTTCACCCTTACATGCAAAAGACTTGTTGCACAACATCACCCAATGAAAGGATGTTCGCTCTTAAATTCAGAGAGATATCCCTCTTTTTAATATTATATTTGAATACCCGTAGCTAGGCGTAATAACATCCTCAGTAGTCTGATGTTTTGGGCAGAAATATGGAAAAGTCTTGATGTTCAGACCTTGAACATCGAACATTAGAAATTGATTTGATTTTTTTCACCCTGACATTACTGCTATCATCCAAAAGAAAGATCTTAATCAGAACTGAAACTCAAGATACTGGAGTGTGTTATCAAGAGAAAACCATCAGTTTAAGTCACAGCATGCATTCAAGTCTTGTGCTACCTTGAAAGTTATAGTAAAATCCCATTATGCTCTGACCTGACGGTCAAGTGAACTAGGGTGGCATTCATGCACGAAGCCATGTTTAGACGTTATCAGGTTAACTTAAAAAAGAGTGAATGTATTTAAAAAAAAAAAAAATACAACTCAAGCTTTTTTAAAACTCTTTAACTCATTTCATTGTTTGCACATTCATTACTTGAACTATTCTTTAAATTTCTAGGATACTCATTTTATTTATTTTTATCTTGTTAGAATTTTTATTTTGTTATAGTAGAATTTTTTTTAATGGAGTCTGGCAAGATAAGGATTTCATCGAACAATATAATCTCCCTGTGTTTATTTATACATGAAGTCTGAGCAATCACTTTAAAATCACATGTGAAACAGTTCATTCAAACACTCATCTGATACCCAGATTAGCACTGCAGTACACGTTTATCATGTTATCAAGCCTTCGATCTCTCTGCCTGTCATGACCCCAAGCCAAAGGTCTTTGTGGATCTGAATACTGGCTCAGGTCAGGTTAACCGTTTAGTACGCCTGGCCTACCATGGGAAAAAAAACCCACTGAATTCAGTATTTCTTTGCTGCAGAGACTGGAAACCATTTTCCTCAATGATAGACTACACTCAGTATTTGTTGAAGGGAGTTTTGATGAATAACTGGCAGTGTATAAGACAAAAGCTGAACAAAATAGTACAGAGGGACTAAAAATGTCAAAATGCGTTTTTCTATCAGAATGACTCTACTCACGGTCAGCGCTGTATTGTGTTGGTAGACTAGCTGGAGCTTCTTCTTGGTTTGTTGCCACTGCTGCTGTCCCATTTCTTTCCTGTTGGGCTTTTTGAATTAGTGCTGCCAGGGGATGATCTGGGTCCATTACCTTAAGAGGCTACAAGACAAAAAAGACCAGTCCGGTGAAAATAACATTTCACACCATTATGTTGTTTGTTGCAAAGCAATACTAAAACATTTGAGTTCCCGCAAGCATTACATGAGAAAGGAGCATTTAATGCATTAAAATATCTTCAAAGCCCTCTAAAATGGCATGTATTTAAATATCTTGCATTATTCAAATCATACACAGTCATCGTCCTTATTGTGGTATTACAAGTCTACAAGATTTAAGCTTTAACCCCATGAAACCTTAAACATTAAAATATGAGTCTTCAGTAGAAAATTACAGGGGAAAATCTGATAATGAATCCCTCTTGATGGGAGACAACTGTTAGGCAGCTTCTACTAAAAGAAGCTCATTATGTTTCTTTAAAGAGGCATGCTCCCATTATTGCTGCACAAAGACTAATGGCTCTAATGACAAGGCACATGAAAGCACTAACAACTGAAGTAGCATGAAGACCAGGAAACAGAGTAAAGCTCTAAGATATTAGTCTCAGTAACAGACTTGGGTTGCATTAAAGGCATGTAAATCAATTTTAGATGCCAGATGGTGCTACTGGTTAGAAATGGATCATTCTTACAGAACACCCCCCATCCCACAAAAACCCACCCAAAACATTAACTTATGTTCACAAATAAAATTATGCAGCTCAACATTTGAGTATCTTTTCAGAAAAATATCAGCATTATATTTGGCTGAGAAATTTCTCCTATTAATATTCCAGTCGACCTAAAAGAATTCTGTGGTAACAAGCCTGTTTGTGGAAAGCTTTCTACTATAAGAAAAAAACAGAAAGAAAAAATTTACAATACCTTCATTAGCTCCTCCAGGCGAGAGCTCCTTTTAGGGGCAAAAAGGCTGGGATGGAGGTAGCTCCCATCTCCATCATCATCTGAATCATCAGAATCAGATTCTGCAGAACGAAAAAAAACAATGTACAGATGAAACAAATTAGTGCCAATAATGAATGTTTTTAGTGTATTCCGCACTGTGTGACTACTTATACGTTGTGATCAATCTAACAATTACACATTAGTTACCGTACGAGACACATGCATATGTAATGTGGTGGATCCAGTGAATGCTTTCTGTAACTCACCCTGCGACTGCTCCTTCTTGCTGTCAGTGGCAACATTGTATCGACCTTCCTTCATGGACCGCAGGATGTATTTGTAATAAGGGTTCAGGTAATGGTCAAAACGAAGGAAGTCAAACTGGGAGTTACCAGACTGCTTCGCCTTCAACACTATCTCAAACTGAGCCCCCTGCTGACAGACAAAGTTGGCCGTCTTCTCAATGATGTTGTGGGTCTTGATGGTTGCCGGCTACAAAAGAGTCAAGAAATTAATAAATTGCATTTAAAAATGCAGAGAGTTTCTATTATTATGTTTCAGTTTCTGAAAAACACACATTTTTTTTTTTAAATTTGCAAAGGAGAAAACTTTTCTCCTTTAAGACACGTGGTGAAAAATTTGTGACAAATAAGCATCGGCACCACAGATGGGGCATTAAGATGCAACACACAGTACACCAAGAACAGAGGCAATTTTGTTACAGAAACATTTTCATGCCCAGCACTCTTATGCTCATTGTGATGACATTAATTCTGAAAATACACATGGGGTGGAAATCAGTGGAACAAGAAATGGTCCATTATTCATTCATTATTGGTCGCCTTGTGTGCTTTCAATGATTAATCTTTGCCAATACCTAGAGAGTACAGAGAAGTGCAGCAGTCTTCCAAAGAATACACATATCCCATCAAGTTGAAAGTCATAATAAATACCACCTTTCAAAACACTGCCAAAAAAAGACTGGCGTCCAACAAAAACAGATCATTATTGTCTTTTAAGCTGCCAAGGACTTTCTGACATACACAATCCCTTCTCACTTCCACTTACGAACTTGGCAATTAAGGGAAAAGGGTGTTTGGAACTTTTACGTACTTATTTTATCTCATAAAAAAAGAGGAGAGCATGGTGCCTCGCACCTATTATTCTGCAACACTGTTACCCAAAGAATAGCCATTAGGAATGCCAATGTGAAAGTAATGTGTAATGTTTACAACCATATAGAGATTGAAAATGTGACGTCATTCAGGGGTAAAACCGCAAAGAGTTCTGGGAACTCGTGGCAAGAGGTACTAGGCACGCAGGCTTTCAATTGAAATCAGTTACACAGCGATAAAAAGAAACACAAAAAATGGCAAGAAGCTGTTGTATTATTAACTGCAATAGCCGGTCGCATGACAGCCACGGGAAGCCGACGGGTAAAGAGATCGGTTGTTATCGGATTACGTCGTTGAAGAGAAATTGTTCGAGCCATGTTTCCGAAGTAACAAAGAGGCAATGGATGGCCTGGATTGCAGCAACTCAAAGACCAAATATAACGTCCCAGAACACTCCAGCTCACATATTAGTCTGCTACAAGCATTCCCACAAAGGTCAGTGTTTTGTAGTAGTTAATACATCATTTTTCATAACATAATTGGTGATATAGGTTACAAGCACGTCTGGCGCTGAACAGAAATTGTCGCGCTATGCTCCTTTGTTTATTGTGCATAAACAGTGAATTGTCCTGACACAATATTGTGTTTCGCTTCTGTTATTACCATGGTACACTGACAAAAACATATACTTTTATTTACAGGATAAAACAGTTTTTTTGTATCACTAATTGCCCAGTACGATTACAGCATACAATATTATTGTCACTGCTACATTTCTGTGATGCATACCAGAAATTATTTCCACTGCTAATTAATTACCGCTGAGCTCAAAGGTCCTATTAATAAACGGTTAACAAATGTGTATTTATGAAGACGATTTGTGAGACTGGTAAACTTATGATACGTACGATGTTCTTTCGTTCTACACGGTGCATTTCAAGGTCCTGTACCCATCCGTCAGTAAACTGTACCTGGGCTTTTTGCAGTGACCTGAAGTTACTAAACTTCATGAGTGTATGCACTCATGAAGTTTAGTAACTTCAGGTCACATTGTTCTCCTTCGTTTTGTACATACCTTTTTTGGGGGGCAAAAAAAAAGCAAGAATTTATTGGAACCGGAGAATGAACGTTTTGCGGTGCTGCAAATGCTTGCATTTGATGCGGTACTTGGATTGTTTTGCCACGAGTTCCTGGCATGCAATGCGCGAAAGTCACGTGGTCTGTCAATCTCTATTGTCTCTCAGTTGACAAAGGTTAGTGAGTAGAGATTAATTTGCACCTGTACTTATTACTAGAGCTGTACTAAAATGTGACACCCTGACCTTATCTAAAATGCTCAAAGACATCCTTGGCCAAGGACCTTTTGAGGTAAACTGCTCTGCTCTCTCTCAGTGTTTCCTATTATTAAGCTATACTTCTGAAAACAAGGGCAAATCTAATAATCATAAAATAATTAATAACGGCAAATGAAAGTGGCAAAAGTCCACCTTAAGACTACTAAAACAGAACTAATCTAATTAATGGACTGGTAGCTGCTATAATAAAAATGTCTTTTTCATAGCATATGAATAATTTAATTTTACCAGCTTAATAATTTTGAACCAGGCCTTGAATAGTTTCATTAAGAAGCTTGTGAGAAATAAGGCACGTCAAACTGAGCCATGCTCTTATTTTAGTGTGTCACAGACATATTTATCTATCCTTCAGGTAAACATTAGAATCCCATCAGGCTGTGTTGTGAATTTGCCCAATATTCAAGGGCTTCTCCTGGTGGTATTCCCTACAAACCAAAGAGTAGAGATTGATAATATATGCAAATCATACACAGCAGCAGCTATGCTGTGTTTGTATATATGCAAACACAAGGTTGTTTTGATTCTCATATACCCACCATGGTATAATACTGGCATTAAAGCATGCCTTTTTTCACATGCAACATTTGCCGAAGCATTTCCTTAGGGAGGTGTTATGCTTCCCGACAAGTGTTAATCCCTGACAGGGGAGAATGACTCTTTTATATTCATCTTTGAAAGAAGGAAAGCAGGAAAAGCGCATTCGTTGCTTTCACATAAAAAGACTCTCCCTATACGCTGCCACTAATTCCTAAGTGGGATGGATCACTTCTCAACATCTGTGTACAACGACAGGAGAGACCAACTCTCTTTGCATAGGACAGTGGCTACAGGGAATCATCAGGCTTCTGCTCGTGGATATCAGACACAGCAAAGCAACAGAAAATTTTATATTTTTGTATTACTTCAACTGTTTCCTTCTTTAGATGGTATGTCAATGTGAAACATTATCTTTTGGCACAGAAGTGTTTTTTTCACAAACAAAAACTATGTGGCATTCTGCCTCAGAGCAAGGCTGGACAGCCATAAAATGTAATACTTTTTTTTTTTTTTTTTAAATACACAAATGTCAATAATATAGTCATCACAAGGCAAGTTATTTCAGTATGTCAGCTGCTTTCCACATTTGCAGGACAAAATCCCCTTTCAGCAAACCCCTGTGAAACTCTGCTTGCAGTATTTTCAACTTATTGCAGAGTCAATTAATTGAGTCATTTCTGTTGCTTTGGTTTGCGTGTTATATAGAAAATATTTGAATCTGTGATTCCAAAACCAAGGAAGACAACACAACATAAATCTATAGTTAAGACACATGTAGAATGTCGTGACATCGCATTTAAACATAGAGCACACTGTACATACAGCTCATTTTGAAAGTCTACAGATCATTAAGTTTTCCATATTTCTGCATAGTTAGTTTATTCACTGAAAATAAATGCCTGAATTTGTTTTCATATGAAGTATTCGGATCCTTCCCATATTACTTGGATTTTGGACAGACTTAAATCTTCTTGGGAATGATTCTACAAGCTTGGCACACTTCTCATTTTGAAGTGTTTTCAACTAGTAAGTAAGTGGCAGCCATAATAAGAGGCAGCTGAATTCTCTGAATACAAAAGAAAGGCGCTTTTCTTTATTAGCACCTTTAGCACAGGCTGCACCAGCCTATTCTTCATGAAGGAAAAGGAGATACAATTCAAAGTGACCGCCACTCGATCATCTACAAAAGCGAATGATCAGCATGTCTGACAAGGTTGCAAATCGGCACATGAATTACATTTCTGTTTTTCCAGCTCATCACATTAGCTAGTATTCTGATTTTTTGTTTTTTTTTTCTAAAGCAAAGTAACCGCAGTGTATTCCCCAGCTTGGTTTTCACTCTGACACGCCATCATCTGTGAGCTCACTACTTATTGTGAAAGTAGCGAGCATTTGTTAAGTGTGTACAGTATTTTTGTTTTTTAAATACTGTGATAATAGGATTTTGAAAATGTTTTTTTGGTCTGTGAGAAAATGAGAATGAGAAAAAGAAAAGAATGAACTGAACTCATTTAAAGATCCACCTAAAAAGACAGAAAAAGTCAGAGTTTCAAGAAAACGAAGCAGAATATCTAACACTCACCAACTCCACATCAGGAGGGATAGAAAGCCCTGCGGGAGCAACGAATGGTTCTTCACTCTCTTCAGGCTCTGCCTCCTCTACACAAATGAAGGGACATGAGAATGGAAAATAAATATACCGATAAACAGATTAACTTTTGACAATCATCGGCAACAAAAAAAACTAACAAACCCCACTTTATATCTACCCAGTTGAGCAATAACATTAAGATTATTTCTGAACTCCTAAAACATTTTAAAAATGGATGAAACTCATGCCCTCTACCAACCTCCCCACTACATAAATACATCAAAGCAAAACAGCACTCTAGCCTTTACCTTCATCTTGATGACAACATACAGGTCAGGTGGAAACGATCTTAAATATTTAACCAGGTACTGTAGGGAGTTTGCTCCAATAAGGGGTCCTTTATATTAACAAAAGGCATCTCTGAAGCAATTAAAAAAGAAAAAAAGCAATGCTTATGGATTCCTCTTGGGTGCATGTGGAAGGTGTGCCATGGCAACAATATGTAATCGACAGGCTTATAAAGGGCTATACAGTAAAAGCAATAAAAAAACAATACTGTTCAATATAGTTATATAATAGCACTGTTATCAGGGTTAAACTACTTGCAACTGGATAATATAGCTTGTTCTTAAATCGTATATAAAGTAAATCTCATTGGTAATTACACATTAAAATAAAAACCACTGAAACGGATCATTTTTAATGGGAAGTCCAGCATTGTCTTTATTTAAAGCCACACTACAGAGTAGCTACTCAGTGAAGACAGAGTGAATTATTTAAATAACCTCAGCAAAGAGATACTGCTTATTCAAATTAGCTTCGTTATTTTGACAGGATGTGAAACTAATTGGTATATTGTGAAATGACTGGCTAATGATTGGTGTGGGGTTTAACAGAGAGGCTAACAATAAGACGCATTTATCATGTTTTAACAGAACATGTAATAAACTGTACTGAATTTAACCTTCTGGTTTGGCTATCAATCAGAACCAAATAATTGAAATATAAATCCAAAAAGTTGATTCTGTTCATCTGGACGTAGCGTTTTCAGAAAGAGAAATGTTTCGTCACTCATCCAAGAGACTTCTTCAGTCTCAGCTGACTGCAGGTGAAACCACTGATCAGCCATTCCCCAACTCTTTGTGGCAATCATGGCCATTTGTCATTGATCAATGGTCTTTGATCAGTGGCTGTTAATCAATGGTCATGAAACTGACCTCACAGCCCATTGTTTGTCAGTGGGCTGGTTTCAGTCATTATGGAACTGTACGGTTTATAAGGTTGGGAAACCTGCAGTCAGCTGAGAATGAAGAACTCACTTGGATGAGTGACGAAATGTTTCTCACACTGAAAACACTACGAACAGATAAACATAATCAACTGTTTGGGATTTCCTTACCTGAATGATTGAGCTTGGTATATTACTGTGATATATTTCCTTAAGCTCTAATGCTCTCTTTGGTAAGAGGGAAGTTCTTGACCACTTTTTTATTAATGTTTCAGAGTTTAAATAGAGCTCGACTCAAACTAGATCAAATGTGAGACCTTTCTGACTTTTTCCACGAAGTCACCCTCTACAGGCATCTGAATCTTTAGCAGATGTTTGAATACCATGGGGTCAGCTCTACAAATTCACCAGAGACACAGAGAGGCATCTAGTCTGCTTAACTAGTCTGTGTGTATATCAGATATTTAAAGCAGAAGTAACTGTGTCAGGGTCAGTGTCTATCTTTTAGGAAGCAGTCTTAATTTTTTTTTCTTGAGCATGAGGATGTTTGGGAAGTCATTCCAGACATGACAAGGGTGTGTTGGAGGGCAAAGGGTCTGTTTAGATGACATTTGGGAAAAAGACTGTTAGTTTAACCTCCTAGGACTTGGCGTCCACATATGTGGACATCACATTTTGGGTTATTTAAAAATACTCAATTTTGCTCTACAAGGGCCTGATATCCACTTACGAGGACATTATACTGCTACTGTTCTATCGAAATTTTAAACAAATATCCTCATATGTGGCTCTCATTTTTCTTAGAAACAAAAATCAGGTAAAAAAAAAAATCTGGTCATTCTTTGTTTTTACATTCATTGGGTCCCAATCAGCCCAAATATCAAAGAGAAATCAAAAATGCATGCCGTGGAAGAGTTCGGGTCTTAGGAGGTTAAGGTTTGCACAAGGGAGCAGGGAATCCATGAAGGCTCCTCACAAAATAACTCATAACAAGAAGTCACAAACAGCTAGAGGACTAAAAGTAACACAGATGGTGCGAGGTGATTAGATGAGGTGATATTCTAGTGCAATACTGAATTTTTTGCACATTTGTCATGAGCTTTTTTTGGGGCAAAAATTAAACTTCAGCAAACACCTCAAGTGTATGAATGGGCAGATGGCTGTTTGGATTAAAAAAAAGTTGGTTTTTGTAAATGTTATATAAGAAATGTTATATATCAGAAAGAGCTGCTGTGTTCTTCACAGCTGACTGCAGCACACACAATCAACTACAATTCTAGACATGACACAGAGCCCACGGTAACTACATTACTCTGGGAAGTTGTGATGAGTTCTCACCTGATTCCTTGTTAGCATCCTCCTCCTCAGTGGGCTGAGAGGGGTCATAGTAGTCAGCGCTGTATTTAAAAGCCACGGCGTTGTAAGAGCCTTCATCAGCCAGAGCCTCACTCAGACGTTTATACTCCTCCTCTGTGAAGGATTAGGAAACACACATAATCAGGAAAAAAAAAGAGACTGCAATGTTGAAGAACACTTTAAACCAGTCTGCACAAACTGATGATGACTTTTGATTTTGATGGAGGACATCTATCTGTGAAGATAACGAATGTTACTCTTTTTAAGTTGATACTGTGTCAGTTTTAATTAGATATACAGTATACAGACGTGTAGTGGATGAAAAATTAAACAAACCAATGACGCAGTCCTGTCTTGTGTGTTGATGAGACCAAAATAAAACTTTGTGGTTTAAATGAGAAGCATTAGTTTGCATTATTTACTGCATAGGTAGAGTAAGAACGTCCTGCTTCCCATCTTTGAAACACAGAGGTTGTTAGCAGTGTCATCGGATGGATCTTTGTGTGTCACGCTTGGGCCAAAACAACAGACCATCATTAATAGAAAAGAAAAGGGAATTCTGAATAACACCAAGGAATACTAAAAGAAAATGTCAGGATGCCTGTCTGAGCTGAATCTCATGAGAGAGTTGGTCATGCACAAAGAAAGGTACCTTTTGCACACAAATCAATTGTACAAAGAAAGGTAAAAGATGAATTGGAGTGAGTACAACCCCAACTGCCCTCCAAAATTGGGATGTTATATAAAATATAAATAAAAACAGAACATAATAGCTTGTAATTTCCATAAACATATATTTCATTCATAATAGAATATAAAAAAATATCAGATGTTTTACCTGAGAAAATATTACATTTTAAGAATAAAACAAGGTCACTCTGAATTTGATGGAAAAATGACATATATCAGAAAAGCTAGGGTCAGGCTGTGTTTATCACTGTGCAGCATCCCCTCTTCTTTTAACAGCAGCCCGTAAACAACTGGGAACTGAGAAGACCGTCGGACTTCTGTGAGAGGAATGTTGTCTCATTCCTGTCTGATAGAGGATTCTAAAAACTCAACAGTCCTGGATCATCTTTGTTGTATATTTTCCATTTCATGACGCGCTAAATGTTTCAGTTGGTGAAATATCTGGACTGCAAACAGAGCACTTCAGCGCTTAGACTCATCTACTACAAATCGATGCTATTGTAATAGATGCAGTCTGCGCTATATCGTCTGGATGGGAGCGTATGTTGCTTTAAAACCTGTATATAACTTCCAAGACTGGTGGTGCCTTTCAGATGTGCAACATGTCAACTCAGCCGCCCCCATCAGAGATACAGGCTTTTGGACTGAATGCTGGCAGTCCATTTGAACTGAGTTTAGGCTCAGGGGAGATGGCAGCATTTCCGGATCACGTTAACATATGGCTTCTTCTTTGTATAAGAGCTTTTGTGGATGCAGGCAATGGTTTCTGACAAGTGTTCCTCAGCCAATTCCATGATTTCCATGAAAGAATCATGTCTATTTTTAATGCAGTGCCACCTGAGGGTCCAAAGATCACAGGCATCCATTATTTATATCTGGCATTGTCCCTTGCACACAGAGATTTCTTCTGATTCTCATAATGATATTATCTACCGTATATAATAAGATATTCAAAGTCTTTTATGATTTTATGTTAAGAGACATCATTGCAACATTACTGTTCCACAATTTGTAGAGAGAGTTTTTCAGCCGATTGGTGACGTCTGTCCATCTTTACTTCTGAGAAACCCTGCCTCTCTAAGATGTTCTTTCTCTAACCAACGATGCTACAGATCTGTTACCAGTTAACCTAATTAGTTGCAAAATGTTCCTCCAGCTGTTTTTTTTTTTAGTACCACTTACTTCTCCAGCTTTTTGTGTCCTCTCTCCCAGCGTTTTTGAGATGCCTTTCTGCCATCAAATTCAAAACGAGCTAATATTTTTCGTAAGGTTGTACCATATTGTTGTTAATTGTTTTTGTGTACTTTTAGGACATACTCATGCAGATATATAGAAAACTTTAACAGGCTCACAAAATTCTTCTTACAATTGTCCTTTAAAACCTAATGTTTATTTATTCTGGTCAATGAATATGAATGGGTTTGAAAACTTGACATATCTTCCCTTAGTTTGGTTGCTTTTCACCCAGAAAATAAATATATGAACTAAATTGCATTTTAAGAGCCACTGAAGAATGTTTACTCCACTCCGAGATGAAAGCAACAACCTATACAAAGCATACAGCTGGCAAGCAGCGCACAAATGGCTTGTTGAAGGACTGTACTTAAGTGTGTCTCAGTAGCCTCTGTATTATATATAATCTCAAATAACTCATGATCATTAGGATATACAAATAGTTATAATGCTACCAATGTAATATATAAAAGGGGACAGGAAGTATACATGTTGGACGCTGTAGCCAACCCTTTTCTACTGAAATTCACTGAACTCTATAAATATTTCTTATGCTTCCCACTGCCCCTTAAATGGACAGATGGGTAATCGCCTCAGCAAAATGGGGTCAGAATCAGATCTCCGAATTCAAGGGCAAACCGGACTGCAAGATCCACCTTCTGCAGTGTGTGTGTATGTTTTACACAAACCATTAGCTGATTCCTTCTGACCTGTCAGTTTGAGCATAAGAGACCATATTTCACTTAAAACTGTGGCTTATTAAATTCAATTACAGTCATTACGTCTGTCTTTTAGAAGGATGCTTTGTCATCAAAACAGCCAGTTTCATTATATTATGTAAAATGAGTGA
The DNA here is from genome assembly GCF_051167445.1 of Perissodus microlepis. Taxonomy (NCBI): domain Eukaryota; kingdom Metazoa; phylum Chordata; class Actinopteri; order Cichliformes; family Cichlidae; genus Perissodus; species Perissodus microlepis. Next base: position 40,273,552 of record NC_140467.1, on the reverse strand, counting down.
AATGCAAGTATCCTAGATGAGTCAAATGTGATTTCCATAGAAATTGCAGCTCTTCAACTCAAGAGTTAAAGCCAGCCCTTTTTAAGAGTCTAAAAGCTGAAAAGGCCTTAGAAAGGGGGCATCACTCAGCTCTGAAGATTTGGCCTGGGAAAAAAAAAATCCAGGGATTTTGTTAAGAAGCATAGATTAAACTTTTTAGCAAATGTGACTTGTCAATTTTTTGTTGGGATAAAATCCAAGTTTTATGTGCAGTGGCAGTCTGCAGAAGAAGTCTCATAAGATGATGCATGCCTGAAATTAAAACGCACTAAATAGTAATTAAAACACTGTCACAGACTGCCTTTGAAGAGAGTGAAGATTTCTAAACTGTGAAAAAGCAAGACAGGCATGACACGAGTTCAAAAGAGGACCTGATAAATTGAATTAGTGTAATATGACAGGCATGACAGAAGCAGCAATAAACATTAACCTACTAAGTTTGTAGTAGTTTTTCATAATGCAAACGTTCCGTTTCACCACATCCCTAAGGTGCTCTAATGGATTGAGATCTGGTGACTGTGGAGGCTGTTTGAGTGCAAAGAACTCACTGTCATGCTAATGAAATAAGATTGAGGTGATCTGAGCTTTGAGATACACATGTGTCATCATGCTGGAAAGCCATCAGAAGACGGGTAATAAAAGGATGGACATGGTCAGCAACAACACTCAGGTCGGCTCTGCTGTTTAAAGTTGGTAACAACGAACCCAAAGTGTGTCGAGAAAATATATCACACCAATACATCAGTGCCGCCAGCCTGAACTGCTGATACCAAAATAATGGATCCAAGCTTTCATGATGTTTACACCAATTTCTGATTCAACCATCCAAGTGTCACAGTAGAAATAAGGACATCAAGATCATTGGTTCAGTTCTAGCCAGAGACTTAAACTCCTTCCCAGCAAGAATTCTGGCTTCCACAGACTGTGTCCATGTAGCACACAGAAGATACTCAATTTGTTTCATTCCTACTTTTCCACCAGGGACAAGATCATAGACCTGCATAAGGCTGGAATGAGCAAACTGCTTGATGAGAAGTTGATAACTGTTGAAAGAAATCAAATGAGCATCAATTATTCTTGCAAAGCCCACAAAGTCCCCCTGCTAAAGAAGGCACGTGCAATGATCCATCTTTAGCTTGCCAGTGAACATCTCCAAGGCTTGGGAGAAAGTGCCGTGGTCAACCCGACGTGCAGCGTTTGGGGAAAGAGAAATGCTGATTATCACCCAAAGAACACCATCCCCACAGCCAAGCACAGAGGTGGTAGCATTATGCTTTGGGGCCGTTTTTCTACTAAAGGTACAGGATGACTTCACCACATTGAGGGGCTAATGGGTGGGGCCCTGTACAATAAGATCTTGGATGAGAACTTCCTTTCTTTAGCCGGAACACTGAAGATGGGTCATAGATAGATCTCCCAGCATGACGATGACCCATAAACATCCGATCAAAGCAAAAAAGGAAGAAGAAGCACATTAAGGTCATGGATAGGCCCAGCCATTCCTGAGTCCTACAGAATCTGTGGAGGGAGCTGAAGGTTTGGGTTGACAAACACCAACTCTAAAGCCAAAGGACTTAAGCGTTTCAACAAAGAATCCCTCCTGAAACATGTGCACACGTGGTGAATAACTACAAAAAAAAAAAACATCGTGGAGCGACCCCTAAGCGTGGAGGCTTAGGGGTCTGGGGGTGCTCCGCCCACCGGTCTGGGGTGCTGGCCGGGCCTTGGGGGCTTGGGTCCTGGCTGTTGTGTCGCCGGAGCAGTGGGCGGGTGGGTGCAGGGAGGCTCAGCCCCAGTGCAGGGGACCTCTGGTGCATCGGCCCAACTAGGGGGCTCTCTAACTGGTGGGGAGGTTGTTATATCTTTGCAGGTGGTCTCCTCACTACAGGAGCTCACTCTGCAGGTGGGGGGAGAGATATAGGAGAGGGGGAGAATGAACTCAACCTGGGTGTCTATTGTCTTGTGTAGTTTGGGAGATGATTGGATGATGGGGTGGGTGCAGTTTTCTCTGGGGTGGAGTCGGGTGGGCTGCCCCGGACTCTGTGGGGCTGGGCGGTGCTGCTGCTGCGGGTCCCGGTCCGGATGGGCCTGGGCCCCCTTGCCCTGGTGGGTTCCAGAGCGTGGGGGTGCCTACTGGGGTCAGCGGGGGAGCTGGCCCCAGGGAGGGGCCGCTTGCCCCTCCCTTTCTTCCCTCCCCATCCTCAGCTGCCTCCCTATTCCCGCTCTACCACACCCACCCACACACGCAGGGCTTGGGGTGCAGGTATGTCACCAGGGTGCAGGGGAGGCACTCCCCCTCTGTCCCCTTCTGGCCGCCTGTGCCTCAATTTTATTCTGCAACCTAGACATCCACATTACTCACACTCTCACATAACACATACATATAGGGCCTTGAGGGTGGGCACGTTTTACAGCATCCAGAGGATGGTCGTTGTACTCCAACCCAACTCTGGCACTGGTGCCCTACCCTCAATTTTAAATGCATTTAGACACTAAGGGTTTTCGGGAGGAGCCGTGCTGCTCTCTGAGAGGAAGCTAGTACCATGCTCTCCTGAGTTTTAAATGCACTTTAGAACAGCACACAGCAACACTACATATGAGCGGGCGTAGGGAGGTTTGAGGTCTTCACTCACCCCGGTTCTGTTAGCCGTCAGGGCTGGGGGGCTGGGAGGAGGTGCTGGCCGTCAGACTGGGGTCTGGGATGCGGGGCCTCCCTGCTACTGCAGATAAGGAGGTGGTCCGCTTGCTTCCACCCCAGAGAGAAGGGTTACATCTCCTGGGTCTAGGTGCGGCTTGCCCCTCTGGGGGCGGGGGTACCTGGACCTGGGATATAGTGTATGTTTGGGGAGTGCGACTGTCTGTGCAGTGTCTATTTGTGTCTGTCTACACGTTGGGTGAGTGCCGAGTATTTGGTTGTGCATACAGGGAGTGCAGAATTATTAGGCAAATGAGTATTTTGTCCACATCATCCTCTTCATGCATGTTGTCTTACTCCAAGCTGTATAGGCTCGAAAGCCTACTACCAATTAAGCATATTAGGTGATGTGCATCTCTGTAATGAGAAGGGGTGTGGTCTAATGACATCAACACCCTATATCAGGTGTGCATAATTATTAGGCAACGTCCTTTCCTTTGGCAAAATGGGTCAAAAGAAGGACTTGACAGGCTCAGAAAAGTCAAAAATAGTGAGATATCTTGCAGAGGGATGCAGCAGTCTCAAAATTGCAAAGCTTCTGAAGCGTGATCATCGAACAATCAAGCGTTTCATTCAAAATAGTCAACAGGGTCGCAAGAAGCGTGTGGAAAAACCAAGGCGCAAAATAACTGCCCATGAACTGAGAAAAGTCAAGCGTGCAGCTGCCAAGATGCCACTTGCCACCAGTTTGGCCATATTTCAGAGCTGCAACATCACTGGAGTGCCCAAAAGCACAAGGTGTGCAATACTCAGAGACATGGCCAAGGTAAGAAAGGCTGAAAGACGACCACCACTGAACAAGACACACAAGCTGAAACGTCAAGACTGGGCGAAGAAATATCTCAAGACTGGTTTTTCTAAGGTTTTATGGACTGATGAAATGAGAGTGAGTCTTGATGGGCCAGATGGATGGGCCCGTGGCTGGATTGGTAAAGGGCAGAGAGCTCCAGTCCGACTCAGACGCCAGCAAGGTGGAGGTGGAGTACTGGTTTGGGCTGGTATCATCAAAGATGAGCTTGTGGGGCCTTTTCGGGTTGAGTCAAGCTCAACTCCCAGTCCTACTGCCAGTTTCTGGAAGACACCTTCTTCAAGCAGTGGTACAGGAAGAAGTCTGCATCCTTCAAGAAAAACATGATTTTCATGCAGGACAATGCTCCATCACACGCGTCCAAGTACTCCACAGCGTGGCTGGCAAGAAAGGGTATAAAAGAAGAAAAACTAATGACATGGCCACCTTGTTCACCTGATCTGAACCCCATTGAGAACCTGTGGTCCATCATCAAATGTGAGATTTACAAGGAGGGAAAACAGTACACCTCTCTGAACAGTGTCTGGGAGGCTGTGGTTGCTGCTGCACGCAATGTTGATGGTGAACAGATCAAAACACTGACAGAATCCATGGATGGCAGGCTTTTGAGTGTCCTTGCAAAGAAAGGTGGCTATATTGGTCGCTGATTTGTTTTTGTTTTGGAATGTCAGAAATGTATATTTGTGAATGTGGAGATGTTATATTGGTTTCACTGGTAAAAATAAATAATTGAAATGGGTATATATTTGTTTTTTGTTAAGTTGCCTAATAATTATGCACAGTAATAGTCACCTGCACACACAGATATCCCCCTAAAATAGCTAAAACTAAAAACAAACTAAAAACTACTTCCAAAAACATTCAGCTTTGATATTAATGAGTTTTTTGGGTTCATTGAGAACATGGTTGTTGTTCAATAATAAAATTATTCCTCAAAAATACAACTTGCCTAATAATTCTGCACTCCCTGTATGGGGTGGGAATGCACGTTTGTGTCCGCGTGTGCCTGTTTGTCTGTGTCTATATGTCAGGTTGGGTCTTAGACTCAACCTCTCTGGGTACATCTCAGGCCCTCTGAAGTACGGAGGCCTATCTCCCCTCACCACACTCCCTGCCGGTGGCTGATGCCCTCAGACGTTGGTGTGTTGGTGGTCCTTGTCGTCTGGGGCTGGGCGCTCATGCATGTACCGGCTCACTCCTGGTGGCCGATTGGCGGGGCCGGGCGTCTGTGGCCCGGCTGGGCTCCTTCCGGGGGGTGGGATGCCCTCAGGCCTCTGGGCCTGAAGCTCGGTCCTCTCTGGCGCAGCTGGCTGCCGGCGGAGCCCGCGGGCACGCCACTGCAACCCCCTCTGGCCTCTGCTCCGTAGCTGCGGGGTGACCTCTCCTTTGGGGCTCTACTCAGCTCTTCCCAGGAGGGTGGCACGGTTCCCCCCCCTTTGGTGGTCCTCCTCGGGTCCTTGTACTCTGGGGCCTCTGGATATCTGGGGCCTGGATCTCCTCCATACCTGCTTCATACCCTGGTGGACGGGGCTATGGCTCCCCACACTCCCTAGCAGATCGTTACATGGAGAAACCTTTGGAATACAAGCATGCTGATCCACACAGGTATGCACACAGGTGTACACACGGGTGTTCACAGACGCGGACTACACCTTTCTTGGCTGCTGCCTCAAAGCACATTGTGCGCTGTCTATCTTGCGTGCTGCACAATATCGTTTATTATTTAGTATCTACTGTTATCTACTGCTAGCTAGTTTATTGTGATGGTGCTGTTTTTATTATGTTGCTCTTTGTTGTTTGCTTTCTCTTCTGTTTTTTTTCTCCATACAGGTGATCCAGGTGTTTTGTTTGTTTGTTTTTTCCTTTCTTCCCCCCCTTCTCACCGTCTCTTCTCCCCTTTGGTTTTCTTTCTCTCCCTCTCTTTCTTTCATTCTTTCTCCCTGTCCTATCCCCCAGTCACGTCTGTCCCGTTTGTAGCAACCGAAAATAAAATAAATTCATAATTATAATAAAGGTCAATCAAATGGACCAATATGGCAAGGCCATGATGATCCACTTGGTAAAATAAATCCGCTTGGCATCTTTCTTGGCCTTAAGACAACAATTCTGACGGCTAAAGATCCAAACGGGACACAAAAAAAAAGAAAAAAAGAAAAAAAAAACAAAAAAACATCTTACCGTTGTGCTTACCAACAAGGTATTTCAAACAAGTCATATTTTGCTTCGGGATCAAATATTTACTTCACTCAGTGATATGCAATTTAATTTATAACTTTTTTTCCTGGAGTTTTGCATGATATTATGTTTCTTTCCATTAAAATCAAGCTACCTCTTTACCTGACTGTTCATTTTTTTGTAAGCAAACAAATTTACAAATTCAGCAGAGGATCACTTAATTTCTTCCCCCAGCGTATTGACAACAAGCTGTAACTTAGCAATAAGTAAATGTCAGTGTTCATCACAAATGGGAAATCCTAAGAAGCAGTAGACATTACCTTAAAATTTCTACTGGCGCAAAAGATGAAGACAGCAAAAATGCTGTTAAGTGAGCATCCCCTGACATATCAGCCCATGCAACTACATCTTTATTAAAAAGGCCTGACTACAAACGGAAAACAAGTTTGAGCTACTGACACAAAATCAGCTTTTGAAAACAGATTACGAAAGTAAGGTCATGATATCCTATTTAAGAGCTCCAGCAGATTTAAGGTAAATAAGATGTTTTGAAATTATTTTTCCTTGCCTTTAATATCACTCTTTTTTTTTTTTTTAACTATTACTGCTAAATGTTTAAACAAGCATCCTGCTCACCTTGTCTAGCTTCCTCTTCCAGCAGGTCAGTGTGCAGTGCCAGGTACCTCTCCTCATCGCAGAGCGCCTCAATCCTGGCCTCTTCCTCTGACAGCTGGTAGGATGTATTCCATGACCCACTGTCATACTCTGAAAGGTCATGTAAGTGACCACGTCCATCATATCTGTTGGATGATAAAAAGGATTAGAGAAAAGGAAGTAGACAAAACTTTTCATACAGAACATGGGCCTACTTACCAAGGTTGTAAAACCTAAAACCCACAATATAAAAGATATAAAACTGGTCTACCTCTGTAAGTCCTCCCTGAATGTTTGCTCAAAATGGATACGTCACAATAATGATACTAATTAAGTCTTTGGGAATTATTTTGGATAGAGCTCTGATATACCTAGCAAGTTTTCTGTCTGCATTTTCTTCCTGGTTTTACAGGCCAACAACATTAGAAATGAAAAAGAAAAAAAAAAGACAAACAAAGCAACTCGCTTCTTACCTTACAGGGTTCAATAATCCCCTGTAACACTCATCATTACTTCTAAATCTGCAAAGAAAGTTACATTCACACAAACCCGAGCACATAAATACCTATCCGTAAGAACCCAAATGGACGACATTTTCCAAGGTTCGTCCCTCTACGCCATCTCTCACTTGCAGTTTCTTCATGAAGACAAAGAAATCTGGAGCTGAGGTTGGCATTCAGGGTTTGGAAGGACCCCTTAGCCTACCTTGCTGTGGAAAAACTGGGTTATGTAATAAAGACACACAAACAAAGGCTGTACAAATGAAACATAAGTTGGGTCTGAACACTAAGGTGATTCAATTGACTTAATATGTTTAAAGAAATACAAGACTCAAGGAGGTTTACAATGACTTTGCAACAAGGACAATTTCTGTGTAAAAGGTGGAAGAAATTAGTCAAAATGATACACTGAATCACCTTAATGACAGTAACTTTTGTCTTTGTTAGAATTTGCTCTGGCAAACAAAAGCATAGTAAAATACCAAGTTTTGTAGGGACTTCACCACTTTATATTAGAAAACGTCCGTTTGAAAAGAACAGGAAAAAGACATGTTATAGCTTAGACATATTATTCATGTGTAAAGCATGAAAAAAACTTCTAGAGGAAATTCTCATAACATGCCAAGATGCAAAGCCGATTTCACAGATAACTTGAGCATTTTATACATTTACTGCAATTGCCAATTTAAGAGGTACATTTAGCGCGAACTATGCAGGCCTATGTGGTCTCAAATAAACTTTATTCAATCCATTTGTCCAATGTTCTCTTATAATGTAAGCTGGAGTGTATAATAACCTGACAGCAAAATGCATAAATAGGTCAGTCATGGCTAACATTAGCAAAGACTGACAGGCATTTGCAAGTTAGCATGTTACCGAAGAAACTTTAGATACCAGGTGTCCCCCCCCCCCCCAATTTCCTTTCTTTTTTAGTTCAGGACATCCAACAAGACACGTTAGGAGGTAAGAAATAAAACAATCGTCGCGAGTTGCAGGTGTTTCCAAGCTTCAACAAGCAACAACTCCAACGTGGTCCCTTGAATTTTGAGACAGGCTAGCGGACAGGAGAGATTGTTAGCATAATGTTTCGGTCTAAGTTTGTTCAACCGACCTATCAATCATGATGCTCTTGTCCCCCATCCATGGGATAAGATGCTTTCCGTGATCATGGTAAAGAGCCCTTTCGTCGTCTCGGAAGAGTTTGCAGGCATAGCCGAAAACCAACAGATCGGCGTATTTATCACTGTCACTCACATCCTTCTTCACCGGCTTGCTGTCTTTCTTTGCCGCTCCGCGACGATACATCTCCCAGATAGTCGAAGGAATAGATTAGCTTAAAGGACGTAACAACAATGACGGTATCGTGATAGCTTTTTGTTTACCAGGTGGCTACCAGGTCCTCCAAATGTTACATTAATCCGTGGGATTTTGCACCAAAACAAAACACTACACGCCAAGAGCCGCCATGTTGAAAAGTGAGTAAATGCATCTGTGTATCCGGTCGGCACTTACGACAATTTCACGAGAGCACTGTTAAAGTTTACACTAATGTTCAGTAAGTAAACGTCCTAATGTGTAGCTAAAAATGACCACTGTTATGTTATACTTTTTGCTTTAAAGTACTCTGTATATAAACCACATTTTGTGGTTCCCAAATTATCGAAAGTGCTGCAGTGAAATACCCTATTATATTAAGCTTTTGTTCAACAGATAAATTCCTGTGTTCAAGGTAATTCAACAGTTAGTGACTTTAAATATATGGAAACAAAACATTTTTATCATAATCTTAAAGTGGATTTGACAGCACAGCTGGATGTTTAAGATTTGTAATTATTCAGGCTGTTAATTATTTTTGATAAAGCTATTAAAATATATTAATTAAAATTTTTAAAAACTGTGTTGCAAGCGATGTGTTTTGGTGTTTAATGAATTTGGATTTGCATAACTTGATTAAATCACATGATGCTGAGTAGTTCAAGGATTTACTAGAGACATTTTTTACATATGAATTATGAGTGAGATGTCAAGCACTTTGTGATGAGAACAGGGGCAATTCTAGGATCAGAGCTTTGGGGGTACTGAGCACCCAGAGAGCTGCCCATCCAGGCAAAGTAAACTTTACTCGTCACAATGAGACTTCTTCCCTGTCTCTGTCAGTCCCTGCATCCTTAAATGTCTCCAGTTGTCCCGAGTTTCCTCTGACTGTCTCCTTGGTGCATTTAAACCCGTTCCTCCCTGTCCTCATCATCTGTTGTCTTCATCTCCGTTATCAGTCATCATAATTTTACCCTCTCTGTGCAAGTCTGCAAATTTCTTTATTAAATCATAAAATTCTTAAATTCATCAAGTCTCTCTGTGCCTGGGTCCTCGTCACAAAACATGACATCATTGTTTTGTACATTTTAACACAATTTAATCCCCACATTTGTGAAAGAAAAGCAAAACACTTTTTTGAAAAGTCTGTAACAAAACCATCAAATCTGATAAAGGTTATTTAAATGCTGCTAAAGAAGAATGGATTGGAATAAAAGAAAAAAAAATACATATCCTAACCTTAATTACTGCAGGAGAATAACGAATGATGCTCACAGTGAGTAAAAAGTAAACTGAGTGCATTTTTTGGACAGAGATTCACTTTTAAAGTGTATGTATAATATAATACACTTACATAAAAAATACACTCCAAAAATAGAAGGGTCCTTGAAATGTACAAAATATTATTAAAAGATTAGAAAAATGGAGACACCCTGGCTTATGGTACAATGTAAACAATGTATGAAAAGATCTTTACTGCAGATACTACTGTGGCTCTGCAGATCTTTGCTTTTCTTTTAACCTATGTCGCCTCACCTTGAGGTTGGCAAATCTGTCTATCACATTTTGGTGGTCAAGTCTCTCAAGCATCTCTTTCTCAACTGACATCACAGCCAGGTGCTGGAGTCTGCTTTGACCCATGGTCCTTCTCAGCCAGGTATGGAGCTGAGTCAAGACACTAAAAGACCTTTCACAGCTATGGCTGCTAACTGGGTTTGTTAGGGCAACCTGAATAACAGTTTTCAGTGTGGGGAAGATCTGATTATCCAGAAGATTGTACAATGTTAACATATCTGGAATGGCACCAGCCTCACTCTTGAGCTTCAAAAAGTTTTTGGCAACCGTGACTTCCTCTGACTGAAGTTCAATATGGTAATGCTGCATTACCATATTGAACTGCATTACTAATGCAGTGCCAGGACTGACAACCCAGTTTGTTTTTCAGATTAGTTAGTTGTTTGTTTGTTTGTTTTTTGTCAGTTTAACAGTTTTTGTTTTGCCTGCCACTATTCCCTGTCTGTTTTCTTACCTGGTTCTTCCTGATCTTGTACTTTCTCCTCATGTTCCCCTCTTTCCTCTCTCCCTCTTTGGACTGACAATCATACACAAATAGATTGTATTCAATTAGATAAAAAAAAAAAAATACTATTAAGATCACTAATAAAAAAGTCCTCTCTCAGTGTACTTTCAACCAAAAGGCAAATAACAAAACCACATGTATATCTAATAAAGGATATAAATATTGAAACACTGATCCAACATTATCCTTTATTGACGGATCATTTGTTCTTACACTTTTACCTGAATGTTGCTCCTTTTTTTGAAAAAACATCCTCATATCCATTATGAACCTGGCTGTCTCTCTGTACACAAACACACACACACACACACACACACACACACACACACACACACACACACACACACACACTTACACAACGCACAGGCAAGGTACTCTTTGTTTGTATGTAGACGTCATATGTTAATGAACCTATGCATATTCATGTGACCTCAATAAAAGAACAGGAGTTATAAGGTTAATGGGCATCCAGTCAGTTAGCTAGTTAGTACCTTGGGTTTAATATCAGCACATGCACATATGACAAAATAACCAGTTTCTCTCATTACATTTCAAACAGGACAGTGGTAACAACAATAGGCTACGGACAATGTTAAGTTTTAGATTTTAAATAGGCTATATAAATTTCAATGGGAGCAACAGGACGGTCAAATGTCGCTGATTTTACTACAGAGTAGGACGGATTGTAGGGTAGCAAACATCGTCGGAAAACAAGTTTTCAACACTGCAGGTTACCTGGGTGTAATGCTTTTCAGCTAAAAAGAAACATGGTCTGACTCCTACCTAACTATATAAAGAGTAACTGAAGGTTAAATGCAGCTAATATGTCCTGTTTTAAGCCAGGCACTTCCACCTCCGCTCCGCTGCGTCTCAGCCACCATCGCTCTGGCAGCAACGGCGCTAGAGTCAGAGTAGGGGAGAGGTGAGCTGGAACAAACCATTTTGCTGAAGCACCCCCAAAAATAGGCTAAAATCGCCCCTGGATGAGAAGTATGAGGATGAGACATACTCATTTTTGTCCATCTATTATACATCATTTACTATTTAAGATGAACAGTTTGTTTATAGTCAGATGATTTATCACAGACAATCAAAGCAGTCCAGTAAGCTTAACAAAGTACACTTCTGAGCTTTTATACTGCAGCATTCAAAGACAATAGAGATGCATTTACTTTGCAGCTCTTGCCACAAAGACTCTATTGGTCCTTTCTATTATTTACAGCTTCTGTGTGTGTTTTTCTTAACATTTCTCCATAGGTTCTCAGGGATGTAGAGGCTAAAAAAAAAGTAGGACAGAGAGAAAAAAAAGGGCAGAGAGCATTGTTCAAAGGGCTGCAGTAGTGGATACACTTGTGTATATTATATATACTGATCTGGAGAAGTTTCATTTTTATTTATTTATTAGATTTTAGTCACAGGGGTCTGTGCACATCTGGAAATACTCCATTAATCCACTCTTAATTACTTGGCTTTAATGTAATACACACAGGACACTATATGCAAAAACAGCCAGAGAACAAGCTAAGGTTAAGCTAGGTAACAAAGTTCCTATACTCTTATGGATTTAACCTCCTAAGACCCGAACTCTTCCATGGCATGCATTTTTAATTTCTTTTTGATATTTGGGCATATTGGGACCTGATGAATGTAAAAACAGAGAATTACAAGATTTTTTTTTACCTGATTTTTGTTTCTAAGAAAAATGAGAGCCACATATGCATATTCGTTTAAAATTTTGATAGAACAGTAGCGGTATAATGTCCTCGTAAGTGGATATCAGGCCCTTGTAGAGCAAAATTGAGTATTTTAGTCTAAATAACCCAAAATGTGATGTCCACATATGTGGATGCCAGGTCCTAAGAGGTTAAGGTTGGTTTGAGCCTATGTGGATTAGTAAGGAAGGGCAATTATAAAGAGCTAGTGGTCTTGGTGTTAATAACATTTTTCAGCTTTTGAGATTCCCTGATCTTTCGAGGATGATTCTGAGACATCTGTGGTGAATTGTTTTTAAGCATTTGCAACAATCAGTTAGTTAGAATCAGAAACAGAATACTTTATTAATCCCTAAGGAAATTCTGTAGGGCATTATGCTGCATTATCAGGTACAAAATGGAACAAGTAATGCATTTAGTATAGATCCACTAGTCACTTTGTGATGTATACCTATTTAACTACCTGTTAATGCAGCTGTGGTTGGCTAAACATGTAGATGTGGTCAAAATACCTGTTGAAGGTCAAAGTGAGCATCAGAATGAGGAAGAATGGTGACTTAAGTGATCGTGAGCAGGGTATGTTGATGGTGCCAGACGAGCTGCTAGTTTACTGGGATTTTCCCATACAAACATCTCAATGGTTTACAGAGTGGTGTAATGGTGTGGGATATTTTCTTAGCACACTTTGGGTTCCTTGGAACCAATTGGACATTGTTTAAACACCACAGTGTACCTGAATGTTGTTGCTGACCATGTTGATCCCTTTAAAATCACAATGTACCCATATTCTGGTGGCTGCTTCCAGCAGGATAATGCACCAAAAATCAAATAAAGCTTAAACCATCTCCAACTCATTTCTTGAACCTGACAGTGAGTTCACTCGTTTACTTAAATGACCTCTACAGTGCCAGATCTCAATCCAGTAGAGCATCTCCCTAATACAGCTAATAAATCAGCAGCAACAATGTGAGGCTATAATGTCAATATGGACCAAAATCTCAAAGGAATATTTTCATTACCTTGATGAATTGATGCCATGAAGAAGACACGGTTCAACATGGTAATAGCAAAGTGTACCCAATAGTGTTCAGTGAGTGAATATGAAATTCTGTTATTAATAGAAAGAAAGATATAATTATTCTGCAATAAACACACATCACAGTAAACTTCTAAGACATTGTTCCAAATTTTAGAGGGGTATAAAGAAGTGTAAAATTGGTAAAGAAACAATAAATAACATGATCAAAACCATCAATATCAAAATAATGAGGGTGGGTAATTTTGAATAGAGAGCAAAACAAATTACACCAACTGCCTCTAATATCAGCAACCCTATAAAACAGCAGCACCCATTGCTTCACTGACAGCAAATCAATGTGGCAGGCATTAAAAAAAAGTAATTTTAACTGGAAGAAAGATCCAAATGAATTCATTTAATTTTGTATTATTTTATTTGTAATGACAGTAGTTATCATTAAAGTAAAGATGCAATGACATGCAAAGAAAAAGAAAAAGATTAGTAAAATATAAAATAAATTAAGGTTGTGGAGGTAAACACAGACGACACGAGAGCTCTCGATTAACACTGCTCGTTTATTGCTCATCACCACACAACTGAACACTTTCCCTCCAAAACACAGCAACAACACTTCCTGAGAACTGGGTGTGAGTGGAGCCCTCCAGTGGTCCACCACACATGCCCCCCCCCCGAACACCCAGTAGGGTCATCCCCTAGTCCAGAACCCTTGCTTTAATTAAACGCCCAGAACGGCTGAACCGGGGAGGTGGAGAGCTGGCAGAGGGGAAACGAGCCTGAGGGCCAGGCTGGCATGGGCGGTCAGGAAAAACTGAAGATAGCTCGGCCCCGCCAGGTGGGGGGCGCTCCCAGAGGAAGAAGCAGGGTTGTCCAGTCCAGTGGAAGGCGGGCGGCCACGGCGGGGGGCCTGAGCCGGCACCACCTGGTCATCCAGAAGCACATGTGCTGGTTTAAGTCTGTCAATAGAAACAGCCTCCTGCCGACCCCCAAAATCCAAGAGGAAATGCTTCCGGCCCGGTTGAATAACCCTAAAGGGGCCGTCATACAGTGGGCGCAGCGGAGGCCTATGAGCGTCATGCCTGACAAAAACAAACTGCGAAGAGTCCAACGACCTCGGAACAAAGGTGTCGGGCACACAATGGTGCACTGGGCCAGGAAGAGAAAACGAGTCTCTTGTGGGACGGAGAGACAGCACAGAGGGAGCGAAGCACGGGGGTGGGCTCTCAGGCAAGAATTCCCCGGGGACCCGGAGGGGCTGACCAAGGACAAGTTCAGCCGGGGAAACCCCAAGGTCTTCTTTAACCGCGCAGCGCAACCCCAGTAAAACCCATGGAAGGCGGTCAACCCAGTTGCCAACTGTGAGAGAAGCACGGAACGCGGCCTTAAGCAACCGGTGGAAACGTTCGCACATCCCATTGGCCTGCGGGTGGTACGCAGTGGTTCGGTGGACCTTGACCCCCAGGCCGTCAGCCATGGCAGACCAAAGCTCGGAAACGAACTGGGGGCCCCTGTCTGAGGTGATGTCGGCGGGGGGACCGAAACGCGAAACCCACGTTGACAAAAATGCCCTGGCCACTGCTGCTGCTGTAGTGGACGCCAGAGGCACTGCCTCAGGCCAGCGGGTTGTGCGGTCCACTACAGTCAAAAGGTGCGTGAAACCTTGTGACTGCGGCAGAGGACCAACCAGATCCACATGCACATGATCAAAACGCCTCCCTGGCACGTGGAAGGATTCCGCGCTTGTGTGTGCCTATGGATCTTAGCACGTTGGCATGGGATGCACGCGGCTGCCCAGTCTTTCACCGATTTACGAAGGCCCGGCCAAACGAACCTAGAGCTGACCAGCTTGACCGAGGCCCGGACACCTGGCTGAGAGAGGGCGTGTACGGAGTCGAAAACGCGACGACGCCACGAAAGGGGAACTACAGGGCGTGGACGGCTGGTGGAAACATCGCAAAGCAGGCTAGGCCCGCCGTTCCACACGGGTCTGTCCTCCAGTACAAGGCCCGTTTGCGCAGACCGAAGGGCAAGGACGTCTGGGTCGGCCTGTTGGTCAGCGGCCATAGCCTCAAAGTCTATGCTAACATAAACGGGAGAAACCAGCACGCGGGATAGACAGTCAGCCACGCAGTTGGACTTACCAGCCACGTGCTGAATGTCAGTTGTGAACTCGGAAATGGCTGCCAACTGGCGCTGCTGGCGCCCGCTCCACGGATCAGAGACCTTGGACATCGCGAATGTCAAAGGTTTATGATCGACGTACGCGGTGAAGCTCCGACCCTCGAGGAAAAAACGAAAATGCCGTGTCGCGAGGTGTAGGGCCAGCAACTCCCTGTCAAAAACGCTATATTTGCGCTCACTGTCCCTAAGCGTGCGACTAAAAAAAGCGAGCGGTTGCCAGACATCGGAGACCCGCTGTTCTAACACTGCGCCCACTGCCACGTCCGACGCGTCGGAGGTCAACGCAATCTCCGCCGACAGAAACGGGTGGGCCAGCAGGGCGGCGTTTGCCAGCGCGGTCTTGGCCCCAGAAAATGCCTGGATGCGTTCAGGGAGCCAATCAATCGGGTCCTTAGCTGTTTTACCCTTCAAGGCAGCATAGAGAGGCTGCAGCAGGTGCGCAGCTCTGGGGAGAAAGCGGTTGTAGAAATTGACCATCCCCAAGAACTCCTGCAGCGCTTTAACGGACGCAGGATGCGGAAAAGCCAAAACGGCCTGGACCTTGTCTGGCAACGGAACCACACCGTCAGCGGAAATGCGGTGGCCCAAGAAATCCAGAACCGGCAAGCCGAACTGGCACTTGGAGGGGTTGACGATCAGGCCGTGTGCCGCCAAGCGCTGGAAAACCTGATGCAGATGGGACGCGTGCTGACTCTCAGAGCAGCTGGCCACCAATATATCGTCAAGGTACACGAAGACGAAAGGCAGCCTGCGCAAAACAGAGTCCATCAACCGCTGAAAAGTCTGGGCGGCGCCTTTCAGGCCGAACGGCATGCGCAAAAATTCAAACAGGCCGAAAGGGGTAATAACGGCAGTTTTGGGGACGTCTTCGGCGCGCACGGGAACCTGGTGATACCCCCGCACCAAGTCAATTTTAGAAAAAATCGAGGTGCCGGCGAGGTGGGCGGAAAAATCCTGGATGTGGGGAATGGGGTAACGGTCGTTCTCCGTGACATTATTCAAACGGCGAAAATCCCCACACGGCCGCCACCGACCGTCAGACTTGGGCACCATGTGTAGCGGAGAAGCCCAGGCACTATTCGAGCGCTGCACTATGCCGAGGCGCTCCATTGCGGCAAACTCTTCCCGAGCGACGGAGAGTTTCGCGGGGTCGAGGCGGCGCGCGCGTGCGAACACCGGGGGACCGACCGTCGGAATATAATGTTCAACCCCGTGCTTCGTTGCAGTGTTCGAGAAATTAGGAACAGTCAGTGAAGGGAACTCCATGAGCAAACGCTGAAAAACATTCCCTGAAGTCACTAAATTAGCCCGATTCAGGGGCTCGATGGCGCGAGTGAAACAGGGTATTGAAGAAAAAGACAGTGCATCGATTAAGCGTCTGTTAGCGACGTCGACCAGCAGTCCGTGGGCACAAAGAAAATCGGCGCCCAAAATAGGTACAGAGCTAGCGGCAACAACAAAGGTCCATTGGAAATCCCGACCATGAAAACAAACAGTCACGGACCTTTCCCCGAACGTTGCGATGGGAGAGCCATTAGCCGCAATAAGCTGCGGTCCGCAGCCCGCTGCCAAACTGTCGGCTCCGGACGGGGGAAGGAGGCTCTTCTGGGAGCCGGAGTCGACCAGGAAACGTCTCCCAGAGCGCGAGTCTTCTATGAAGAGCAGTTTTTCTTTGTCGCCAGCGGTCGCGGCCGCTACAGCGCGCTGGCAGGGTCCATGTCCCAGGGTCGGAAAAGCGCAAGGCGGCAGGCAGCGGCGCGCTCCGGCGCCAAAACGCTGATGGTAGAAACAGAGGTCCCGTCCGTGGTGTCGCTGTGCCGCGATCTTTGCCGTCAGCGAAGGATCGGGTACGTCGTGGCAGGTCAGCGGGGAAGTGGAAGGCGCCGCCGGCGAGGCTGGAACTAGGTCGTGATCGTGGAAAGTGCGGGTAGCCAGGAGAATACGATCCACGTCCTCAGCCAGGGAGCGATAATCCTTCGTGCCCAGAAGCAGAGAGTTGGCGAGGCCGGCTCTCAAGGCCGCCGGCAGCTGTCGGAGGAAGATGTGGGCGAAGAGGAATCCCCCGTCGTCCGGTCCGAGAAAGGATAGCATGTGCTCCATCAGTTCGAGAGCCGTACCGCCACCCAGGCCTGAGAGGGAGAGGAGCTTCTCGGCTCGCTCTGCGTCGGAGAGGGCATAGCGCCGAAGAAGCAGCTCCTTAAGGGCGGCGTACTTCCCTCGGGTGGGTGGGTCCCGGAGGAGAGTCAACGCACGACGGGTGGCTAGCGGGTCGAGAGAAGCCACCACATGGTGATATTTCGTGTCGTCAGCCGAGATGCCACGAAGGGCGAACTGAGCCTCCACGTGCACGAACCACGACGGGGGATCGTGAAGCCAAAAGTCCAGCAGCTCGAGCGCCACAGCAAACGTAGCTGCAGCCGGAGGCAGAGGGCTGGCGGCTGCTGATGCATCCAGAGCGGAGTCGGTGCCACCATCGGACTGCAGCATGTTCGAGTCAGGGGTCACCAATGTGGAGGTAAACACAGACGACACGAGAGCTCTCGATTAACACTACTCGTTTATTGCTCATCACCACACAACTGAACACTTTCCCTCCAAAACACAGCAACAACACTTCCTGAGAACTGGGTGTGAGTGGAGCCCTCCAGTGGTCCACCACAAGGTCATCATATTTCAGCACAATAATCAAATAAAAAAAATTTAGTAAACTAAAGTTAGTGAATAGAGTTGCAAAGGCAGTCAATACATACTTACAGCAAAAATAAGTGAGCTGTTGTAAATCTCAGGGCCTTTAAAAGTAACAGTGAAAGAATCTTCCCAGGCAATAGACCCTTGTCCAGTAGGGAAAAATGCAAGTAAGAGCAAAGTCAGTGGTATGAATATTTAAAACAACTAACTTTAACACAAATACTCAACTGAGGTAAAACAATAGTAGCTGAAAAAAGTGTCGATTCAATTACTGCTACTGTGTAAATGTGACTCCTTATTTCTGCTCACTGCTATATTTGGATAGACTTGCTATTGCAGTTTAGTAACAGAACTTTTAGTATATCTTATTACTGATTTCACAATGATTTGAATGCTAACTTATTTTTTTGTTATTTCTGCTTCTGTTGTGATAGATTGAAAATGCAAAAGTTTACAAGTAACATTATATGGTACTGCAAAATAATAGAAATGTTGTATCAACACAATTATCATCTACTGTAAATAAAAAAAACTTCTCAATTTTAAAATTGACATATCATGCTACTGCCTTCTCTTGCAAATGTGCAAATCACACAAAAGAAAACTCTAACCTGCAGATTTGAGTGACCATTGTAAGCGAGATGCAGTGAAACACATTGCTTCATTGCTTTCGGGGCTTTAGGAGTGATCGATATCTTGTGCTGACCGCTAATCATTTAGTCATTTCTAAATAAGTGATGTGTCCGCTCCTCTAATATGTATAGAATATGAAAGTGAGTTCAATTTTGTGCAGCTTTAAAAGAGAAAGACCAGAAAATCTGCCACACTTTCAAACTATGTTACCAAACGACTGATTTCTAATATGTCTGTACTAAGGACTGTATTACATGCTTGAATTAGTGTAATTTTTATTATTACTGCTATTCCTTGAAAACTGAAGAAATGACATTTCAGAAAATAACAGGGGAGCAATGAAAGAGAGCAAAAGGCACTAAAAGTAAAGTGTAAAAGCAGTTTAAAAAATTATTACAGAGTGCAACAAAAACAAGGAACAGAATCAATCAAATCAATTCTCTAAAGCACACTTGCACACATTCTCAATTATCTTTAAGTGTTGAAGAAGTTGCCACAGTTCTTCTGTGGATTAAGTCTGTGGATTATGTCTCAGTTTCTTATGTGACATGTAATGTAATCTGAGACTGTCTCCATGATGTTTGGGGCCCTGTTGGGGACATGCTATCTGTTGCAGGATCTCTTGATCCTCCGGTCAATGACTGTGGCTATGTATCTTTAGGGCCTCTGGCAGAATCAATTTGACATCTATCAGATGCTTGGTTGCATTCATGTCCACTTTCATGGATTTGAGTGTGAACAACTTTCTAAAAAAAAGTTTCACAAGCACATTCTAGCATACTCTCATGACTTGCCAAGTAAAGCAAGCTCTTCGCCCTATTAAGGTGCATGTTCTTACAGAGCCTTTATAACCATATATCCATGCAAATTTATGGATTTTTTTTAAATACAACTGGGTGGAATTATAAAAGCATTTAATAGTTAATACTGATAGAAAATATGTCTAAATAGGGTAACTATTAACAACAGGGAAGATACCTCAGTAATTGGCTGTA
Organism: Perissodus microlepis; assembly: GCF_051167445.1. NCBI lineage: Eukaryota > Metazoa > Chordata > Actinopteri > Cichliformes > Cichlidae > Perissodus > Perissodus microlepis. The sequence continues at coordinate 40,254,042 of NC_140467.1, read as the reverse complement.
AGAATGACTAAGGGGCAACAACCTAGAGAAACGCTGAATGATCTAAGTTTCGTCTTTAATCTTGTTGGATAGTTCTCTGAGAAGATTAAACTGTCATATTATAAAGATTTGCATTTGTGGAGAATAAAGTCTCCTAATTCCCCACAGTGAAATCCATAACCTCTTGCGTCAAGGAATTGTATAGCAGCAAGAATGAAAAATGCAAATCTTGAAGCATTTAGACACTTTGTTTAGTTCTTGTTATGCTTGGTACAGCATGTCAAAAATCACTTGGAGACAAAAAACAAAACAAAACAAAAAACATTGACAGCCTGGCATTAAAAAAAGGGTTTTGTTGAATTTATTCTTGCAGAAAAAAAGCATTTTGTGATTAAGCTGGGATAGTTTTGACTGATATAGTGACTATAGCCAACTGCTGCGAGGTGTCTAGTCTGGTGTCAGATATAAGACAGCACTGTTAGAAATGACTCTTTGGCTCTTCTTATCACCTGCTTCATGGACTGTCATTCAGTGAGAGGAGACACGCAACGTCTCATTTACTCTTCATGTCAAAAATTGTGCAATCAATCCAGTTAATCACCTTCATGGGTGACAGGTTGGACAAGGCATGAGGCATCAAGAACAAATGTCTTGGTGGTGAAGCTGTCACTGTTATTTAGAGGCAAAACAAGTAAAGTTGGACTGTGCTGCAGTGGCAAGTGGATTTATTGGGATTAGTGAGAAGCCTAATGGGACCCCTGGGCTCTTACCATTATTTCACACAGAGCAAACCCTTCCAGGTTGGATTAACCAAAGTATGAAATGAATTTTTTTTATATATTTATAGCGCTCTAAAATGAGACCCTGATAGTCAGGATTTTTTTGTGTGTGAAAATGATGAAAATGAGATATTTTGAGTTTGGCACCTTCAGGGCTGTTTACCTGCTTTGTTCATATTATCTGACAGATTAATGCTGTGATTAAGTCTTACCTAAGATAGATTTTAGCTTTTATTAGACACCAAAGGTCTGGCATCAAGGTGTTTATGATTTGTCTTTAAGTGATTCAGGATGTGCATAAACACATGCGTTTAAGCAAGTGTGCTGATACAAACCCACAGAAAATGAGATAAAAAAAAAGAACATTATGAGATTGCACAGAAGATCCATCAAAGGTCTGCATGTGCTGAATTTGATTAGAATGATTATGACTTCAAGTTGTATATCATAAATTGATTGATGTTTCTTTTAGTCTTAGACTCTTTCATAAATGGACCGGTACTTACAGAGCACTTTTCTACTGATTTTGAGCACTCAAAGCACTTTCTACTGCAATCGTCATGCACCCAATCACAACTCTTTTATCTATACTTAATCCCTTTTTACGTAACATTCATATGCACATTCCCTCCAACGGATGGATCTGGGGCGACTCAGGATTTGGTATCTTGCTCAAGGAAACATTGATACATTGACTAGAGGAGCTGGGGATCGATCCACTTGAGTAACAGCCGCCACAATGAGATACAGGCTCTTTATGTTCCCCCAAAAGTCCACGGGAAGTAACAGAGAGTGTCCACGTTGTAGGACTTTGCTCTCTAGCTTAAAATTTACAGATCTCATCAACATGATCCATGAGTAGATTGGCCTTTTGCTAATACACAGTAGACAACATGACATGAACTCTGAAGTTTTATTTAGGGGCTGGTCAAAATGTATTACTATTTAAAAGTAACATTTTAAAAATCAATGCAGCCTCCCCTTCAGTAAATTGACCTTCTCCCGTGGCCTTTTCTCATGAGTAACTGAAATGCTGCATGACAACAGCTCTCAGCAGGATTAAATTAGTGAGGAGTAAAGTGCATTTTATCCTGGCCACTGTCTCTGGACATAAAGATCCTCTCACGAGGCCAAGGCATTTAGCTTATTGAGCAACAGGTCAAAGACACCTGATGATAGGACGTACCAGTGACCAAAACACCTCTGCTGACACCGTGTACACACATACATTCAAGGTCCCCAAAGGATTAAGCTTACTTACTTTAGCAACACCCTGATGTTGTAATAAATTACATAAGTGTGATACATACATGTATTGATGGTGTCATTAAAAAAAAATGTCAATCCTCATAGAAAATGCCACATTTTATTGTCATGGTTTTGGTCAAAAACAGCTGTTGCCACTTGGTTTTCATTGGTAGCAGGATAGGCACTCCCCTTAGATAAATCTGAAAAACATACCTGGTGTAAACATAAAACATTATTCAAAATAAAATAGGTCAGTTCTGGAGTTTTTCTGATTCTAATGACAAAAGAGAGCGCAATTGGTACACAAACAAATACACTGCATTTTCGTGACTATTTCATAGAAAATGTCAATAAATGATCCAGACAGAAAAGTAAGGAGAGCAAAAACAAACTAACTGAGAGGCTTGGGGGGTGTCAAAAGGTGCTCACCAGACTGGGACAAACCAAATAATGGTTGGAGGCAAACAAAGCAGCAGACAGATACTGGTGAAATTCACTTTTCAGATGTGACCGAGTATTTCTGTGGGGAAATCTCCAAAAAAACTGTGTGTCTATCCCTGAGCAAATGATGAATAGGACACTTCAGTGGCTCTGACTGGGCTGTGGTCAGGGCACAGCAAAGAGCTCATTCTTCTTCTGGGCCTGGTTGGAGTCTAATGGAACTGCAGCCTGACAGTCTTTGACAGAGAGAGCACTGAAGGGCAGAGAAGGGGCATTTTTCAAATACTGGATATCATTGAGTATAATATCATTTAATTCCATTTACATCTTAATTAACATGCCTAAGTAGCATGACATCATAGCTTTTTCAGGTGTTGCATTGCCTGATTATATATACAATTTTGAGACAGACGTTGACTCGCTTAGAAATAAGTCACAAAATAATTTGTAATGTGAGATTCGGTAGAGTAGAGGTTATAGCCAACTGCATTCTATAAACAGATGAGACATGAGCTATCATGGTTGCTTTTCAATAACTAAACAGCAGAATTTCTATTATAAAGGTGGAATTTAATTAATGAATTAATGAACAAATATATAAATAAATAGCATCATTAGGTTAAAATCAAACTGATCCCCTTGACTCTTGACACCACAGTTTACCACCAATCCAATATAGTCCAGATGGTACCAGAACACTGAAAACGACCTGTAGTTTAGATGAGTTTACACTTAAACTCATCTAATCATTAAATAACCCAAAATTTAGCTGGAAAACTTGAGCCATCTGTCTGTTCTTTATATGTTACAGATGCTTTTTAATGTTTTAAAGTGTTCTTGAGTAATATCACTTCAGGCTTTCTGAAGGCATCTAACTTAAGGATGGATCCGTTTTGTGTCTACACATGACAGATTAGCAAAGAACCAATTTTAAACTCCATTTTCAGATGAATCCATTAAAAATGCCAAAGACTTCGTTTGACAGACATTAAAAATAGTATTTGTGCACCACTGAGCTACTAGCAGAAAATTGTGTATCAAATATCTTGGCATGGTGTGCAATGTCCATCCATCCATCTTCTTCCGCTTTATCCGGGGCCGGGTTGCAGGGGCAGCAGCCTAAGCAGAGAAGCCCAGACCTCCCTCTCCCCAGCCACCTCCTCTTGCTTATCCGGGGGAACACCAATGCGTTCCCAGGCCAGCCGAGAGATATAATCTCTCCAGCGTGTCCTGGGTCAGCGTGCCCGGAACACCTCACCCAGGAGGCACCCAGGAGGCATCCTTGTCAGACGCCCGAACCACCTCAGCTGGCTCCTTTCGATGTGGAGGAGCAGCGGCTCTACTCTGAGCCCCTCCCGGATGGCTGAACTTCTCACCTTATCTCTAAGGGAGAGGCCAGCCACCCTCCGGAGGAAGCTCATTTCCGCCGCTTGTATCCGCGATCTCGTTCTTTCGGTCATTACCCACAGCTCGTGGCCATAGGTGAGGGTAGGGACGTAGATCGACTAGTAAATTGAGAGCTTCGCTTTTACACTCAGCTCCCTCTTCACCACGATGGACCGGTGCAGCGTCCGCAGCCCCAATCCGTCTGTCGATCTCCGGCTCCCTTCTCCCATCGCTCGCGAACAAGACCCCGCGATACTTGAACTCTTCCACTTGGGGCAGGAACTCATCCCCGAACTGGAGTGGGCACTCCACCCTTTTCCGGCAGAGAACCATGGCCTCAGATTGCAATGTATCCTTAAAAAAATATGAGGAAACTGGACAAGTAGAGATCAAAAGTCAAGTCAAAGTCAAGTATTTTAGAAAGAGGGAAAGACCTGAAACAGGATCTGAGAGCTACATCTGACCCTTTAGTTGTTCTGAAGTTTCATCAGTGGAAGAGTGGCTTTCAAGAAGCAATTCTTAAGAAAGGGAAATACAGTGAGTGAGAAAAGGCTGAGGTATGCTAAATTACAGAAGGATCGGTCTGAAATTAACTGGCATGTCTTAGGACGCGATGAATCCAAACTTGAAATTTTTGGTTCAAATTGTTGTTTTTATATGGAGCAAGTTAGCAAGCGAGGAAAAACGAGTCCCCGGCTTTGTCATGGTTTGGGGCTGCATTTCTGCCAACAGTGTCGGGGATCTTGTCAAAAATGATTGAATTTTGAACACAAAAAAATAGTATTAGACTTTGATTCACCTTGCAATACCAATACGGGAAAGCTGTTTGGCAACAGCTTCATTTTTCAACTTGAAAAACTTGTATGGAAAAAAAAAAACACAGTGGAATAGTCATAGATCCCAGACCCTAACATTGCTGGGTTGAATGCCCTGCAGGAAGACTTGAGACCTATTCAACAAGCCTACTTAAACAAATCACATGAAAATATTGATTCTCAAACTCATTAGAACCGTACAAAACCTGTTTTTTTTTTGGGTTTTTTTACTGTATTTCAATCATATTTTTTTTTGCACATTTTAAGAAATTGGTGCACATATTTCCCATTTTCCTACAAAATACAATGCTGAAAAGTTTTTTTGTAGCAGCTGTCATAAAAGCAAGAGAACACAATCATGTTTGAAATTTGTCAAATGTGAAGTTTAAAACTAAAGATGACATCATTCATGTTTTTATGTCCAAATCTGAGTGAAAATCACCTTAAGCACAATATCAAGCACAACATTTGACCACTAAAAACAATGTTGAGGAATACAAGTAAATAACTGTAATTTAGCATCTTAATAAAAAAAAAGTGCTTGAAAATTCATAATAATTATATTTTTGCATGTCCTACATGGGAACAATAACAACTGTTACCGTGATACTATGTGTGAATGTGTGTGTGAATGGGTGGATGACTGGTTGTGTAAAGCACTTTGGGGTCCTTAGGGACTAGTAAAAGCGCTATACAAATACAGGCCATTTACCATTTACCATACTGCCTATTATACAAGAGTGAATTAAATGAACAGTCATTTAGAGTATTTTCTGTATTTGTATTTTGTCTGTGGAACTCTCACAAGGTTAAAATTTGCAAGGCCTTGGTGGGTGAGGGTAATGACCAGTATTTCGAGGAACAAGCCAGAGATCCACCCTATGAGAAACTTATGACAGCTGTTGTGATGCCAAGGAAATTATGTTGTCAGTAAAAGCTGATCAAAATACACCCACACAGTGTTGACACTGAAAAGCATATAGTTTTGAATGTGACTTGTTTCTTGTCACTGAATTTCTGAGCTACAATTTTTTTTCCCTGCATTAAGCTTTTTCATGTGTCATTTGACACTTTGCTCATCTTTGCTGATATTTTGCTTGAAGGTCCTTTTTTATTCTTCAGTTAGCAGTAGCAAGTAATTTATTCATCCCAATGTCATTTTAACTGGGTACTGATATTGTACAATAAATGCAACTACTGATTTACAATGACATCTTTAGAAGCAACTATTTTCAATGCAATTACTACCACCAACACAGTTACTCCATCTGTGGATTACATGGGGGAAAACACCAGTAAAGGGCTTTTTCCCATTCCTATTAACACCTAAAGCTTATTAATGTAGTGAAGCAGTGTACAGCCACAGCCGCATAAGGTGGAAGTAATTGGAACCAATAAAATAAACATTACAGGCTTACTTCCTCTGAGAACACACAAAGAAAGAGCCTCCTCCTAAACAACTCCAGATAGCTACCTGTTGAAAGTGTCATGAAAAATGATTTATTGTCTTGCATCTACACTCAATTACACTGTTTGTATAAAGAAGTCAGCATATGGTGTCTCTGCACCGCTGCTGCCGCCACTGTTGTAGGGAATATTTAGCTGAAGAATTAATTTGGTTCATCTTCTTGTGACAGGCTTGAAAGCATGTTTTGTACCCAAGGGTGAAATATTCTAAAAAGAAACTACTGAATAACTCCAGTACATTTTTGCAACTTGATCATATTGCCGATGTAATAAGGTTCTTGTTTAGAACCAATCAATTGGATGGCAATTGCTTTGTGTCCAGTGTGAGCATATTTTCCTTCACTCTGTGTGTTCTTGCAATGGAGTAAAAAAGGTTGCCGTCTCTGGAAGATACTTTATGCAAGATGTCGATATTTGTATAACATTGTATGTACAAAGGACATAAAATTAAACCTGTTAAAAAAATCTTCTATTTTTATATTTCAAGTGTTACACAAAATGATGCATTTTCTTTAGATTTGATAAACATGCTTAGTACTTCCTGTCCCTGGGTCTTGGGACCAGGGCTTTGTGTTCTTCTTGGGTTTTGGTGATTCTTATTTTTTAGAATCACTTATGTTTTGTTCAGCTCTATTGTAAATTAACAAGTTTTTAGGGTTTCCATTGGCATTTATTATATTCTATATGTAGTTAGCTTATATTTCAGTTAGTCTTCTAGGTTTTGTATGTTAGCGTTTGTGGTCCCTGACTGTTCCTCCTTCATGTCTCTGTGGTTGTCTGGTCTCCCTGTTCTGTCAAGTGAGTCTTGCTCACCCCAGTTAGTCATGTCTCTGTATTTGTTTACCTTTTTCCCGTATCTAGTTTGTACGTCTTAAATCTCGGTTTCTGTCTCAGTGTTATTTTTTCGGACTGTTTTACTTTGATAGTCCCTCCTCTTGTCTGCATTGTGTTCGGTTTTGCTTCCTGCCATCTCATTTGTAAGATTCTGTTCAGCTGTGTTCCCCAGGTGTCTCCACTCTGTCCTTGCCTCATGTGTGTATTTAAGTCCTCAGTTTCTCTCTGTTCTCTGACACATTGTGGTCATACCTTCCATTATGCTGTGTGTGTTCCATGTATTCCTCTGAGTTTCCCAGTTTATTGAGTTATTGTATTTTGAGAATACAGCAATAAAGCTGCCTTTGTCAGTTACATTTTGTCTCTGGAGTCCTGTGTTTGAGTCCATTCTCTGCCTACAACACAGCCAGACTGTGACACTTCCCTTTTCATCAAAAAATTGAAGTTTTAAATATGCAGGATCCCTATTGGTGTGATTTACTCTCTTTGGTGGAATAGTGTGATAACAACATGTAAACAGTACTGGGTCACCATTGGTGACCACACGGGGTGCTTTTAAAAGGTACTCTGTGGAGCATTTGATCATTTGTGGAAGAACTAAAATGTGCAAATATCTAAATACTCTACCAGTATATGCATGTACATGCACTTGAATTCCAATAAAAGGAGAAGAAAATAAACGCAAAGTGTGTGTCAAAATAAATAAAAGAAGCCTTTTAAATGTTTCACGAATATGTTTAAATGTGCATTTAAAGCAGGGGTCCCCAATCCCAGTCCACGAGGGCCGGTGTCCCTGCAGGTTTTAGATGTGTCCTTGATCCATCACAGCTGATTTAAATGGATAAATTACCTTCTCAACGGCTGTATCCCAATTCAGGGTCTGCAGCCTTAAAGTACGCAGCCTCAACGGTCCACAAGGGCCGTGTACTCAAAGACCACTAAGGCCGGAAGTGCGAGGCTTGTGAAATGGGACGGTCTAGCCTCCGTCGCGCTGCCCAGGTTGCCTAGCAACCATGATACTAACAGCTGGAAACGTTTCATACAGCATTGTGTGACAGAAAGGAAGGAGAAAATCTTTTGTTCATTTGTTTGTTTGTTTCTACATGAGCTTTGATCATTCTCTGTAAGATTAAGGTCAGCTATTGAACGGCATATATTTTAAAGTAAAGGCGTTGGTACAAACGTCACTAATGTCACATAACTTTGCCGACATGTGGCCAACAGGAATGTTTTAATGTTCTTCGTTATTAAACATTTGCACATAAATAAGTGACATAATATTCAGTACTTACTTAAAGTTTACTTTTCGGGCGCCCCTCATCCGCCGTTTTGTTTTGGCAAAATTATCCACACCCACCGCCGCGCTATGCATTCTGGGATATGTTGGGCCACGAAGTCTACACCGCCACATCCTTAAAATTCAGGGAAATGAAGGACGCATTTGAGGGCCGCATTTCGAGCAGCCTTCGAATTGGGACAGCCTTCTTCGCGTTGCTGTGACGTAATCGGCCTTAAAATGCGGCCTTTAAGGCTGCAGACCCTGAATTGAGATACAGCAAACATGTCTTGAAGTTCTCCAGAGGCCTGGTAATGAGCTAATCATGTGATTCAGGTGTGTTGACCCAGGGTGAGATCTAAAACCTGCAGGGACACCGGCCCTCGTGGACTGGGATTGGGGACCCCTGATTTAAAGAAAATGAGTAAATACAAAAAACTTAGTTAAAGCATTTTTAATTAAATGTAGTCAACTTATTTTTCTGCCTCTATTGGAGGAGTTCTGATAGGAACAGATGTTTCAAAAGGATTAAAACTCCAGCTCCAATCATCCAATCATTCTCACAGTTGTGTTGTGTTTTTTTTTTTTTTTTTTTTTTAAATCCCTGGCAGTTTGTGTGAAATTATCACTTGTGTGGATTGGTGCAGGATGCTGTGAGGTACCATATAGACAAGCCAATAATGACGATATGATTCCACACTTTACCTCAGCTGTGAAGGGTTTGAAGAAAGTTGAAATGTAGGCAAAAACAACAGCAGAAGAAAAATATAACGGTGCTGAATGATCTTACTTCCCAAGTCCCCACTGGACCCACAGGCAACAGAGGAGCATCTGCTGTGGGCTACAAGAGATGAAGGGAGCAGCTAGATGTTTTTGCATTCGGCATTTTCTACAGTAAGAATTATGAGGTATATACATGTTCTATTTTTTGGATGCTTTCAAAAGCAACTCACCAATTAGCACTGAATTATATGTTAGGACACTTACAGTGACAATGATATTGTCTCCTGATATAAGAATCACAAATGTATTACATTTTTAAATGTCAGTGTAAATATTGAAGTATCAACATGGAATGAGTGACCAAACAGTGGAAATATGGTAAGTCCCTACAGGGAGGCTGCTGGCAGACCCGGAGCCTAGCATAAAGTAGTGATGAGTATGCACCCTATATTTGACAAGTAATACATCTTAGATCAGGACAGCTGAGAAAACACTTTAAGTTATGTATGCTAAGATTAATTTTCCTCTGCTACATTGGTGAATGTACTTACACTGAGAACTCTCAAAATATGCTCGACAAGCAAGAAATGTACAAATTATAGAAGTATACAAATGCACAAAACATTATAGCAGTGGCATTTCATCAGAGCAAGCAAGGCAAGTTTATAGTGAAATCTAAAAGTAAATATCAATTAAAATGTACCAAAATGAAAAAACTCTTCTTTCTTCTCAAACAGGTTATGTTTTAAAGCTTCTCACCTGTTTGCATTCATCCTTGTCAAGAGTTTTTTCAGTCCATTTCTAGGTGTAGTGAGTGTTTTGTTGTTACATTTATTAAATGAATGGTTTATTTTGTTGTTTAATTTAGGAATTATCACCAAATAGCCAATATGAATATGGATAACTATAGAAGTACTTTACAATTCTTCAGACAGGAATTGGTGGAGACAGGTGAAGATCTGGGAAGAGTGCAGTTGCATTTTAAATAATTATATATATATTATTTTAATGTTCACCTCTCAATCCGGAGCATAGCCAATGCAGATGAGAACCTTAATTTGTTTTGAAGGTGTAATTAAGACTTCAAATTACCTCAATATTGCCACGTGTTATGGAAATGTGATTGCCATCTGTTTTTGTGTGTAGGAAAAAAACAAAAGTAATGAGAGACAGCAAAGCTAAAGACATTAATATTTTACTTTTAAATGAGTGCTGTGTTTATTACTTTCTCAAAGCTCTGCTGTTATCATGAAACATTTATGAAGCACATACAGCATAACGGATACCCACTCTAACAAATGCTTCATTATTCTTTGCCATCATTAAAATTGTATAAGATGTACACCCCAACAGTTATACGTGTTGTATTAAACTTGTTGGAAACAGTACATCGTTAACCCCCTCCAAACAACAACAACAACAACAACAAAAAAAGCCAATAGAACAAAAAAAACAACCCAAAATATTTTAAAATTTCAACTGTCAAATTTCTCAAGGCATACAATTTACCATATATGTTTTCGAAAATCGTTTTCTTTCCTGTGATTTTTTTTCTCTCTCTCTGAGGATTCCCAAACTAACAATTTTAGGACATCAGCTGGTTAAATTCCAATCAATACTGTTTTCTGCTTGCCCGAGTGAACACAACTAGTATTTGTGGGTGGCACACCACTAAGAGATCATCATAAGACCTGCTGGAGAGATTTCAGGAGCCTAATTTACATAATATATTTACATTTCCAAAGAGAAATGTAATCTATGCTCGGTTTAACAGTGAACTGCACATGGTAATATCTTGCATAAGCAAGAATGGTTGCATACTTAAGCTTTGAATGTCATAAGTAGGTTGGTCTTGACAAGTGTTCACAAGGTCCATGAACAAACTACAGATTTAATACTGAGTAATAGATGTTCAACTACCTAATTCATATGAAGGATTTATACCTGAAAATGAAACTAAGCTTTGTAATGTTGTGAATCATTGTCTTTATGATCAATCATTGTGACTTACTTGGAATCACAACATGAGCTATGTTCCCAAAAAGCAAATAAACCTGTCAGCCTGTGTGCACATAGATGTTTGTGTAAGTGCATGTTATGTGCTGAGTGTTATTCAGTTTCCATAGTAACAGCCTCACTGAAGTTTATGGGATTTAAATCCTGCCGCTGCCAGCTTAGAAAAGATGAGCGCACCTTGTTTATATATAGCAGCACAATACACAATAAACAATTTCAGCATCTTTCATCATCATGCAACATAGCTGGATACATTTCTTTTAAACTTCTCCAGCACTGTGTTTTGAGTGTCTGTTTTAAATTTGACTTTATTATGGTAGCATAAGGGAAAAATAAAAATCTTGACTCTGGTTACTTGCAGCCACCATTTTTTTGGTTCATTATTAACCCAAAATTGTTGGTGATTGTGAAAATTCTTTACATTTAGATTTGTAGAAATGCATATAATTGGCCCTGTTTTTGTTTTGTAGGACGGATAAATACAAAATACTTTTTAAAGTTAAACTGAGATCAGAATCTCATCTCTGCTTTTTGCGGATGATGTGGTTCTGTTGGCTTCATCGGGTGATGGCCTCCAGCTTGCACTGGAACGGTTCGCAGCCGAGTGTGAAGCAGCGGGAATGAGGATCAGCACCTCCAAATCTAAGGCCATGGTTCTCAGCCGGAAAAGGGTGGAGTGCCCACTCCGGGTCGGGGATGAGTTCCTGCCCCAAGTGGAGGAGTTCAAGTATCTCGGGGTCTTGTTCGTGAGTGATGGGAGAAGGGAGCCGGAGATCGACAGACGGATTGGGGCTGCAGCTGCAGTGATGCGGACGCTGTACCGGTCCGTCGTGGTGAAGAGGGAGCTGAGTGTAAAAGCGAAGCTCTCAAAATGAGCTTCCTCCGAAGGGTGGCTGGCCTCTCCCTTAGAGATAGGGTGAGAAGTTCGGCCATCCGGGAGGGGCTTAGAGTAGAGCCGCTGCTGCTCCACATCGAAAGGAGCCAGTTGAGGTAGTTCGGGCATCTGACAAGGATGCCTCCTGGGCGCCTGGGTGAAGTTTTTCCGGGCATGTCCCACCGGGAGGAGGCCCCGGGGCAGACCCAGGACACGCTGGAGAGATTATATCTCTCCAGCGTGTCCTGGGTACGCCTTGGTGTTCCCCCGGATAAGCTGGATGAGGTGGATGGGGAGAGGGAGGTCTGGGCCTCTCTGCTTAGGCTGCTGCTCCCGCGACCCGGCCTCGGATAAAGCGGATGAAGATGGATGGATGGATGGATGGACTGAGATCCTGAAATTGAACCTGTATCTTATTATTGTGTGAAGACAAATTCTGCCAGAACTTGTGGCCTCAAGCATAATGAAGACTACAGATTCAGGAAACACAGCTCAAAGTTGTTTTGTTTGTTGTTGCTTTGTTTTTGTTAAAAGAAAACAACAGACTGTGCAGAGTCAGGTTGGACCAGTAAGAAGTCTGGGGCTGAATGGCATGAAGCGATAGTGAGTCAGCAGGAAGGTGAGAATCCCAGAAGTTAGTTCCCAGAGAGAACTGTTTGAAGAAAATGTGCCTGGCTGTCACCTGGGATGATTACACGACTGAGAGAGAGAGAGAAAGGCAGAGAGAGAGAGACCACTGTAAGTGCTCCAAATCAAAGACAAAATTAAAGACATACATGAACTAGAATGGGATAGTAGAAGTTTACAACTTGGCAGAAAGTACACCAGTCTTTCTATGTTGCAAGGGGGGGAGGGGATTAGTTGATGGATTGCAGGTGTACGATCCAGTGGGAACAAGTGAGAGGACACAAAGCCAGAGGTACAGGTACAATTTCTTGTTCTTCACCTCCGACATGGTGACATTATTTACCCATCCAGATCAAAAATACATGTATCTACTCATACTTTGAAAGCTTTCCTCTTGGCAGCAGTATTAGGTCAGCGATTCTCTACAAGATGTGACCGACCTGCCAAGGTAGTGAGTTGGTCACGTGACTGTAAACTATGGATCGATGGCTCATATGCAAGAGCCACAACTACTGGTTATAGTCTTTGGACAACTTGCTTCATCGCATACATGTAACTCAACTTTGTGCTCACATGAGCACTGAGTTGTCTCACAGTTTAAGCAAAATGATGGCTGTCAGCCTTTGAAATGCTCAGTCTATGAGCTACAGTACAGAGCACTCCATCTAGTTTCCACACACACAGACACTCATGACTCTCCTGGCACCCTGCTGATGGAGAAGCACATCAACAGCACATCAAAAAGCGGCACTGTCAAAACTGTCAAAAACAACTACCTATCTAATAACCCCAAACATGTTTCCACTGCATCTATTTAATGAGCTTCTGTAAAAGACAGGTTTGGAGCAACCAGTCTGTAACACATTACCTTACGACTATTTCAATATGAGATTTAGTTGGCTTTAAAACTTAATTATATGAATAAAATAGATAGGATGGTTTTTGGCAATTGAGGCACTGTGATATCTCACCCTCAAATGAATACAAAATAAAAAGATGACTTTGTTTCTCACTGAGCTGTGAAGAAACCCAGTTTAATGAACAGTGTCTGAAAGCAGTTATTGATTTTGCATGCAATAACCTGCACAACAAAAGAAACAAAGCAATGGAGGCCCAGAGAAATGTGTGCAGCATGGGGTGTCTATTGTCTTTGCAGGCAGAATCGGTTTGCTCGAAGTATTAAGCTGTGATGATGTGTTGTTTTGTAGTTTTGCATCTCTTCTGCCTTTCTTGCAAGCCCATTCAGCTTGTCAGTGCAAAACATGCCTTTACATATCTGACAGTATAAGAACAATGTAAATTTTCTGCAGGCGTAATCAAACATTTATAAGTGAGTGCCAGAGATGGTTCAAAAACTGGGTCAGACTGGCAGATAAAAATGAGCCTGTGGTGTCAGTTATAACACAGTGAGTTCATCATGATTGGCATGTAGCCTCATTGTTCTCATTTGGTGATGGGTATGATTTTAAATGAAATATCAGCATATGTTAAACTTCGCTGCACATAGTCACTGTCTAGTCACATTCTTACACAGCTTCTAATTTTGATCAGTATTGAGTTAGCTACTTCCTTATGCTGTGACTATCAAGATATTTTCATCTTGTCAGAGAATGGGTTACACATTAGGACTCTTAGCACAGACAAGAAATTCAACTGGTATACAATGCAACATTCCCAGCTAAAAGCCAGATGAGACAGTTTCAAAATGTGAGGGTGAGCTTAACATTTCCTAATTTGTATTTCAGTCTTTCAAGATAGCAACCGTTTAAAAAATTTACCTCCGTTCTTATATCTTAGCTGAACAAGCAGTTCATTCTAGGAACTAGGTCCTTGATTTCCACAGAGCCACAGTCTTGCTCTGTTTCACAAGAAAAACCCTTCATTAGGATCTGGATGCATCCACCCATGCCTTTTCCAAATGGATGCTCACAGACACATTTCTAAATATTCATGTCACTTCCAGCCTCATATATACCAGCAACTACCGCTAAACCTCTTAACGCCCTCTGTGCAACTTTTAAATCCCATAACTTGTGTCAATCTATACTAGATGTCAAAATGTAAACAGCTACTCCTCGTGTTGCAAAAGAAAGGCATAACTGAGTTGTGCAGCTGGGGAGCAGCATGCACTGGCGTGCCTCCCTAGGATGCCGGAAGACAAAATAAGCATCTCATTTAATAGTTCTGTTTTAAAGCAGATCTCCCTCTGTGCCAAGGGCTGGTGGAAGCCTCAAGTGAGATAGCTTAGACAGTAAGAAGTTTGCCCCACAGAGCAGCAATTAGGGTCTGTTTTTGAATAAAAAAATACACTGAGGATTTGTAGGTGGTAAAATGTTAATGTGTCTTTGACTGGAATTTAATGTGCAGGAGCAGCGGTTCTACTCAGTAATGAAGGAACAGGAATACATCACATGTTTTGTAATGAATAATTCACTTGCAACACAACTGGAAGTTTTGCTGTATGCATTTGTGAAGTTGCATGTTTAAAGGGATTCTTAAAACGACTTATGATACATAAGTCTATTCCTACAGGTTCTGATTAAATTGCATTTTGGTTTTGTTCACTGGAGGTTTCTCAGAAGCAGTCAATTGTAAAACAGACAGAATTAATAAACTGGTAGTGTTACTATTACCTCTGGTCCTAGGCTTCTTAAAAAAACCCTCTGATATCAGCAGCATATCAATGCTCCATCAGTCTCTTACTCTCGCTTTCTTCTCTGTTCACTGTTGCACAATGAAATGAAGTTCTCTAGTTTACCTAATGATTGGAAGACATAAGCAGCCTAGGCGTGTTGGACAAAAACCTGTTTGAAGAGTCAAATCCTTTCCTTAGTGTATCTGAATAAATACCAGGAACCATTACAGTCTTGATACATTGCTCAGAAGTAGGGACAGTGTTGCTGCTTCCACAGGTTAATATGTAATCCAAAATGAAAAGAGAACTATTGTGGTAATGTCTAAAGAAGGGTAGGGTGATATAATACCCGTGATATATATCACCATTAAAACATAGACTAAAAGTTACCAGCGGTTCGGTGATTTCTTTTCTTCTGAAAAGTCACAGTATACAACATGTTTACAAGATTGCTATGTCTTTATTCTCTGACATTTTGGACACGACATTCTGTGTTTTCATATTGCACACAGTGTAGAATTGACCTCAGGTTACAAAAAGCATTCAAAATGTGACCTGTCAATAGGCTTCATGATAGTTAGATCCAGTAGTATGCACTACAGCAACATCTTAACATGGTTTATTTTAAAATGAAAAAGACTTTAATATCAACTCTGAACACTAAAATGAGGTATTAATCTTACTCTAATGGAAAACATGTTTCTGTCACTGAAAAAAAAATGAAGTTCAAAATTTATAGATAACTCAAAATTGTGAGTTGGCTCTGCTAATCAGGAAACTTTTTTCTTTTCCTTTTTTTCCCCACTGGCAGATACAAGATTCCATAGATTTTCACTTCACAACTATATTGGTAAGAATAATTCTCACTGACAATATTACTGAGCTATCTATAATAATAATAATGGATTGGATTTATATTGCGCTTTTCAAGGCACTCAAAGCGCTTTACAATGCCACTATTCATTCACTCTCGCATTCACACACTGGTGGAGGCAAGCTACAGTTGTAGCCACAGCTGCCCTGGGGCAGACTGACAGAGGCGAGGCTGCCATATCGAGCCATTGGCCCCTCTGGCCAACACCAGTAGGCGGTAGGTGAAGTGTCTTGCCCAAGGACACAACGACCAGGACAGAGAGCCCGGGGATCGAACCGGCGACCTTCCGGTTACCGATGCGCTTCCCAACCCCTATAAGAACTTTAAGAAAAAAATAAAAGCAATAACGCTATGATCACATTTATCTGTTTTCTTATTGTGTGTGTTGATGTGTTCTCATAAACTTAAAATTATTCTATTAAAAATACATAATAGCAGTGAAAGCTGTCATGTTCCCCTGTCATCTTACATACAGTGATTGAGCTGGATATCCCCATTCTGCCTAATGGCATGTGGCTAGAGAAAGCTATAAATACGTGCCATACCAAAGGAGAAGAGAACTGGTATGCATCTGGAGGCAAATTTTAGTCTGTGTCTGCACCTCTAGACTCAAAATAAAAAGAATCATGCTAGTGTTTTATCATCTGAGAAGGGGTAGCCTCCCTCAAAAAAGCGAAAATGCAGAGGAAAGAGACAATGGAATCAGCCTCTGGAAAAAATGTCATCTTCTTCCTTAGCACTTCAAACATCTCCAGGTAAAAGGTGGCAAGTGGAAAAGAGGCAATATTGACAGCTGAAGTAAACAGCAGACAGACAGCTGACACTTACTACAAAGAACAACAGCCAGAGTTTTTTGTCCCACAGCAGCCATTATAGGGATTATGCACTTGAATTGGGAGGGGTAAGAAAACAGACTCCAATCTGCAGTCTACCCACACCTAGTGGTGAGATTTCATAGACTGTAACTTTAATAACAAAACACAGTACACAATGAAGCATAGAAATTGAAAATAAGAAAAGAGACCACAAATCAAAACAATAAAAAATACAAATGTAACACATTTGAGCAAGATTTGAGAGACTCACTTGCGCGAGACACTAGAGAACATGCATACTCACAGAATATCTTCAGTTTAGCCTCTCGAGCCCTTCACCTATCATTGCCAAAAGTTAAATATTTATTAACATTTTACATGTTCTGCCACTTGTGAGTTATCTTGATTGTTTCTTTTGAATGACCCTATGAATTATGCGACAGCCTGAATTCCTTCTATGCAGAAGCAGATAATCAAGGTAACATTTTTTTAAGAAGCTGACCTGTTGTCATTGTGGCTGCCACATAGATACTGTCAGGTCACTTCACTCAGTTAGCAACCTTCCTAAGCAAATTTGACAATTTCACCCCACCATTTGTCATTGAATCTTCTGTGCTCCCATGTTTGTATTCCCTCTGCTTTCCAGATAGATTTGGTGTTTCTCGGAGTGTTGGATTTCATAACATTGTGAACTTTTTTGTTGGACCTTTTAATCAGCCCAATTGGGATTTGGTTTTTATTTTTCAACCTGCCTCTTTGTTCTCCAGCTGAATCCAGAGACTTCAAAAACCATTTCTGTTTGTAGTCTTGTTCAAATGGTGGTGTTTTTCTGGCAGATATTGATTTTCAGCCACTTTATTTATTATTTATTTCAGACAAGTGGCTACATTGTAATTCATCATATGATAAAGGCAAGGGACATAGAAAATATTGTGGAAAAAAAGTTTATAGATTTCAAACCCCTCCGGGACAGAGCACTCTGCTTATATTATTAGCCCCCTTTTTTTTTTTAAATGACTTAAATTTAACTTAAATAACTTAAATAAATTGCTGGTTACAAAATAAATAACGAGGTCTTCCCAACTGTGTTTTTTTCCCAGTACTTTGTTGTTTTATTCATTTATTATGGTCCTTTTGGTTTCTTTCTAAAACATTGAGTTTTATATTATATATTCCAAGATAAGTTTGTAGCTGGCCAGTGGGGGGTGGGGATCCATATAACCTGATTCCAGGATAATACATATTCGAAAAGCTGGCATAAGTTAGATTCGAGCTTTAGCCAGAAGATTTGAAACAATGCTGATTAAGGCTCTCAGCGTCAGGTTAAACTCATAGTGGAGTTTCAAATTGCTTGTCTAGGGGGATCCCCATGCTGACACACTGTGTGTTATGTCGACAAGAAATAGCTGTTTTGCCAGAGCTGAGGGAAGGAGCAACTCTAACAAGAGTTCCTTCTCTCATCTTTAAAGTCCTGACAGGATACCGGAATGTACAAATAGCAATTAGGAGCATGGCATTCAGTTTCTTTCTGCAACCGCACCCCTGCTCCGTAAAAGTACCAGCTTCATTTGCAGATCTACTTTTGGGGTTTTCTTTGTGTTTTTTTTTTTTTTTTTTACATTGATAGCTCAGATGTATCTGAATGCAATATTAGGATGCTCATGGTCATCTACATTCAACTATATCTCCTACATTTAACTATATGCTGACTATGTGAGGTGCACAAACATTTCAAAATCCATGTCTTAGGACCTCAGAATTATGAGGACTGTGAGAAAAGACATGCTGACTGGACTGGTATCCTGAACATACTGAACATGGCACACAGAAGCCAGTTCAGATTTGATTTGTGAGTACAACATTTAGTTGTTACTGATAAGGGGGCTACTTCCACCATCTTTCCTCACTATACTCTATATTCTATATACACTCCCTGGCCACTTTATAAGGCACACCTGTTAAACTGCTTGTTAATATAAATATCTAATCAGCCATTTGTATAGCAGCAGTTAAATCCTTTTATGCATGTAGGCAATGTCACAGCCTGCTGAAGTTTACTAAACAACAGAATGGCGAAGAAAGGTGTATTTTAGAAACTCTGCTGATCTAGTGGGATTCTCCCACAACTACGGATATTGGTCTAAAAAGAGCAGCAGTTCTCAGATCGAAAAATGCCTTCTTGATGCCAAAGGTCAGATGAGAATGGCTAGACTGCTTGGAGATAATAGGAAGGCAACAGTAACTCAACCAATGTATGCAGAAGAGCATCTCTGACTGCACAACACGTTGCTGAAGGACATGTGCTACTGAACTAGATGTGCAGCTGAAGGCCACACATGGTGCCACTTCTGTCAGCTAAAAACAGGAAACTGAGGCTACAGTTTGAATAGGCTGAACAAATTGGACAGTTGAGAATAGGAAAAAATGTTGCCTGATGATTTTTGATTTCTGCAGCAACATTCGGATGGTAGGGTCAGAAATTGGGATAAACGACATAAAAACATGGATCCATCCTGCCTTGTATCAATGGTTCAGGCTGGAGGTGACGTGTAAGAGTGTGGGCATTTTTCTTGGCCCACTTTGGGCCTTTGGTATGAATTGAGCATAACTTCAACGCCACATCCTGCCTGACTATTGTTGTTGACCAAATCCATCTCTTTATGACCACAGTACACACATCATCTGATGGCTGTTTCCAGCATTGTGTTCAAAGCTGAAATAATCTAAAACAGATTTCTTCAACATGACAATAACTACTGTATTCTGTACTCAAATGACCTCTACAGTCACCAGGTCTCAATCCAATAGGGCATCTTTGGTGTGTGTTGGATTTGCATCATGGATGTACCTGGATGTGTCATGCTGTCATGTCAATATGGACCAAAATCTCTGAGGAGTGTTTTCAGAACTCTTGTTGAATATATGGCAGAAGGTCAAAGCCTTTACTAGCAAAGTAGAAAAGGTTCCACTGAGTGTACAGCACTTTATTTCTTGTTCAGCTTTTGTTATTTTATTTTATTTTTTAAATAATTCTAGAAGTGGTATGGCAGGTAGGTGGGTGTTTTTTTTACTTTACTTTTTTACCACACTGTAACTGTGAATAATAATGGTCACTAAGGAACTAACATGGTGGCACACAGAGACACAAAACCCTTGTACCCCAATCCCTCCCTGTTGTTTTTTACTGTTTCCAGACTCACTTTAAGTCAACGGCCAGCACAGTCTCATTATGCCATCATAGGATCTGGTTGCTTACAAGAAGACCTGGATATGGCGAAGGCAGAGCTGAACTGTCAAACAGAAAACAAAGATGAAGCAAAACAATGGCCAAAAACATAGGTTTGAATAAACACACCAGGGAGCTCACCTGCAAACACAAGGAGATAATTAGCTTAGGCTAATTTGTAAATTACCTTTGGCTGGCATGTAAGTATCGGCCTACCATCAAGCAGATGATGGTTTGTTAAAATCCCTTCTACCACTGAAGTGTAAAATTATGATTCACCGCTTCAGAGGAACGATCTTGGAATGAATAACTCATGGAGGTTTTCTGTGCCAGCAAAAATCTGGCACAGCTTTACTGGTTATTTTTGAATGAAGGACATGAAGCAACAGTTAATTCCCAAGGTGTGTTCTAATTGTGAAATCAAGCAACTGCAGTAGGAACCATTAAGAAACAGTTTACCTCTTATCATTTTTCCCCCAGTCCCCCTGAAGTAGGTATGATAAACTAATTTAAGTAGAAAAAGAAATTGTGGAAGAAACCAGAGCAACAATAAAAAAAAAAACCCACATACTTAAAAATTGGAAAGTAATATGACGAAGTCAAACCATGATTTTCACAAGATCAATGTGATCTTATTTTCTTGTAAAATGTAGAAGTTTGTCAGCCACGATTTGAAGCAGTTGCTGGTCTTAGCTGCTTCTTAGAGCTTGAAGTCTTGTCCAGTGGGAATTGAAGCGTGAATAACTCCCTTGACTGACTGACATGTCTTATAATTTCTTAACAAAAATATGAGCAGACCTCAGTAGAAGGATTTGGTTAATTGGCAAGTCTGCCCAGGGAATCATTTTGTACAGCCTTCGGGAGGCATACAGGATGACTGAAAAATGTTCTGAGTTTTTAAATTATTAAGCTGCCTTAAGCTTGGTGACAGCAAGACCTCTACAGGATGATTCTTATGCGAGTTCAACACTCAGAAATGGCCAGACTTCAAGATAAACCTGAGTGTCATCAGTATACTGTAAATGTGGAGGAGAAGATTATCTTTCCCTACAACTCAGAAGTGTCACACATGGAGGAAAGTAAAAAAGCTTGATTAAAAACTATCAAAAGATATTAAATGATACATTTTTCCCACAGATGGTTGGGGATGCATCTTTTTTGCAATAGTACAACCAGTGTGGACCCAACCAGTTTGTTGCCCAAACATGGTTTTGGATACTGAATGAGCTCATGAATGCCATGATTGTTACAGTTTTTTCAGAGGTAGTTTCTTTCTTGATGTTCCCAGCCATCCCATATCTCCCCTGCTGTTGGCTCCATTTAATTTTCTTCCAAATGAATTCAGAAATTACGTGGCCTTGCCCATCTATTTAGCAGAGGTTCTGAGACCTTCTTATGAGTCAGCCTCTCCAGTCTAATCAATGTTAAGACCTTTTAAATGTCCATCTCTCTTTTTTTTATGTTAAATCCAGAGGAGACCATACCCTTGTGGCTTATAGCTCCTAAACTCTAGAATCACCTCCCTGCATTCAGTGAGCCTGCAGTAGTTTGTTTTTAAGGTCCAATGTAGGAAATTTTTATAGGCTAGCCTTGTCCTAACCTCCTAGGACCCTGTGTCCTCATATGAAGACTAAATCACAAAAATCTTTATGTTATGCTGTACAATAAATACATTGTCCCCATATCACCTCATCATGCCCAACTAATCATAAATAGTTTGGAGGAGGATAATTAAGTTTTTTATTGCATTTGTGTGTTTTGCTTTAATTTAGCTTATATTTGTCTATACCATATGTGTATAAATTGATTGAAATGTGAACATATATATGCATTGTTTCAGAATCTATAAGGCCAGCAAAATGCCCTAGATAACCAAAGCTGACCACCAAATTCCCTCAATGTAGGATTAGGGGATTTTTTTCCTTTAATTTGTTATTTATTGCACACGCACCACAAAAATCTTTCTTGGTTTTTTTTTTTTGTTAATAATCAGTGTATCACAAGTCAGCTGTGCTACACACACCCTATTTTATCAAGATCTCTATCCTTTGAAGCTTCCATAAACACTTGAGAGCACAGTGAAGTCTGCAACATAAAAAGGATGAAAAGCAGGGAGAGAGCAATCATGCTTAATCTGGAGCATGAAGGGACGGCAGAGAGCTATGGGATGAAGATGAGACAAGGAGAGTAACTGGAACACAATGCTTAGAGCTTAAATTTTGTTCACCTCATCTTGTGAAAAATCCACTGCACAAGCATTATTATTTCATTGTGTACAGGCCTTCAGCATGGTTATCAGTACCAACATGTGTACAATTGTGTGTACCTAAGGACTTAGGAACCAAATAGCAGTACTGCGGGACATTTATGATTCTAGTTATCTTTTCTTTTTTATCATTCCAATCCCTGTCTCACTCTTACAATCCTCACACGAGATGCTATCTTGAACCTCTTAATCAGGTTACCAGTACCAGCTGTTTATGCCCCTGGGAGGACAGAGTTTTGTCAACTGTCAGGACACATTGTTCCACCAGTAAAGGAGAGTAGATGAAAAGATTGGAAGTTGTACACAAAAGTGCAGAGCCCTCTGAAGAGACAGACAGATGAAAGCAAAAAGTGGACCCTGAAAGTTTGAAAGTGGTCACGGCAGCAAATGCAGCTCTAACATTTCACAATTTCTCCAACACAATTTCTCCATCTTCTGTTTTAAGTGCACACTCAACTGATGTCAACTGAGCCATGTTGTCAACTCAGTCATGTTGTTTGATACCAGGTTCAGACTACACAGATTTTTCTGTCTGGCTGTCAGATAAAATGACTAGACAGATCACATATTGAATGATTATAGCTTGTCTTCTTTCATGAACTGTCTGAAGTCATCAGGAGGGTGTCGCAGAGATCAAAACAAGAATTTACAAACAATGCTGTCAAAAGCTGCAATTATGATACCGGCTAGCCTGTGCTTGAAAAAATATAAAACAGAAAGACATGCTTGTTGTCCATCAACACGACATGCTGAAGTTGAAGCTGAGCATCACGATGGTGAAGAAAGGTGGCGTGCTTGTCGGCATGCTGATCTGCTGTGATTTCATCTCTCTAGCATCAATAGGGTATTCAGAGAATGGTCTGAAAAAGTCAAAATATCCAGTGAGCAGCAGTTCTCTGAACAAAAAACCCTGTACCCTGTCTGGCATCAGAGTTAATGGCTAAACTACTTCAAGCTGATAGGAAGGCAACAGTTAACACCAAGGTATGCAGAAAAGCATTTCTGAAAGTACAACATGTTGGACCTCGAGGACGGTGGGCTACAATGGCAGAAGACACCAGGTGCCACTCCAGTTAACTAGGAACAGAAAACTGGGGCAATGGATCATGCATCCATGATCACCACGAAGGAAACTCTTGGACACCCCCATCAATGTCTTATTAATAACAGTAGTGTATGTACTGTATGCCAGGTAGATGGACTGAGCAGTTTTTGTCAAATTTTGTCCTCCCTCCAGCATCTTGCCCCAAATGTCCTTTTTAATTGGGAACAATTTTATGCAAAATACTGATTTTTTATTTTTTTCCACAGCTTTTTCTTTTAACAGAATGAACGTTGTAGAAATTTCTGATGGAATGCAATAGCAGTGCTTGAATGGGAAAACATTTGTCTTCTCATCCACCATGGAAATTCCAGCTAACATAAGTTTTTGTGGGTGTTGTACAAGTAAAGAACAGGATTGTAAAGAGGCAACACACACTAAATGAAAGCAGAACATTACAGGTTTTTACAAAACCACATTATAGTACTTAGCAGACAGCCGTGCTTTTTCATCCAAAAAACACTTTATGTAATGACTGACTGAGTGTTGCATTCAACATGCAGTGTATTTTTTTTTTCTCTATCATGGGGCAGAGAAGAGTTGGAATTAGATTTCTGCTCGTGCTGAGAAAAGAGAGGCACTTAGAAATTGCTGTTTCATTCTCAGCATTCCGCCAGTCAGTTTGACCGTTCTGCCCTTTTGTCACACTTGATTATAATCACACAAAATCAATGTGGCTACTGTGAAATGTCAAGTAGGTATATTAACAATAATAAAAAAATACATTTCACATGCCAGCATGCTAGGAAAAAAAGGCAGTAGACGAAAAGCCTTCCAATTCATGACTGTCACTGCAAAGCTGAGAAACTGTCAAAAATGATCTGTTGTGATGCTGAATTCTAAAACACTCCCCCAAAATAGTTAACTGTCAGCAGCAAAACAGAGAGAAGAACTGAGGATGAATTCGTCACTCTCCTGATAAAACTGTCCTAAAATAGAGTATATCAAGTCTCTACCACAATAAAAATGTTAAATGCAGCCCAATTTCTGTATGTTTGGACCCTGTGTTTTGAGTTGTGTTATGGGCTCTTGATTACTTCTTGGAGTTATGAAATAATGGATGTTTAAGCTTTGTGTTAGTTAGCCTTGAGTTTAGTTTCTGTAGTACCTGAGTTTTGTTTTCTATATTTCTAGTTCTTAGTTCCCTGTTTTATTTAGTCAGTTCCCTTTCATGTCAAGTCTGTTTTGGTCTCGCCTCTGTGTGTTCTCGCTTGTGTCCCCTGTATTTAGTCAGTTTGGTCTCTGTGTTTAGTTTCATGTTTAGTTTGTAGTCTGTAATTTGTTTTTATTTTGATCTATTTCCCTAGATTGCAATATTTAGTTATCTTTGTCTGTGGCTCTGGTCATGTCTACATGTCCACTGTCTGTGCCCTGTCTCTATGGTTAGTTGTGTCAAGCATGTCTTGTCTCCTGTCAGTCATGTGTCTGTGTTTGTTTATTCCTTCCCTGAGTCAGGCTAGTACGCCTGGAGTCTGGAGCTCTGTCTCTGTTTGCTTCCTGTCTAATTTTGATAGTCTGTGTCCAGTGTGCATTGTGTTCAGTTTTGCTTCCCCTGTCTTGTTAGTCTGATTTAGTTTACCTGTGTTCCCTGGTGTAGTCCATCTCCCTGATTACCTTGTGTATATTTAAGCCCTTAGTTTCTGTCTGTCCCTCTATGCTGTGTTTTTCCTCCTAGTTCTTCCAGTCCTAGTTTCTAGTAAGTTTTGTTCCTACCTTGTTCTGTGTATGAGATTTTTAATTCCTGCGGTTAACATCCATAAAGCTGTGTTTGAGTTCTAGTCCTGTCTCCAATATCCTTCATTTTGGGTCCACACTCTGCCTGCCTCACAGGGCTACATGACACTGCACATAGTATCAAAAGGTTTGAAGATATAGTTACAGTACTGTGGAAAAAAACAAAAAAAACAAAACAGTTCTTAGTTTTCTGATTTTTCTTTCTGCATATTTGTAACACTTATGTGTTTCAGATCATTAAGAAAATTTTAATATCAGACAAAGATAATCTGAGTAAATACAAAAGTTTTTAAATAAAAATGTAATTTATAATAATAAAAAAGGATCTTGTGTGAAAACTAATCCCCCCCCCCCTCCACAAGCATTAATTGTCATCATGACTTAAAACATTTTTTGGAAAGCTGAGTTCAATCTCACTAGCCCCAAACCCAGGCCTGATTATTGACAGACCAGTGGAATCAAGCGATCACTTAAATATAACCTGTCAGACAAAGTGAAGATATCAAATGGCAACACTTTATGCCACAATCTAAAGAAACTCAAGAACTTATGAGAAACAAAGTCATGAGTCTGGAAAGGGCTAGAAGGCAATATCTAAGCCACAATGAGAGCCATTATACACAAAAAACTTGTAGTATAAGTCACTGGCCTACCAAAACTATTCCAAGAGCACATCATCACTCGTCCTGAGGGTCACAGAAGAACCCAGAACAACATCTAAAGAACCTCAGGCCTCACTTGCCTCAGTTAAGATCAGAGTTCATGATTCAAACAAAGAGAGTGGGCAAAAGTGGCGATCATGGGAGAGTTTCAAAAAAGAAAACCACTGCTAATTAAAAATAACACAAAGGCTCATCTCACATTTCCCCAAAACATCTTGATGATGCCCAAGACTTGGGAAAATAGTCTGTGGACTGATGAAACAAAACCTGAACTTTTTGGAGGGTTCCTGTTATGTCTGGCATAAAACTAACACAGCCTTTCATAAAAAGAACATCATACCAACAGTCAAACATGATGATGGTAGCGTGATGGTCTGGGGCTGCTTCAGGATGACTGTAATTGATGTAACCATGATTTCTGCTCTCTATCAAAGAATCTTAAATGAGAATATCTGGCCTTCATTTATACCCTGAAGCTAAAGCACGCTTGAGTTATGGAGCAGGACGATGATCAAAAACACACCAGCAAGTCCACCTCTGAATAGCTATAACTAAATGAAAGTTTTAAAGGGAACTAGTCAAAGTCAGGACTTAAATCCGATTGAGATGTTATGGCATGACCTTAAAGAGACCATTCATGTTTGAAACCCTCCGATGTGGCTGAATTAAAGAATTATGCAAAGAAGAATGATGTGAGAGACTCATTGCCAGCTCATGCTACTAAGGGTGACACAACTAGTTACTAGGTTTAGAAGTGCGATTACTTTTTAACACAGGTCCAAGTAGGTTTAGAAAGCCTTTTTCCTTTATAAATGAAATTGTTATTTAAAAACCGAGTTTTGCATTTACTTGGGTTGTGTTTGTCTAATATTAAAATTTGTTTGATGTTCTAAAACATTTGGGTGTGACAAATATGCACAAAAGTAAGAAATCACAAAGGAGCCAGGTACTTTTTCATGGCACTGTAGCCGCTTTCCACTTTGAGAAAGTATGATGTGTGCACTGGTTGGTGACCCCCTGGCATCAATCGGCACTGCTAAGGGAAAAAAATGTGTATTCTCTAACCAGTTGACAAATGGTTGCTGGAGGTTGCTAGTTTACACTAGGCAAAACTAGGTGAAAAAAGGGTGCAAAAACCTCCTTGTAATTGCTTGGGTCATTAGTAGATTGCCATTGTTGTCCAAAATTTGCATGAAAGATGGCAAAATGTTTTCAGCTAGTTTATAATCACTCGCTGAGCTATAGTGAAACAGAAAAAAGCAAAACAGACACCTTAATATTCAAAGTTGAAGTTGAGCCTTTTGAAACACTAGCTGCTGTTGTTGAGTTTTCCAGACAAGCCAGCATCTTTCATGCAAATTGCAGACAACCCAGGTAACCTGCTGATGACCAAAGCAATTGCACTGATTTTCAGTCCAGCACCACATACCTCTTCGCAGCCAACTTCACCTAGCGACTGCTAGCAACCTTTAGCCATTGCCCAACTGTCAGGGAACACACATTTTCCCCTAGTGATTGCACCAGGCCTGTATGAATGAAGCCTATGTAATACTGACTCTTCTACAGGAGTCATCATGTCTCCTTTAAAAAAACAAACAAAAAAACCCATAGTGAATAGTCACTCAAAAGAACAAAAATAATGAAAAAAACATAGTAGATCCCAAATAACCAGAACTAATAGTATGTAAATTGTTATGGATGGAATAAAAGAAAAGTAGAGAAAAATCGTATTTCCTGACAGAAAAGATAATTTTAACAGTGCATTATATCAAAATTCCGACCACTTCTGGAATAGGTACTGTGGATATGAATAAAGGCAGGTAAAGAGAGGACTGAGAAGGAAATTAAATTCTGATGCAATGACCTCTGGTGAGTTAAGTTTTATTGTGTAATTCAGATTTTCAAATTGTTGGGGCTAGGTTAGTGTTTTGGTGCAGTATTAATTTAAAAAGGCTTTTTTGTGCTGTTGATCTAAAATACTTTTATGCTCTGGCACCAGTGAATCTTTAACAAGCTGAGTTTGCTACTATGAAGGCCTGAAGGCTGCGCAGAATACATTAATAAGGGGGTCCTACTTAATTTATTGAAATGTAAACACCATTTTAAATAGACGCTTTGTTTGGTTTCCCCTTTAGTCCCAGAGGAAAAGAATCAGTGGAGATATAGCTGAAACCAAAATAAGATGTCACCCACAAGAAATATGTGAGTTATTTATTAAAAGTGAGTTAAACTCATTATTGATGAGAGTTCAGTTACATCTAAAATGCATTGTGGGATTGGAGGGTGGGCGGGGGTACACGGAGAGAGAGAGGAAATAAAGAGAATAAATATGAGCAAATAAATATGAGGGCGACCGAGTGGGTGGGAAGACAGAGACAAAGTGCATTAGTTCAAAAAAAATATGGGAAGAGGTTTCAATAAAACATATGTGTAAGATTTGATTATATTGCTTTTTCCATTAGCTGCACAGTGGAAAACTAAATAATTAATAATAATCTAAACGTCACGGGGCTTTCCATTTAGATTCCTTCTGATTTTGTAGCTATTTCATTAAAACTAAAGTTTCAAAGGTGTATGGGATTATTAGAGTACTAATTGAACACCAGTAGAGTTAATTTTATATGATCTCACATGAAAAGTGATGAAAACTTTATGATTGTAACTTCTGTATCATTAGACCTCTCATACTAATCACACTGAGCTGTTTCCTTCATTGGCTTGAAAAGGCCATGACACAGATCAAAAGATTGAGTGGTGTGCATGTTATACTTGTCTGGGACTCAGTTTGCTGTCAGTGATGTGGGTTCACTCACAGGGTGACTGAGTGACAGAACAAGCTGGGAACTAGTGACACTGTGTGAGAAAAATAACATGTAATGGGCTATTACTGCACAAGAGCTCCTCGACTCCAGCAATCTGCCTCTGGGATCTTCCCTGCCACTGTGAGAGAATACAAAATAGGGAAGGAACCAGACAAAGAGATTGACTGATGGGCAGGAAAAAGGTAAAGATGCCAGAGGGAAATCAAAGGTGGTGGAAGAGTCTCCAGAGAAATTAGCTGATTTCACCTTTCAAAAAAGAACCACAAAGGAAATAAATCTTTGCTCAGAAAATGTCGTGTTTGTATGATATGTGTTTTAGAGGCATAATCTTTTTTTCTTAATGTAAACAAAGAATTGTCCCACCACCAGAGGGGTTTCCACTGCCTTTTCAGAGTTAAGTGGATTCTTATTGTTAAGACAGACATGACTGAATACATACAACGAGCCTTTTATTCATATGCATTATGTATTTAGTGTATCCGGTTTGGCTTCCTCCTTGTCTTGTTGTGTCAGATTAGTTCCAGCTGTGTTTCCCTCCTGTTTCCCATGCCCTCGTTATCCTTTCTGTATTTAGCCCTCTGTATTTTTCTGCCTGTTGTTGGACCTTCTGCTAATCTGTCCTCATGTTTCCTAGTCTCGGACTTGTCCTGTCTCGGGTTTCTGTATTTTTTCTATATGCCTAGTGTTTGTGTTTAGCTTTTCCTTGTTTAGTTTTGACCGTTTATCTGTGCCTTTGTCACGGTCAGCGGGGGCTGACCGCGTGGAGAGTGTGGTGGACCCAGGTGCAAACACAGGTGAGGAGACGGGAGTAAACTTAAACTGAAAGCGAGCCTTTATTTGGGCTGATACAGAGGGGCGTAGACAAAACATAACAGGGACATAGACCGCAACTAACCAAAAACCTAAACTGGAAAAACACTAACATGACTGAAAGGAATAACTATGATCACTGTGAACAGAATGCTGTGCAGATGCATGGAAACTGAACCAAATGGCGTGACAAAACTGACATGAACATGACCTGCACAGAACCTCATCGTGCGGGTGCATGAAACATAGCACACACCAAATGGCAAACATGAACTGCACAGAATCCTGAAAAACACTTGACCAGAGGGAAGGTACACAGATGACGTGACACAGACTGCATGAAACACAGAGACTAAATACCCACAAGGATGATTAGGGGAAGTGGAAACACATGAGGGAGAACAGCTGACACACATGAACCTAATGACAGGACAGGGGAAGTGAAACTACATACGATGAACAAGGAACACCAGACTCTTTCAAAGTAAAACAGGAAACATGGAGATTAGATATGACATGAACTTAACATAAGCACACAGACATGAAACATGACAGGTAGCCGCACGAACCAGGGAGACTGAGTACAGGGGGAGATGACAGAAACAACTAAGAAACAAAGGACTAAACAGCAACCTAGAAATCAACTAGATGAGCTAAACTAGAACACAAATGAATACAAAAGATACATAAAAACTCAAACACTGGGTCACACAATCCAGTACTGTGACAGCCTTTTGTTTGTAAAAATCACTGACTCACTTTTTTCTTACTCCACTTTGGTCTCCTTTGTCTGCATTTGGGTCCACACTTACTCTCCACTCTCCACCGTCTGCCACAGCAAACCTGACAGCAGTACGTTATCGCTCTTTGCCACTAAATTCACCTGGAGACTGACAGCAACCTCCAGAAACCACTTGCCAACCAATCTCTAGGAATGTGTGACCTTTTGGGGCCTGTAATTTATGTTGTTTCCAAAAGGTAGTATCATCAATATGAATTTAAGCTAATGACAAATTATACTGTTATACTGACAATACACAGGCTAGGGACTGGAAAGGAACTACGATAGCTCATGAAATTGGTTAAAACTACAAAGGGCAATAACCCGCAGTAGCAAAAAATATATACCAGAGTTCACAAAAGAAATTATTTTGTGATTTATTCCCAAGGGAATCATTTCTCACCACTGCACAGCTACACTGGACACTTAGAGTCCCCCAGTTCCCATGTCCCATTTTAACCCCTGGCTGGGTCACAATCTCTTAAAACACAATTATTCAGGTAAGCATTTCATCAGAGGGGCAATATTCATAGGAACAAGGTGCAGAGGTAAGTTAAGAAAGGCTCGCCAAACGTATTTATATGGACACAGTGGAAAACCTGCTGAGTACTTACTAGTAATTCACCTCCAGCATGGGATATAGACTCTCAACTTGTGGGAATTTTAATACTGATGATTTAAGCAGACTGAATGTTCATCCTAGTCCAGGTGAGCACAATTGGATGTGTTTTTCTATGGAGGAGACTTTTAATCTCCACAGGTTAGTGAAAGGAAACTAATGTCCCAGTCAAGATAATACCGATGTTTCATTAAGATGTGCAGAAAAGTTTTCCTTTATTTTCATGAAGTGATTTGAACTCCATCAGGTTCCTTGTCACAGTAAGTGTTCAGTGGTTTTATCTGTACCTAAAAATAAAGCCATCAAAATCATTCAGTGACTAAAGGCCTTTGGCGCTCTCATCATGAAAACCTTTGAGGATATTGTGCAATTCAAACAAAATTGGATTCACTTCTTTTCTTACAGGGCAGGCAGAGTTGTTGAGGATGCCAAGGGCACTCCACGTATTAGGGTCCTGGATTACCTGGATGGTGCGAAGAATTCTGTACGGCTACTTTTTATTGACTTCTCCCTGCTTTCGGTTGTATCCATCATCACATTTCAGCTGATGAACTTACGAGTAACCGCCTGTGTTTTTGCTTTGTTTTGTTTTGTTTTGGGTTTTTTGTTTTTTTAACTGACAGGTCTCAAAAGGTAAAGCTCTGTAATCTTTTATGTAATGCTATTTTTTTGTGCATTTGTCTTATACGTAAATCCCCAAAATATGACACAAATTTTCTTTTTATTTTCCATACGAAGAGCAGATGACTCCCATCAATGTATTGCTGCTCAGTGATGAACAATCGAACTGGTCTTTGATGAATTAAGTGACTAGAGTAAAGATTTCTTTTTGGACATCAGTTGGCCAAAAAACGAAGACTTCATGAATAACTCTCTCGCTCATCTTTGTTTTATTTGTTTCCAGGCTGTTGAAGTTGTACGGCTTTACAAGTGTGACAGGCAGCAACAATGTCAGCTTTTGATCCAAACACTGGTGAATTATGTGGGAAGGTCCATCTGTTGTTGTACTTTTATCAGAAGCACTACGAAGCCCAAAAGTTTTGATCTAGACTCAAATTGCATGAGATGCTTTAGCCTCGTTGCATTGAGTTGGTACTCAGAGAAAGGTAATTTTCTTTAGGTAAAAAGTTATTTTTTTAACTGCTAGAAACAACCTAAACAACCTCTTCCAGCTGTAAAAGGTCAGAGTCTCTAATAAGGCCCAGTCAGTCCTCACTGACCTGCTTACCCTTTATTAAATAAGTTAAGGTTGCTTTGAACTCATTTGTCCCTTATTCATATCTGATAGGTTTGTAGCTTGAACCTATTCGCTGGAACGTTGAAGACAATATAATTACACAGCAAAAGCACAACAAAAACACTGCTCTTTTATTGAGGTCACATGAATATGCATAGGTTCATTAACATATGACGTCTACATACAAACAAAGAGTACCTTGCCTGTGCGTTGTGTAAGTGTGTGTGTGTGTGTGTGTGTGTGTGTGTGTGTGTGTGTGGGGTCAGAGTGTGACCCCATAAATGACTTCCCTAAACCTGCTGGTCTGGAAGTCCAGCAGTTCATCTAAACAAAAGGCACTTAGCCTAAAACAGATATAGCCACGTTTATCCTACCATAAAACAATAAGAGAAGGTACGACCTCTCCCATGCTCCCAGAGTGCTCTCTAATGCACACAAAGTTTGCAGACTATTAAGGATCAAACCTCTACCAATCTAAAACTAATTATAAAACTCTAAGCATATATAAGTAGATATTTCTAAGCATAAATGACAATCAACAATACAAAACCTAACATTCCCCCCTTTTTGACCTTTATGCTAGAAAAGTCCCCAGTTATGATCCCCTCATGTCTGACAGTGTCAATGCAAACATTTTTATACACAGCATATGACAATCAACCTAAATTACTGTAAACGTACACAGTTTGACAAATGTATTAGCAGTTATCCCATTCCTCATTGATCTCATCCAATGGCAAACTGCATCCTACGAGCAAACAAAGGAATTGTTAATTTAATAGTTAAAATAAGAAAGTAACATTTTCAAAAACATCCCAGCTCTGTGGTGATCACCCATCATCTGTGCAGAGTGGTTTTAGTTTGGCAGGGTGTCATGAATGTCTCTTCCAGTTGTTTCCATCACTGTCCATAGGACCAGAGTCCGAATGTATGTAGAATAGACATTCAAACATACCAGTTGAGTTTGTTGTTTGTCAACATGGGTCTCAGCTATCTCCAAAGCTGCAGACCTCTTCAGCACTCTAGTTTTATGGCCTCTACCAACCCCCATTACCTCACTTCAGGCCTTCGTCCTGCGAGGGGGATACTTATGACTCCTCCATTGTCCACGCTCTGCAGAAAAACCCCTCTGTGGAAAGGGTGCTGGGTCCAGTTATCTTACTGCTGTTATGATCCCAGCAGTCTTCAGTGTGTCATCGTATGCACAGTACAGTGACACAGCATTAGGTGATGTTCATAAGAAACTGCTGTCATCACCACCATAGCTTCTGGTTCATGTGCTTTTCACAGAATCATGATGCCATCCTTGGACTCCCTCTGTGCTGTCGATGGAGCTTGGCACACTCCCCTCATCCTTCAGGTGCCCGTCTGTTGTCCACAATCTCCTCTTTTGGCCTCTGGAAAGCCCCCTTGGCACAGCTCTCATTCCAGCGCAGCTTCATAGTCCTTGCTGTGGCTCCGGAATCTGATCTCACAATGGGCTCCAACCAGCTCGACCTTTGACCTCAACCACTGCCTGGGCTGTCAGCTATGCCTGGAATGGTTCTTGCTTCTCACTAGGCCTCTGAAGATTTCTCAGGAGATCCCTTTCAGCAGAATGCTGCACCTGTATTCCCTTGCTAGGAGGAAAAACTGGAGAGCATGTCAACAATCATCAAACCACATTCTTTAGTTCAGTGAACTTCTCTTATAGGCCATCAAAGCCTCATCTGAACATGGATGCACCACTTGCATAGGTTTAATACCCATAAATAAATGGTTAATCACACAAATCACTGCAGCAATAATAGAAAACATTGTTTCATGTTAATCCTGGACCCCTCCTCTTGACGCATGGACACTCCCATGAGTCAACTCATCAAACCTGGATTCCTGTCTTAAAGAAAAAGGTTAGCTAGATCATGTCCCAGGCAACATCAGGGCATCTCCGCTGGAGTAGCTCCGTAATCCTGCAATAAAAGATGTTAGCGTGTTTTGCATATTAAGTTTACTTAACACCTGGCTCTGCCAGGAGCCTGCATACACACCATCATGGCCTGGAAAACAAGATCTGGAAGTGAAATCAAACTTCACACTTGTAAACATTTGTATCATAAGAGTAATAAGCATTCAACATCAGCAAGACAAGTGTCATGTGCAGGTTTTCTCAAATCAGTAAACTACAACTATTTCCATAATTTGCCTCAGACATGGATCATCCCATGTACTCAGTCAACATTAATGTAATCGGCGACTTCTCTTAAGCAAAGTCACTCCACTCATATATTACTATGGGTTCAAAAGTGGCCAGCTAATGAGCACCATATTAAATTATTCCATAAACACTGCATCTCTTATTTGTTTTTCTCATGTCACTTGTCCGCTTCTGCTGAATCCTCTACATGCACCCTTAGAAAAACAAACATTAGCAATACACATTGACCGTGGTCAGACGCAGGTCGACAGGTTCCAGAGGTGCTATAAAAAGACCATAAAGTTAGCCATCCATAGCTGTGGAAAGAATGTTATTCACATCATCAAAGTAACCTTCACATTTTCCCAAAAACACAGTGTAACAGCATCACTAACTCATAACCTGTAAACACAGTTTCTTCACACATAAACCCAGAAATCCTGTAGTAGGAAAAAACATCAACCAGTTGTCCTGGTATAAATCGCATCATCAAGTCACATGAAGAACTGTAATGCTGTAGAAAAGAAAATGCAAATGTTAGCGCTGCGCAGGTGTATACACACTTTCTCACAGTTTCCTCTGTGAGCAACACAAGGTAGTGAACAACACCCCCTGGTAGATGCACAGACACAGAAAGTGGCATTTAAAAGGTTAAATCGTCATGCAACCTCGAATGTTGCTCTCATCTTTCTGCTCCTGCAAAAAGGAAACACACATAGATTCATCTGCACCTTTGTCAGGTGGGGGTTAACTTTGCACAGTCGTGTTACAACAGTAAAGTGTTGTCAGCTTTTGTCAGCTTTTACCAGTCAGTCAGTTTTTTTTTTCTTTCACTCATTCATTCATACATTCATTCTTTCTTTGCTGATAGTGGAACCTATCGTCGCATTTAGTTTCCACTCTCAGCAAAATGACGTCATTTCAAAAAGAAAAAGAAGAATTTTAGATCGGATTACATCGCTGAATCCTTTTTGGGCAGGAACTCTCATTTTCTAATTGTCCCCAGATAAATGACTTTCTCCAGAGCCCATTTTAATGTGGAGAAGCTCACTTGTAACAATTTTCTCGACGACGTGTCGTACAGCGCTTTCTGTTCTAATCGTGCAGATCTGCTCAAACAGAGATTATCGAACAAAACTTTCAGTGCACTGTGAAAGTATCAAAATAAAAAGGCCTTGTTAAGTCATGACACAAGCTCCTCATCTCAGGAGGGTAAATCATACCATTAGCATGATTTATCATACCATCATACTAATTGGCAGGCTCAACTTCACAACAAAAGAAAAATCATCAGCTAGATTCACTCCAAACCAACCATCAGCTGCACAACACACAACATAAGCCTAATGTCTTATTAGCTATGAGTTTAATCCCCAGGTCTGTGCTCTTCACTCATTTAGGCCACACACCCATTTTATTCAGTTTTCCTTTTTCCCTTCATCATAAAACATGTGACATGTTGTCATGCACTTCACAAAAGAAGTTTGTTCTTACGTATTCAGAGTTGTGTATCTGGGTGCAGGATTCACTCGCACATCAAAACAGGAAACTCAGTGTTTTAGAGTCTCCACTCTAACAAACTCCAACACATCCTAGTCACTCGTGCTAGAATTCAGTCACCTTTCCTTAATCTAAGAACAATCAACTAATTTGCATATCAGCTATTAACCCACTAAGATGACAGGACAACAGAAATGCATGTTCAAAATCTTATCACAAAAATAGAATTTCCCTCATACAGTAAATTACTTGTGCTGCATCAGTCAGGCAGAAAGCATCTCCCAATTTACTGTATCAACAACTAAATTTATTGTCTGATCACTGATTGGTCAAACCAGAATCTTTTTTCCCACAAAAGTTAAACTGTTGTCCTGCAACCTAGAGAGTCAATTGTCAGCACTGGATAAATTCAGTATTTGATAACAAGTGTCTGTTAAGTTGACACTATTTTAACACTGATGAGAGATAACAAGCTGATCTTCATTGCATGTGTGTTTGTGTTATTAGGCAGGTTTAATCAATGTCTGTGGAGCTGCATCTCCAGCAGGGCATGTTCTTAAAGCTGCCTTTGCTACACACTTCTCTCCTATTATTTGATCATTTCTTAACTAATGTGCTATGAGTCCACTGGTCTTTGCATCACACGAGGTGACTTGGACAAGATGATAAACAGACTCACATGCTTAAGATGCTGTCTAATCTTCATGAGCTCTCTTGTGTTTGTGTTAGTAGGGTTAATGCATGTTCTGGTTGTGTGTGTGATTTTGTATATGTTTCTATTTTTGCAGTGTTTCAGACTCCTTCTCAATTTTCCAACTTAAGCAGTCAGTTTTCTTTTCCCCTGGTTTGCTAACCCAAATTTTGATTTCCCACATTAAAAACAAAATTCCTATGTGTTCTCACCACTCCTCTCACTCTGTTGTCCTCTCCCACTTCAACAGTCCAATAGCCGGCAGTTCTCTTTCAGCTTTGTCCTGTGTTCCACTGTCTCTTCTTGCCATTTTACTCCAAAGGTGGCAAATGTCAAACTCCAACAGTCTCCTCAGTTCTCCTCAAACGTTCTTTTCACATGCACAGTGAATTTGCAGCTTGTTGGAAGCACAGTGCCATTCATCCAATCAGGCAGGATGATGGGTTTGCTCTTCTTCTCTGATGCTGTTTGTCCACACTGCTGCTGCTTGCTGGGTCTCTTTTCTCAGGACTTTGCTGCTGTCTCTTTATCTGCCATGTTATTGCTCTTTGGAGCTGCATTTCTTGTCTTCAGGGAGGAGTGAGAGCTCGCTTGTGAGTTTGAGAGACACATGGAGCTGTAAATAAGTTAGCCAGAAACTTGGCCTGAATGTTTCCAATGATGTTAAACTATAGCTTTCTTCCAACCGCTGCATGTGGAAAATTGATTCAGGTCTGCTTTTCACCTGAAAGTGACAAACTAAAACATTTTCATTATTATTATCACTGCTTAATCAACACACATCTCTCTCTCTCTGTTTTTGTGAACAGTCCTTTCTTAAAAGCAGAAAATGAGATTGTAGTTGTTCTTGGCTGATCAACACAAAACCTTTTTCCTATGATTATTTTTCATCTACAATGTAAATTTTGTCTCTTTTTCACTCTTTTGTTTTTTTTCTTTACAATAGCTGGTGACCTGCAGAATCACCGCTCTCACAATCAGAGGCAATTACTTTTACACAGCGCACAAAAACACTGTGACGTCAGACACATTCACACTCACTTTTTCATCTGCATAAATAAATCATATGGCTGGTGATATGTGCCATGGTGATCCATAGGCATGATCACAAGTTTATTTAATTATTTTCAACCCAACAAAACAAATAAACAAAAACACGATGCTGATGCTATGAACACTCTACACACATGAGTCAAGATGCAGGAAAACTGCTCACGGAAACGCTGCACACTCCAGTTATCATAGTTATCATAGTTCTGTTTCCCTCTCTTTGAGGAGTTCTCAGCCAGCTCTCGATCTGATAATGTGTAGCTTGCTCATCAGCTCAGAAGAGACCGCAACGCAACCTCACACAGTGGTTGCGTGCTTTGCCCACAGTGGCAAAGACTTGCACTTTCATATTCAATTCAGCTTCTCCATCATGTACTTTTAGATGTTTCATACAGGGTTCAGCATATTAGTTGTTTTCACAGGTGTGCTCTATATCTCAACAATGGCTCATAATAAGACGACAGTCTTTCACACAGATCAAGTGCCTCTATGCACTTCAGTAGTTTAAATATTTACCTATTTTACTTCACCTCATATGTCATTGTACTGAATTTGAGCAACCCTAAGCTTAATGCAGATTACTTTTAACAACTATCCACCTCAATTACGTCTATGGTCTGGAGCACAGGCTGTTGTCGATCAGGGCAAGCTAAAGAATAAACATTTTGTGTCAGCAAGGGGTGGGGGAAAGCCATTCACCAGAGCATATCTTAAGTGCTGCTGATGTGGGCTGGCCTTCTCCACACGCTCTTCAAGGCTGGTGTGTTTTCTGAAAACTTCTAACATTTGAATCTCTTCCATTTATAAGCCTGCGATTAACCGCACGGCTCAGGTCCGCGTGAAACCCGCGCGACCGTGCTCGCGTGAACCCGCGCAGCTAAGGAGCCGTCGCTCTCTTTTATTTAAATACTTTGCGCTGTCAGGAGCAAAGTCCAGCATAAACGTCTGTCACCCTCTGACGCACTCTTGGTTGCTTAGAAACCCATGATAACAACAACAGCCGGTGTCACAGACCACGTGTTCTGCTCCGCACCCACTCACACAAACACACTCAAACACAACAACAACAACACAAAATAGGCCTATTGTCCAGCACATTCTGGACCCCGCGGAACTTCTCAACTCCCCACAAAGTGGCGGAGAACTCACTTCTCGCTCCACAAAGCAGCGAGGAACTCAGTTATCGCTCCACAAAGTAGCGAAC
This sequence comes from Perissodus microlepis, assembly GCF_051167445.1. Taxonomy (NCBI): domain Eukaryota; kingdom Metazoa; phylum Chordata; class Actinopteri; order Cichliformes; family Cichlidae; genus Perissodus; species Perissodus microlepis. The sequence goes on along the minus strand of NC_140467.1, from coordinate 40,215,376 downwards.
TTCTCAACGCCTCAAAAAGTGGCGGAGACTGCACAACCACACGGTTATAGAGTCGGGCTCTAGGGACTTACTTGGTGTTGCTTAGCGTGTAATATCAGCCTCGGATCCCGCCGATCGTCATTCATCGAGGAGAAAAGACAGACAGTTAATCCACAGGAACTTCCTGGCTGACGTCAGTCTTTCAGCGTTTCTCTTCTCCCCTCGGTGAATGTCGACTCCAGGGATCCGGCTCGAAGGACCAATTAATGATAGGTTTGTAGCTTGAACCTATTCGCTGGAACGTTGAAGACAATATAATTACACAGCAAAAGCATTGAACACCAAGTAGGCAAAGTTCTTCGTGTTACTCATGCATGAGGGAGACCTGCCTGGAGCCAAGTGTCGTTCCACCACTTGACCCCCGTCAGACTCTCCGCTCCCCTGTAACACTGCTCTTTTATTGAGGTCACATGAATATGCATAGGTTCATTAACATATGACGTCTACATACAAACAAAGAGTACCTTGCCTGTGCGTTGTGTAAGTGTGTGTGTGTGTGTGTGTGTGTGTGTGTGGGGTCAGAGTGTGACCCCATAAATGACTTCCCTAAACCTGCTGGTCTGGAAGTCCAGCAGTTCATCTAAACAAAAGGCACTTAGCCTAAAACAGATATAGCCACGTTTATCCTACCATAAAACAATAAGAGAAGGTACGACCTCTCCCATGCTCCCAGAGTGCTCTCTAATGCACACAAAGTTTGCAGACTATTAAGGATCAAACCTCTACCAATCTAAAACTAATTATAAAACTCTAAGCATATATAAGTAGATATTTCTAAGCATAAATGACAATCAACAATACAAAACCTAACAGTATCCTTTTAAATGAAGTGATGCAGCTTTATTTGTTTTGCGTGACTTGTCTCTGTGTTGACTGTTGGTGATAACTGTGCAACAAGTTGCTCCTCAGAGATAATAAAAATGACTTTGACCTTTAATGAAATCGGGTGTTCTGTTGTGTAACTAATCTTTTTTTCATGTAGTAGAGTGTCCTGCTTCACACTATAAATAAACATGTGTATCGCTATATCTGGATTTAAAGGAACACTTTGAATAATATATTTTGACAGCTGCTGTGCAGAATATGGTGAAGTTTGAAATTAATATGCATAGCTTTAGTTGCCCTCGAGTGTTGCTGTTTGCTGATTGCTTCATCCCTAAGTCAACTGTGGATTGTTGCGTCTGTGTGTGCTGTTTCTTGCTCTCTCCACTGTCTCGAGTACCTCCCTTTTCCTGTTAAGGCAGTGAGTCGTGCTCAACTAACTCCACTCAGTAATCAACACTGGGAATACTTCAGCTTTGGAAAAGCAGATGGCCGGGGCCAGAGTGCCTTTGTCCAGGCAGTGCTTAAGGCTTTTGGTTGTGTCCGTTTCCTCCCATAGGTGAAGTACTGTGTTCTTTTAATCGACTTAACCCGATCTTTTCAACAGCTCATAAGTTACACAATAGGTTTCTTTGTACTCAGTGGTTGTCTTTTTAAAGTTTAACTATCATTAAACACATTCATTTTGCTCCTGCTTCTGCCTCCGTCGCTCCTTTTCCTCTGCAAGCTTTTTGTGTTTTCTGGGCAAAACTAAAAAGATGATTGCAGGTTTTTCAGCAGTCAGCAACCTTAGCAAAGTTGTTACAGAATGCAGTAAATTGCTAATTTCCAGTCTTTTTTCTTCTACATGAAGAAACATATTCACAGCCTGTGGGCATCAGTAGATTTCTTCTATCCCAGGGAAGAGGATGCCAACTGAAAATCTGATACAACTTGGTTAAAATAATTTCCTTTTTTCATAGCCAACAAATATTAGAATAGGACCTCACAAGCGCAATTGCTTAAAAGCAATATTTAAGTGGTTATCAAAACAGGGGCGTAATCCTTATTGTCCTTCTGGATATCCGATCAATACCTCTGTAAGAGTGAAAAGATTGCCGAAAAGGTGGCGCACAGGCATCTATTTCACGTGAAATGTTTTTCCCGAATGAAGGGGCGACTTTGGTTGCGCGGTAAATGTCATTGAGCAGCCTGCTTCTGTGCTAATCAACCTTTAATAAAATCAATTTGGTGACAAAGCTTGCTGAACCAACAATAGTGTGCTGAGCCTTCATGGATTACCTGGACATTGCGAAGAATTCTGTACTGCTACTTTTTACTTACTGTATCCATTATCGCATTTTAGCTAAAGAACTTACCAGTAACTGCCTGTTTTTTGTTTATTTTTATCAAACTGACAGGTCTCAAAAGGTAAAGCTCAGTGATCTTTCATGTAACGCGAAACAACAATACTGTGCTCAGCCTTCATGACGCCTAAAAGTGACCAGCTGTCTGGTTATAAAAATGGGATCTGTTTTTTTTTTTTTTTTTTTAAAACAGACTTGTTACTTTTGATGTTCCTGATATACCACATGAGACAAATCAGTTTTGCCACTTGTTTCAGGATATAAGGAATGCAGAACTGTTGTGACAACTGATGTTGCTAATGATCACAAAGACAAATAATTAGTACCACAATTTAGCTCACCGTGCCCTCCCCGACTGCCTTACAGTTGGACCCTATTGTTACACACTGCTAAGGATTAAACGGCTGATAAGCTGATGTATTTTAGCCAGAGGGACCTTTCCTTACGTGGCAAGCTGTAATTGAATAAAGGTTATTCAATTCTCACAGGTACACAGAGATTAAACTGTGTTCTACTGCAAATCCTGCTGTTACCTTTCAGAGAATTTCCCTCAGTGCAGGCCACTTTGGATATACATTTGATAGCAAGGGCTACATAATAAAATGATATTTGAACAGCAGCACTTGAGCAGGGGATCTTAAAAGCTGTGAAATGACACAGAAAAGGTGGAAAATTAAGGCAGCCTGCTTCTATGATGGGTGTTTTCCGTGCCATTTTGTCACAGCTGACTTACACTCACCAAAGCTGCTCGTAGTGCTTCTGCTCATTTGCAAATATTTACATGTTAACATGTACCAGACGTTGATGATAAATATGGTGAATTGCCATTGTCGACATGTTATCACCATCATTTTAGCGTTCACCTCAAAGCAGCTGTGTTCAGTGAAGAGTGACAGAAAACATGGGGAGGGGGGTGATGTGTTAAAATCAAACCACATTTGCACACCGTCTGGTACGCGGCAACAAGCTGGGTGTAAAAAATTGTTAAGCTGATTTTAAAGTTCTGTTGCTTCGTTGGTTTTGATGTGGATTTAGGAAGAAATCATTCATCATTTGAAGTTAGCAGTCAGCACTGTAAGGGGGACTCACTCCATCACCGCCTGTTATCACGTAATCTGCTGGAGACTTTTGTTCTATGATTACTATTTCTTAATTTCATTGTCTCTAATTTTGATTTGCTTATTCTCAGAAGTGACAATTTAGCAATTCGCCCAGGGTGGAACGCAACCAAACCTCCTGCTTTGATTTTCCTTGTCATGTGGGCATTAGTGGCTAAATTGTTGACCCTGCTTTGTGTTTTATTTATTTATATAATCACATGGGCTTTAATTAATTTATCTGCAGGCAACCCACAGGGAGGTGATGGGGAAGAAGAGTCTAGAGTTTTGTAGAGGATGTTGCAATTACACTCGAAAGCAAAAGTCTTGCTTTGGTTTGCGTTTTTCATGTTTTTCATTTTTTGCAATGCACTTTGTAGTCACAGTAGTGCTGTAAGCATGTTAACAGAGGTTTAATAAACGTACAGAAATGTGCAATGTAGTCGTTCCACTATTTTCACTTTCAAATTTGAGGTTTTTGACTTGCTCACCTTTTGGTATTTGATACTAAACTGAACAACAAACACATCTCGTGCACATGCCAGTCCACTTGGTTGAGCACTGAATTTTGATCTGATGTTGTAAGACAATAAATTAAAAGCTCACCAAAGTAATTGTTGTTCATTTTTAATTGGGAAGTGACTGTGTACCAAAAATCATAGCAATCCATTAAATCCATCCAGATATATTTCAGCCTGTACCCAAACGGTGCACTGACTAACGGATGATTTTCAACAGCATGGATAAAAGTGAATAACGGTTTCCACTATCCCTAATTTTTAAGAACCATCTGCTTCAAAATTAATGTTTTGCAGGAGCAGATTTTAAAAGGCATATCTTACAGCATAGATTTAAATGGAAATATAAATCAAAAACACAACTTTACATCAAATATTTCTTCTATATTTTGGTACCACCTGTGATGATCGACGTGCTGTCTTACAAACGAATATTTCAGCAGTAGGGAAAAGTTTCTGTTTTCTTAGGTGTATGGAGGGATGTGTATGTTGGGAAATTGACTCTGAAGAGGTTATATCATCATGACAGGCAGACCGGCTTTACATCATCCGCATGACTAATAAAAATCTTAATAGTGTGAGGAAGGAGGGGAGATTGACAGAGCTGAACGTTATCAACTTCACATATCTGGCCAACAGCAAGGAAAGTTATGATCCAGAAATAATACTTCAACCTTAACATAGCAGCGACGCCCAACGCAAATTAGAGTGGATTCTCACCTTCACAGCTCACATGGAGCTGAGCAAATATCAAATATGAAGTTTTGCCCTCTATGTATGATAAAAATATACAGGAATCGTCAAGTTTTCGTGGGTAAACACTGATGAAGCTGCCAGACGTCCATTGCTTATCTGACATTTCACTGGAAAGTTTTCTCATAAAGTCAGTGCCAGACTATAGCTTAAAAAAATCAAATATTTCCTTTTTTTCTAAAAAAAAATTCCATCAAATCATATCATTTTTGTTCCTGAATTGAAAAAGAGACAAAGTGTGGCTCTATGTGTGTGGGAGTAGAAGTGCAAACAATTTATGAGTGTTTATAGTGATGCAGAGTTATAACTGATGTTAATTTTGATGAATTATGCACTCTGGGTTTTTAAGCAAGCCCAAATCCTGACTCCCATGCTAACCAGCCTTCCAAATCTTTCCATAATTCACTTTGGTAGACAGCAGCAGAGACTGCAGGAGTCACACAAGAGGAGGGGCTGTGAAAATCATCAATGACACCTCGAGAGGAAGAGGGAGGAGGATGTGATGAAGATGAAAGAGGAAAAGGAAGAGGCCGCCGTGGAGTAGGAAGGAGGTGTTGAGTTTACAAGTACACAGAACAAGGTCTACTGCAGCAAATAAACACTTTCAGATGAGCAATAAGACTGAAAGACCTGTAAGACAACCCCATGATAATCATAGAAAATGTCAGCCACTGAAACCTCATGAAACACATTAATCCCCAGCCAAAAGCTTTGCAAAGCATCCCAGCACATCTGAAAAGAGCATTAACCGTAACTGTAGCTGATTTGCCTGTAGTAAAGATGGGGAAAAAACAGTCTGCAAATTCCTCATGTCAATATTTTAAACTATCGATCCACATGAGAGTCTGCTTCAAGACAAGTGCTGTATGAGTAAGTAGCAACACGGAAGCAGGCGGGGGGAGTAAGCTGATATTTGGGGATTTTCGAAAGTTATTTTTAGTGTGAATTAATTTTCCACTGCATTGTCAGAAGTCAGTCAAAGCTATGTATTTGAAAGCTCACAGGCAGAACTAAGCAATGAGTTTCTCCAGAGAAATTGTTTTATTTCCCCGAGAGAGTCTAAGCCAAACAAATCATATTAAAATATAATACTGGGACCACCACTAGCACTTTTAACCCACATCATAACAAACAATCATGAGAATAATTAATATTACAATGGTTTAACTTCATATGCTTCACTTTAGCAGCTAGTGAGTAATGTGCCCACACTGTAGCTGTCTGTTTATATATACAGTTAGAGATATACCTCAGGTGGATACCACTATGTGTGTAAATCAGCTGAATGCCTGAAGGTACACTAAGCTTGAAAACAATTAAGTTTCTGCAGCATGATTTATAATGAGTTTTATTTATTTTTATTGTTTATAACAAACATGGACAACGTTAAGGCTTCTGCCTGGTTATAATTAAAGCCTTAATACATTTTTGCCAACTATGGAATTGTCACGAAGTGGGATGGACTCAAGCGCAGACAAGGCAGCTAGAATACAGTTCCGTTTATTACTATACAACACCAGGTGCAAATATATACAAGTGAGAGGGCGGGGGGAATCCAGGGCACAGGGAAATCCGGGAAAGGAGCTCTTCACACACGAGGGACTTCACAAAAAACACAGCACACCAGCAAGCCCGCACACCAAAGGTTCCAGGGAAACGGAATTCCTGTTTACAGACAACAAGTGATTAATCCAAAGGGTCAGCGATACGAAAAGGCAACAAGAGACTAGTACTCCGGAGCTTACTACCGAGGTTACTCAATAGTCCAGCGACGAGATGTTTTCAGCCACTGCCTTAAGTAGTGGATGAGTTCAGGCGATGAGCCACAGGTGTGTGATTAACTTCAGGTGCGAGGGCCAGGGGCGGGAGCCCGCAATGAGCTCCGCCCCGGCGAGACACGGCAAGCGTGAGAGAGGTAGATGTAAACAAGAAACATAAGTAGCCAACCTTAGTCAGCCGGGCAGACACGGGGACCATGACAGTAATAGTGTTAAAAGTGCTTGTGTATTCATAGCACCTCTTTACATCAGTCATAAAATCAGTAAAGTGGCTCAATAATGGTATATTTACACTCTTAGTGTACAATAGAGTGGAGAAGCCCTGGCCTGCGTGCACTGAGCTGAATTGGGTCACATTTTTAAACTTACAAGAAAAAAAAAAGAACCATTTTTAACTTTTTAAATGTTTAAACATGTCCCTTAGACTCAGAGGAAAAACACAAAAATGGAAAAGAAAATGACAAAGTTGCTAACATGTCATGGTTTGGGGTTTCTGTTTAGTCACATCCTGTTTTATTACAAAATCATTCTTGCATGTCAGGTAGTTTTACTTCTGGTTTAGTTTCCCTCTAATTTTCCGCACCACCTGTCTCCAATCAGTTATTCACTCTCATATACTCCCCTCTTGCCCAATGTCACTTGGCAGATTGACATGTTATTCAAATTAATCAGCTTTTCACTGTTTCTTGCTCCTCTAGTATTCCCAGTTTTGTGTTTCCTGATGCTTCTTTTTAGTTTTTTTTGCCTGCTGCACATCTGAACTGTTTGTCATACATGGAGGTCATACATGGATGGTCAGTCAAAGTGACAGAATTAAAGTTTTGGATCTCGGACTTGTGTCAAGGGTGCAGTTATTACATCCTAAACCATTATATACATGATTATTAAACTGGTGAATAAATTAGTCGTGCTATATTTTTCTTTAATTTTCTCAGAGATTATGCTTTAAACAAAAAGGCAGAGACTCAAGTAGCTGCACGTGCAGCATCTTTGTGATTAGTCTGAAAATACAAAATAGATGGATGATTGAGATCAAAAAACTTATCATTGTAAGTGGAGATAGAATTTAAACTAGCTCTGCTCATCCCTCATGCAGGAAGACAATGCTCAGAGGATCGGTCAGATGATTTCTCACTATACAAAATCCATTGCTTTGCATTTGCATCAATGTGGCAGATTATGGCTGTCAATATTAATTATTTAAGGGTTTAATAGGTGCTGTAGCAATCACTACACTACAATATTCATTAAATATATATAACATGTGTTTTCTCCTTGTCTTCCAGTTTCAGCATCCCACCTGCTGTGTTTTAGCACTAATCTTCAAATTTTACCAACATGTTAAAATTATTATTAGTTCTAGTTTCACTTCTTTCCTGTGAGAATCACAGCAGTTATAAATATTCTCATGTTTAATTTATGCTTATTAACTTTCTTGATGTTCTGTAGATGCAGTGATTAATGACAGTGTCATATCTCTTTGTTAATTATGCACTGTGTTGGTGCAATGCCAGACCTGTCAGGAAGTTGACATGCCCAGCTAAAAAAAACAATAAAACAATGCAGTACATACCCCTCTGTAATCCACAACTTTTCACTTTGACTAAACAGAGGAGACAATAGCCAAGTTATTGATGATGCTTGTGTAAAATTAACTAAAAACAATAGATAGACACACGCACAAATCATTTAGTGTGAAATATATTTATTCCAGTGCCTTCTCTAAATAATTTAAACTAATCCAAGAAGGTTACAACACCCATCCAAAAGATGTGACTGCATCGCTATAATATGCATCTGCTCTTTTTCAGTCTGTGTATTTAAAATGAATATAATACAAGGATGCTGAATTATTCATTCAGTGATCAGAGTGTGGAGCATTATGCCAAAACAATGTGAACAAGTGACTGACTGTCTCAGAATAGTAAAACCCTGCTAAGATTATCTGGCACTGAGGCACTTAAATATTACTGATATATCCTCTAAAGACTATTCCTCAAATGCCTGTATGTGTCAGTCTGTGTGACACCGACAGAGATGGGATGAGCCGCAGGAAAGCTCGTCTGCCTGTACACAGGACCAATACCAATAAAGATGCATGAATATAACATGAAAGTCGTCACATCAAAATTTAAATCTGATCTGCGATCTTGATTCTACGATAATTCATTTTTTAAGACATGCAATAAATGTGCACATATTTTGTAATGCAGTGATATAGGTATCGATTATGAATGATTTGTTTGTGGAATAAAAGAATATAATTTGAGTCTGTGCTGATCTGTTGGTGACAGATTAGAAAAACCAGCTCCCCATAACCTGTGAGCTGCAAATGAATTTGCATAGCGAGTGAAACGGTGCTCCACTCAGCAGTAAGCTCGCTGCTCAGCCAAGACACCTGGGAACAGTGTCAACATACACTCCAGGGCACATCTCTTTAGATGTGGCAGGTGGACAGTAACAGCTGAACCAAAAAATAAATAAATAAATAGAAAAACAGTCTGTAACCTAAAGGGAAAGCTTTGAATTGACCCCCCCTGAGAAAAGAAGAGAGTGATTGGAGTTTGGCAGGCTGTTATCTCCTGGCCTGGAACACATATCCTTTCTTTTTATGTATCCTTCCTCTCCCACCCCCTCTGTTTTTTCTTCTTAAATATGCCGTCGATCGTGATGTCCAACCCATGAATGGCTTCAAACTTTCAGTTTGTCAGTATTAACTAAATAAACTTATCATTTCTCACATTTTTCTCTCTTTATGCCTCAAAGTATTTGAAAAAAAAAAATCTTTAGGTCAGTGCGTTTACCTGTTACAATAATTATGTGTAGGCAGAGCCCATTGTTTTGGATTAAATGTTGGTTTTGAGAACACTTCCAGATGGGAAAACATGACTCCATTAAAGCTATTGAATACTGACAATAAACCTTCAGTCAGGAAACAAAAATGCTGTGCGTTATAACTCCTTCCTTCTTATTTTCTTTGCTCTCCATTAACAACTAAATGAATTAGTTTCATCCCTAAGTCCTTCTGAAGTTTTGCCAAAATATTACACAAAATGAAATGTTAAAAAAACCTTTTAAATTAGGCAGTTACATAAAGCAAGAAGATTTCTTTTGTAATACTATTCGTATTTAGTTTACAAACCATGTGCTTAGGATTGCATCATTTGTATAATTGAAGACACTAGGGGAAAAAAGATAAACACTCTTCAGTCATTTTTACTGCACAAAACAGAAAATGGAATAGAAGGCCGGCACTTTTAGAGCACGAACAAAATCTTTACCTCCTGAAAAAAATCCTGCTCTTTAATAATTTTTTTTCCTCAACCAATAAATATTCACAGTACTGACACTCACAGACCTGCTAGGGTGTGTTAATATTGCCACTGCAAGGAACGGATTTCAGTGTGTTACTTTTTCTCCAAAACTCACAAACCAATATCTCTGGGGTAATTGCATTGATAAATTCCTTCTCAAGTGTCTCAGATTATTCAATTAACTGGTCAAAATCAACAGTTCTTCCGATTAATTGCTCCTTCCATAATTCTTCTCCTTCCCCACTGCAATGTGGAAATATAAAATATTTAGGTATTAATGTCTCTCCTAAACTTTCAGAATTAACTCAATTAAACCACATCCCACTTTTAAAGACAGTAGAAGGTGACCTGGCTAGATGGAAATCTTTACCCATATCACTCATGGGAAGGGTCGCCGCTATAAAAATGATGATCTTGCCAAAAATAAACTATTTATTTTCAATGATCCCAAATAAGCCATCACAAGATTGGTTCAGATCTCTAGACTCGTACATTTCTAAATTCCTTTGGAAAGATAAACCCCCACGTATCAGCTTAAAAACACTACAAAGGACCAAGGATAAAGGAGGATTAGATCTGCCTAACTTTAATCACTATTTTTTAGCCAACAGGCTTCAGTTCATCTCTAGATGGTTTAAACACACCCTCTTAGATGAACCTTGGATAGATGTAGAACAGGCACTATGTAATAACCTAGAAATTTCAGACCTACCATTTATCAGCTCAAACATCAAACGACATGAATGCTTTAAAAGCATCAATATTAGCTCTTCTCTGACAGCATGGTGGGAGTTTCTAAAAATGACAGAGTCTTCATTAATCCCATGCAAACGTACACCTATCTGGAACAACCCGGACATATTACAAAACAATAATATGATAAACTTTTCAGATTGGAGTTGCAAAGGAATTAAATACTTGGAACATATATTGGAAGGAACAGACTTTATTTCGTTTGACAGACTAGTTATACAATATGGGATCAACAAGAAACGATTTTTGGAATATCAACAAATTAAATCCATAGTAAAAAAGAAATTTAATCCCAGTGAAGCTGAATTACAAACACCACCAAGTGTGGTACAATTTTTTAGTCTAAAACCCCCCAAATTATTGTCTAAAATATACAGAACACTTTCTAAAATAGATGAATCAATATCCCTTCCTATTGCAAAATGGGAAGCAGATTTATCAATCAACTTAGACCCAAACCTTTGGTCTCAGATATGCTTAAAAACCTTTCAATGGATCAGAAATCCCAGTTTGCAATTAATACAATACAAAATATTACACAGAGTGCACTATACTGGTCATAGGATGTTCAAGATGCACTGAAAAAAATGCAATAGGGTGGTAGTTGAATTTGCATAGAATTACTTCATATATCCAGCATGACTAATTTAAATTTCACATCTAAACATATTTTTGTCTTTTAATTTTCACATATTCTTTAAGAATATTCATTCTTTTAGAACAAATCATGTTGAAAAGAAACAAGTTAGTCGTGTTTTATCCTCAAGCTCCGCCCCCTGGAAAGGAAAAATCGGCTGCACTGTCCGCCATTTTTGTCTCTCGCTTTGGAAAATCTACTACCATCTGGAGTTTTACACTTGAAGGTAAATAAGATTTTAAAGCTAACACACCAGTGAGAAAGAGTGTAGACCCTTTATATATGTGGACTTTTACTGGGGTGTTGTTATTTTACAGGTATGTGGGCTGTTTATCGAAAACCATGAAAGGCTAATGTTAGACTCCAGTTAGCTAATGGTAACCGAAATTATGCGATAAGCAAATTAGTAATTAACATATATAATGTGAGTTAATATTGTTTGTATATTCTTTCAGTCTAAATTATCAGACTATTACAAACTTGCATCGGTGTCTGTAGTAAGTGGTGGTACCTGCAGTGTCTTAACCATTAAACAAGCTAATGTAGGGCCGGGATATGACTAGTTTGTTGAAACATGTCTGCTGCCAATGTGACTGCTCACACACGGTAACATTACCAGCACATAGCCACAGCCGCTATAAACATGCTGAAAGGTCAATCTAGCTTCTGTAGTCAGCAGCTGGAAGACTCAACACAGACCCAAGATTCAGTGTAACGGTTATCTAAATGTTGTGTGTTCTGTTTGTAAGCCCAGAAAAAGAAATTAAATAAAATGACGACCTTGAGCTTCAAGCTAATGTAAGCGTAATGCTATTGCATAAAGCGACTAATGCAATGATGAGGTTGTTAAATTAGTAAAAATACAGTAAATATATCCAACATGAATCATTTATATTTTTGGTCTAAACATAATTAAGTCTCACGCCTTTCACTTGTTTTAGAAGGATGTTCAGTCTTTTAAAACCAGTCATATCAAAATAGCAGAAAATAGTTATGTTTTCTGTTGAAACTCCACCCCCCCAGGGTGTGTTCTGCGAGGGAAAATTCACTGTGGCGGTCCGCCATTTTTTGTCTTCGCTTCGTTTACGTTTGGTGCTGAGCTTTACTTTGTCGAGGTAAACTGAAAACTACATGTTTGAGAGGAAACGAAGAGAACATCCATTAGATGGGGAAGTTTTTCTCATGAATTGCTGTTGAGCAACATAATGGAAAAAACAAGTCATTCCTTAAGTTAACTAACGATAATGCTAGCTTAAGCTGCGGGACAATATTATGTGCATTAGCAGTCAGTCACATTCGCTTGTTTTTTCTCAGTGAATACAGACTAACAAACTTGTGTCCATTTAGTTAACTGGTTGTACCTAAAATGTTTTAGTTAAACAGTTAAATAAGCTAGTTTGCCATGGGGTGGGCTCTGTGTGTGTGTGTTCGGGGGGGAGGGGGGGGGGGGGGGGTGTCTTCACTAAAGTCGGTTTATTTAGGGCATGACACCTATGCAGTACTCATTAGGAGAGGAAGTGCATGACGTGGGGCTTTATTTCATGTTCTGGGGCAGCGAATGTAATGTACTGATAACATGTTAAAGACACACAAAAACCCAACAAATTATTTTAACTGATTTATAGAGAGACTGAGAGGAGGGCTTAAAGAGATAAAAATAATGACGATAGAAATATGTTAAATTTATTTTTTCTGTATCGATATATGGTGCTTATCCCTGCTGAAGGGCAGATTGGTGTTGCTTCAGAACAATTCTCTAGCGCTGTTACGTAGAGGTGTTACAGTTAAGGTTTTAATAACATTATTTTATTTACTAGTGAAGATTTGCATATGTTATCTCACATTCTGTAAGGTAAATTTTCTGGAAAGGTCAAATTAACTAATTTAACTAAGTATTAATGAAAGACCTTGATGTGTATATGACAATAATAGATGTAGTTTCTGGGTCATTTGGCAGAACTGCAAAATGGCCAGAAGGAGGCAACTGCTGTGGTTGCAAACAGGCTTTGGGTGGTATGGAAGTAAGAACTGCTCAGCAACATGGGACCCATAGCTAATAAATAGTAATATGACAAAAAATAACAACTTTGTGTGGATGTAACCTTGTGAGATTTGAGATTTTGACAGCATTTTTATGTGACAACTTCTCTTTTTAGATAAATGCAGAGTTTAAGCGCATTACCACCATGCCACTGCAGTCCAGATTACTCTCGCAGATAGATGTGCTATCTGACAAACTAATAAAGGTCTTCAAAAGGCGAGGAGGACAAATAGGAAGAAGACTTCAGAACATTCTGGAGCCCACGGCCCAGGTAAGAAAAATTTTTATTTGTGTATACACTTTAGGGAAAATAATAATTTTAACAAAATGCTGCTTGTCACTCTATGCCAGGAGTATGTTGAAAATCACCTGGGATTTTCACAATTTACCATGGGTGCGTTTTTTTTTCTTCTTTTACCTGCATTAGAACTATGTGTGGAGTTCATAGTTGAACACCTCTCTATGCTCTGACAGTATTGCTCTGACAGTATGCATGGAGATTTCACTTCAGAAATGCATTACCTTTTTGAGCGTTCTGAGGACTCAAATCACATGCTGTAATGAATCCATTTTTGTTCACCTAATGTGTTAATGTTAACATTTTTTGGAATAGTGACACAGATTAAAATAAGATTTGGTATAATGTTCTTTGACCAGTGTTCTGTTTAATTAAATTTTGGAATTCTGCATTTTCTAGGCCACAGATGAAGCCATTATCCAACAATCTAATAAGGAAACAACCATGGGAATTTACATCATAAAGTCAAGAGATGCCAATGGCAGCCCTGAGGACATCGGGATAGTCCTTGAAGGCCAGAGAGTCTGGCAGGATTTGGATAACTATACCCTAGCAGCTGCAATGCTGTTTGAACTAATGTACACTTTGAACCTCACCTACCCACTGGAAAAGTATACCTTCGAGGTATTATAGAAACTGGTTATGGAGCTCAAAAGGAACAGCCTTTCAAAGAAGGCCCAGGTTTTCAGGACCAGACTGTACGATTGAACAGTTTTCCAGTTATGATGTGGGAACAACATGTTTACCTCTTCGAATATGTACCATCCTTTCTTTTAAGCCAGCACTGGTAAAGTTGCAGTACATAGTGAAACTTATTTTTCTGGCACTTTTCAACTTGGGGCCTTTATTACTGCAGTTTTCACTTTTCAAGCCATGGCTCTTTTAAAAAAAATTCAAACTTTGAATGTCCATTTTTCTCAATGGAAATGGTGCCTTGCACCAATTTCACCAGTTTGCAATTTTTTTCCCAAGGTGCACCACTACAAACAGACTGCATCGTCTAGTATTAGTGATTTTGATGTTTAGTGATAGAAGCAAGCCAATACTAATCAGTTTAGGTCTCTTGGTTTTGTGCCTGTGGTTATAATGTTATTTTAAGTCTCTTCTTTGTGTCATTTTAATAATTACACCCCTGTTGCCATATTACCTTATGGCTCTTACATTTAAAAAACTATTTTTTACATAAGCGTGATGTCATAAGGCCCCACAATGTTGAATTCAGCTTACAGAAGATAACTTTGTGGAATGTTTTTCAAGAGATGCATTGTACAAATATGACTCATGTATATTTTGGAAGCCTGAATTGAAAGTCCATTGTTACAACTGTGTAGTATTTTCAAAAATACAGGTCATTGTTCAAAAATGTTTTGCTTATTTCTTTGATTGAAGAGAAAGTGTACAGTACATACAGTAAGATCAGCCTTAATTTAGTTTTATTTATTGAACACTCAATTATATATTAGATTATATATTATATATTAGAAATTTGTTATAAAATAAAATAAGCTTACCATAAAATAATCTTGTCAATATAACACATAGTAGTCCAATACAATTAACACAAAAAGTTCATGTCTGATAAACAAGTGGTTTCTATAAATATTTGACTGGAATGAAAAACATAACAACAACATAACAAAGTCATATTCATGTTACCAGAAAAATGTGTGCAGCTATAACATAAAAAACTAAGGTTAACCAAACATAACTTAATTTCGTGCAACCGATTACAATAATTTTTTTACGTTTATCCCACTGATTATTTTTTTCAGTGTGGACTATACGCCTTCCAACAACTGCTCACACTGCACAGCAAATACACCGGACAATTACATCCACGCTCTTTGGTTCTGTCCACCAGTTCAGAAATTTTGGCGTGAGATATGTGAAGACTTATCAAAGTGTCTGAAATGTAACATTCCAGCCTCCCCTTTAGTATGCTTGCTGGGCAACTTGGATGAGGTCACTGCAGAAATAAACACAGCCCACGTTTTTACGGCCCTATGCATTGCCAAGAAAATGGTCCTCATTAACTGGAAAAATAAAAATAATCTTAATTCTAACCAATATAAAAACCATCTAATAGATCACATAAGTCTTGATACAACCTCTGCCATCACATTTGATCAATCCCTTTGGGCTCCTTTGATCGGCTTCATCACCTAGTGGGGGTGGGGGGTCATGGTTTGGTCCTGCCTTCGCTATTGTGGTTGATGTGGGGGTAGGGACGGCCTTAGGGCGTCTGGGGAGTCCCTAGGGACGTTTCCCTGGAGGGCCTAACCTGGGGGATGTGGCCATGACCTGGTTAGAAGCTCTGGGGCTCTTGGATGGTGTTTTCCTTGTGGCTGCGTACAGCGGAGATGGGGGAGGGTCTGTGCTGGCGGACGTTGGTTACTGGCCTGGTAGCCTGGCTGCCCCTGGGAGGGTCCGGGACGGGCGTGGAGGCTTAGGGGTCTGGGGGTGCTCCGCCCCCCGGTCTGGGGTGCTGGCCGGGCCTTGGGGGCTTGGGTCCTGGCTGTTGTGTCGCCGGAGCAGTGGGCGGGTGGGTGCAGGGGAGCTCAGCCCCAGTGCAGGGGACCTCTGGTGCATCGGCCCAACTAGGGGGCTCTCTAACTGGTGGGGAGGTTGTTATATCTTTGCAGGTGGTCTCCTCACTACAGGAGCTCACTCTGCAGGTGGGGGGAGAGATATAGGAGAGGGGGAGAATGAACTCAACCTGGGTGTCTATTGTCTTGTGTAGTTTGGGAGATGATTGGATGATGGGGTGGGTGCAGTTTTCTCTGGGGTGGAGTCGGGTGGGCTGCCCCGGACTCTGTGGGGCTGGGCGGTGCTGCTGCTGCGGGCCCCGGTCCGGATGGGCCTGGGCCCCCTTGCCCTGGTGGGTCCCAGAGCGTGGGGGTGCCTACTGGGGTCAGCGGGGGAGCTGGCCCCAGGGAGGGGCCGCTTGCCCCTCCCTTTCTTCCCTCCCCATCCTCAGCTGCCTCCCTATTCCCGCTCTACCACACCCACCCACACACGCAGGGCTTGGGGTGCAGGTATGTCACCAGGGTGCAGGGGAGGCACTCCCCCTCTGTCCCCTTCTGGCCGCCTGTGCCTCAATTTTATTCTGCAACCTAGACATCCACATTACTCACACTCTCACATAACACATACATATAGGGCCTTGGGGGTGGGCACGTTTTACAGCATCCAGAGGATGGTCCAACCCACCTCTGGCGCTGGTGCCCTACCCTCAATTTTAAATGCATTTAGACACTAAGGGTTTTCGGGAGGAGCCGTGCTGCTCTCTGAGAGGAAGCTAGTACCATGCTCTCCTGAGTTTTAAATGCACTTTAGAACAGCACACAGCAACACTACATATGAGCGGGCGTAGGGAGGTTTGAGGTCTTCACTCACCCCGGTTCTGTTAGCCGTCAGGGCTGGGGGGCTGGGAGGAGGTGCTGGCCGTCAGACTGGGGTCTGGGATGCGGGGCCCCCCTGCTACTGCAGATAAGGAGGTGGTCCGCTTGCCTCCACCCCAGAGAGAAGGGTTACATCTCCTGGGTCTAGGTGCGGCTTGCCCCTCTGGGGGCGGGGGTACCTGGACCTGGGATATAGTGTATGTTTGGGGAGTGCGACTCTCTGTGCAGTGTCTATTTGTGTCTGTCTACACGTTGGGTGAGTGCCGAGTATTTGGTTGTGCATATGGGGGTGGGAATGCACGTCTGTGTCCGCGTGTGCCTGTTTGTCTGTGTCTGTGTCTATATGTCAGGTTGGGTCTTAGACTCAACCTCTCTGGGTACATCTCAGGCCCTCCAAAGTACGGAGGCCTATCTCCCCTCACCACACTCCCTGCCGGTGGCTGATGCCCTCAGACGTTGGTGTGTTGGTGGTCCTTGTCGTCTGGGGCTGGGCGCTCATGCATGTACCGGCTCACTCCTGGTGGCCGATTGGCGGGGCCGGGCGCCTGTGGCCCGGCTGGGTTCCTTCCGGGGGGTGGGATGCCCTCAGGCCTCTGGCCTCTGGGCCTGAAGCTCGGTCCTCTCTGGCGCAGCTGGCTGCCGGCAGAGCCTGCGGCCACGCCACTGCAACCCCCTCTGGCCTCTGCTCCGTAGCTGTGGGGTGACCTCTCCTTTGGGGCTCTACTCAGCTCTTCCCAGGAGGGTGGCACGGTTCCCCCCCTTTGGTGGTCCTCCTCGGGTCCTTGTACTCTGGGGCCTCTGGATATCTGGGGCCTGGATCTCCTCCATACCTGCTTCATACCCTGGTGGACGGGGCTATGGCTCCCCACACTCCCTAGCAGATCGTTACATGGAGAAACCTTTGGAATACAAGCATGCTGATCCACACAGGTATGCACACAGGTGTACACACGGGTGTTCACAGACGCGGACTACACCTTTCTTGGCTGCTGCCTCAAAGCACATTGTGCGCTGTCTATCTTGCGTGCTGCACAATATCGTTTATTATTTAGTATCTACTGTTATGTACTGCGAGCTAGTTTATTGTGCTTGTGCTGTTTTTATTATGTTGCTCTTTGTTGTTTGCTTTCTCTTCTGTTTTTTTTTTTCTCCATACAGGTGATCCAGGTGTTTTGTTTGTTTGTTTGTTTTTTCCTTTCTTCCCCCCCTTCTCACCGTCTCTTCTCCCCTTTGGTTTTCTTTCTCTCCCTCTCTTTCTTTCATTCTTTCTCCCTGTCCTATCCCCCAGTCATGTCTGTCCCGTTTGTAGCAACCGAAAATAAAATAAATTCATAATTATAATAAAGGTCAATCAAATGGACCAATATGGCAAGGCCATGATGATCCACTTGGTAAAATAAATCCGCTTGGCATCTTTCTTGGCCTTAAGACAACAATTCTGACGGCTAAAGATCCAAACGGGACACAAAAAAAAAAAAAAAAAATATTGCCACTGCATAAAACTAAAGACGTGGAAATGAACTTCCCACTCCACAGGGAGTGTTTCACTTTGAATTTCTTAATTATGTCAGCTCAGCAATTTCAACTGCTCAAATGGGAGAAGCACTGCATGACTTAACATTCACTTATCTGGTCTTCTGCTCCCATGTACCGTGGTGAATATGTTTCATTTTCTCTACGTTTGCCAATGTATGGAATTATTATATCAACACGTTCGAAAGAATTCAATTAAAAGCGAGGCGCAGACAGAATAAGTATGTGAGGATATAGCTATTAAAACGCTGCTTCAACGCAGTGCTTAAAATTCAGTGGTGCATACCCCCCAGAATTAATGGAATTTTTTGGATCATATTTGCCCTCATTCTGTTCTTCAAATTGGTGAATTAATTTAGAGTGAGGGTTCAAAATGGATCTGCACAGAATCCGAAAAGTCCCAAAGTAATGACAGCACTTTAGAGAACAACTGCTCAGATGGTAGAGTGAAAGTTGTGAGGTATTAGATTATTTCTTTGAAAGGGAACATTGAACATGAGTCCCTCTCAGACAGCGCAGAAGTCTTTACGGTTTCGTTTTTTTGCTCAGAAGGTTCTCCGGGATCTATTTTGAAGTGCCCATTCTTGCCGATGCATTGCCCAGTGAAGCTATAAGATAAGGGTTAGTAGAGCTATTTAGGAAATAGTTAAGCAACCTGCTTTGGTGTTATCGCGGTATTAGAGGATAGGCATGCTGTCATTATAAGTTTGGAAATTGTACATTTTAATTAAGCACAAAACTGTTTTATTAGCCTCATTACAATTCACAGCACATTGACTGATTAGAAGACATTTCAAGAGTCCCGCAAACAGAAGAAAGGTGATTATGCAAGAAATTTGAAAAGGCAATGTGTGCTCTTGCTCATCACAGAAAGCTCTTAGCTGGTTTATCTTGTATGAGCATTGATCACACAGCGATATGTTGACCCAAATCAGAACGAACACTTATCTTTAGTCAGAAATAACATGAGTAAGTTCTCAAAGTCTTGCACTTTCATGGTGATGACCATATGAGCTGCTGCTGCAAGAGTCTCTTTATCTGTAACCCAAAGGTGACAACGGAGAAGCAACCTGCCAGCCATTGCTTTCTATTTTCAACCACACTATTGAAAATGTCCTGATAAGGGGGCTGCTGGGAGGATATCGGCTGTGTGATCCAGTAAATTCACGAGGGAGAGAGAGGACATAAAATTAAAATAAAAGCACCAGAGGCAAGTGGAGATGACAGACAAGAGTGTATGAAAGGGAGGTGCACAGAGGTCTTTAATGCTACAGAAATATGACTGAGAAAGACTCTTTTACTGTCAGATTTTAGTACGACAGATCTCCCCTGATCCCACAGGAATTATGTCAGGGATAAAGTAAAGCTCTCACACGTCCTCTACAGAAAGTGATGATATTTCATCTTCAGTTTCACTCTAACGGGACTTTGCAATGGGTGCAAAGGAAACCAATTATTTACTCTTTTCTCAGCTTCCTGTGATTTTTCCACAGATAACATGTGAGCAACCACTTTTGCAACAACCTAAGTTGTCTTTTGTCATGGTCCTCCTGTCTTCTCTTTCTGTTTTGCCATTTCTGTCTTTTTTCCCTTTCCTTGCGCTCTACCTTGCCTCTCCTCTGTTCCCATTAATATGTGTGTGTGTGTGTGTGTGTGTGTGTGTATCAGTGAATGGCTAACAGTTAGTGAAACTGTTGTGTGGTCGTTAAGCACACGGCTTTGGTGCATACTGGCTTGCTTAGTTTACCTGTGTGGAAAATGTACCTGTGTCTTCTGTGTGTGGGTTCCTGTGGAGAAAATCTTTCCATGGGAGTGTTGAGGAAGAGCGAGATTCATGAGCACTTGAGAACCGCTATCATCACTGTGAAGTACTTTGTGTTGAACTGTTGTTGCACTATATTCACTGTAAATAAATTTACTGTTACATTTTAAGAGAGTCTGCGCTTGAATTTTACAGTTTGAAAGGTCACTTCATTATGCACACTTTGCAAGTATGGACTTGGGCCCCCTTTGCATTGTTTTTGACGGCACAGATTAATATTAATATAATAAATATTCCTTAGATATGCTGAAGCCCATCTGCTTCAATGATTGAGGTGTTTGGTGTTCAGAGATGTTTTTCTGTGTACCTTTTGTTGCCTTGTCAGCTTGAAGCACTCTGCTCTCTGGCATTAATAAGATATTTTTACCCAGAGAACCATTTTCTGTAAACCCCAGAGATGGTTGTGCTGGAAAATTCCAGTACTTGGATATCTTTCAACTTTAAATTATTAAAAACAGGTCATATTGAAGCATACAGTAGGTGGATGTTTGTCAGTATATCCCTGGGACAACCTCCCATTATATTTATATGCAGTAAACATACAGAAAAAAATTGGAAACAAAACACAAGTTAAATGGTAAATCACACACATACACATATTGTAACATTGCCAGATCTTTCATGGCAATTAAACCAGCAAGAAATAAACGGTAATCCTTAGCAGTTGTCTTCGATGTATGTCAACAATAATTTGAATCATTTTTTTACTTCTCTTTATTATTTCCATGCAACTTTCAAAATTGCCAACAGAACATGTAATACTTTTTCTAGCTTTGAAAGTTCAAAATTTGTAAAGTTTGTTCACATAATTATTTGTGGCATCTAAAGGCTGAAGGAGACCACAACTTTCTCTACCATTGTTTTTGCTTTGTTTTGAGTTCCATCAATTAAAAGGAATTTCATCAAGTCGGACAAGGTTACCGGTGAGCTCAACAACAAGATCTGAACTTTTGCTTATAAACCAGATGCCAGATCTGGAAATTTACAGCATAAGAATTTCCCCTGAGAGTTCTGGCTGCAGTCTGAAGCTGGGAAACACGTGTCACACCTTTATAAAAGCAAAACAATCTTTCCCCAAACCAAAACTAATCAAAAAGTACTTGAGGAGCAACGTGGCAACAAGAAAAATGAAGGGGCTGACCATTCTGTTTATCAGATGAACAGTTAGGTTCTTACATAATAGCTGATCCCTGTGACTTCAACCACCGAAAATCATTTCTGTGCTGCTTTACACAAAGCACTCTTAGTGGACGGTTTGCTGGGGGATCAAAATCCACATGTAGCTCTTTGTCTGAAAAGATGTTCCTATTATCCACATATTAGCTTCACATTTAAAAAAGCAATAGCAGTACAAGTGAAAAAATCAGATGACCATTCTTCTGTGCCAATATAAATGCCATAAGCAATTAAAATAATTCAAATTAACTACTAACTATTAAACACAGAAGAGCTTTAATGATCTTAAATATGCTTCTCTCTGCCAGCCACTACTCATTACTACTTATTGGAGCCCTGTTTTTCTTTTGCATTTTGCTTTGTTCTTGGCCACTAATTGGGGAAGCGATATACCAAAACGTAGTGTTGGTTCCAGCAGATAATTGGTCAGAACTTTGCACAGCCTGTGCCCCAGTACTGTTATTTTCCCTCAAACTGAAATATATATGAAACTTAAAGCAATGACAGAAAAATATAAAGTGAGAAATGGAGAGAAGAGCATGAGATACGGGTTGCGATGTGTGACAGTCTTTTGCAATAGGAGAGGATTGAAGAGGGAAAAAGCTTCGTCCACATTCACTCTGCCTTGGTAGATTGCTTTGGGCCAACCAATTAGCTTTGTTCTGCTCTCTGATTGTGGTTTTGACAAACGGACACACAGAGATCTGGTTTGATCAGAGCCAAGTGATACATCCAGACCAAAGTATGATGGCTTCTTCAGCCATTAGTGCTGCCCATACTTTCTATCACCATATGTGCCATTTTATTGCTCTCAGTTAAAGATGCTTCAAGCCAAACGCCTCCTCTTGGCACAGCAAGTCCTGTTGCTGCCTGCCAGGTACACAATTGGACAACAAGAGATGGCACATGGCCACTGACAAATGGTAGTCTGTAACACATGCTTTGTAGGGTGGGTGGCTTTCAGTCCCTAGAACTGGTAATGTAAGAAAAAATTAATACATCTTCTCATTTCACTAGTGATAATAATAACACTATAGCAATGCAGAACTTATAGAAATCCCCACAGTAAGTGTTTGCATTCAACATATTATCCTTCCTTTCCGTCACAGTCCGAATTTATCAGACAGATATGGATGGATTCTTGTTTTTTTTTTATCCAAGTACAAAACCCATTTTCACTTATGTGTAGGCTTCTACTTTTCTGTTAGGTGATATAACCTTCTCTGTTGAATCTGTCAATTTTATTTTGATCTACCATTCTTGCTCAGGGATACCTGAGGGTGGTGGAAAAGTGATTAGAATGATTTTTCTCTTTTTCTGGCAAGAAAACTAATCCAGTGCAATTTAAATAATTTAATCATTTGCAAAAATAAAATAAAAATAAATACACACAAGACTTAACTATAATCTCTAAATGCCTTTTTCTCAGTGGGGGCTTTGCTCTGTACTTTGGTAGTGACAGCTACAGGGAGCATTGGGACAGTGTGACAGACATGAGAAGACCTAAAATGTCACCATGAAGAAGAGAGAAAATGAGCCAATTAGAGAGTACCTGCCCAGAGGCCCATGACCTCCAATCAAACAGCAGTTTAAAGGTTATTTAAAGTTCATAAGAACACTCCCCTGGAGGTGAAAAAAATGTCTGACTGGCTAGTGGTCTCAGGCGCTTGTCAGCTGTGAAGCAATGCAGTCCAGAAATGAGAATGAAATGGGATCAGTTTTGCTGCTGTCTGTACCTTTAAGGGGAAGCTTGGAAACTGATTCGTGATCAGGCTCAGCCTTTCTTCATCATCCAGCCTGTACCACCTTCCAGACTAGAGTCAGGTCATATTATATATAGCAAAAGAAAAATAACAATATGAGCTGCAAAACAGATATGAAGCAGATATTTGGTTCTCTGGCTTTACAGTAACTAGAGTGTGACATTCATATTATTCATATTACAGTTATTGATAGTATGATTACAGTCAGACCTAAAGGTACAAGTGAAATTTGAGTATCTGTAATATTCACCACCAACATCTTAATTCTAGACAGAAAAAAACATTTTCTCTGTCAAGTCTCCACTTTTGATAAATTAATTACTTTAAAAATACTCAAAAGAAAGTATTACATACAGCAGAATAAATGATTCACTTGATGTATGAATGTGTATGATTTAGTGAACAATATGGTTGTTTATTGTTTGCACATTGACAACACTGTGTAAAAAAATTAAATAAAAAATTACAGTGGACCAGAAAATCTAACAAATTCCAAAATATCATAATCCAAAAGGTAATTTTAATTTAAATGTGTACTGTAGTTTCTGAACATCATATATTTCCATTATAACCATATTTACTATTGGAAACCATTTGCCTTTTTTTTTATTGTTTTTTTTTTAATTATAGCTGTCGAAATTAACGCGTTAATTGCGATAATTAAATTTTGGAATTAATTACGTTAGAATATTTAACTATTTAGCGCAACACATAAGTCGCTCCCATAATTCCACTTGATTTGTTTACCGCGCCACTGAAAATGGAGAAGCAGGAACAGGATGGCCTTCTGGATGGGGAATTTAAATACAAGAAGAACATAGATGGGACAATAAACAAACGCGTTGTAATTTGCACTCACTGTAGTAAAGAGTTTCAATTTCACCGTTCAAATTCGACCTTAAAATACCACCTTAATGCCAAACACGCGTTTGTCGGGGCAGCAGCTTCACCCGGCCTGCGTCAGACCACTCTTAGTGAACGCAGGCCACTCGGTAAGTCTTCTTTGGACAAACTGACCGACAATATAGCCAAATGGATAGCAAAGGACTGTAGACCGCTAAGCATTGTGGAGGACAAGGGCTTTGCGGATGTTTTAAAGGTTGCATCTCAGGACGCGTCCTACAAGCCCCCAGCGAGAAGCACAATAACAATTCGAATCCACGAACTGTATGAAACGGAGAAAAAGAAAAAAGAAGAGGCTTTAGTTCACACAGAATGCGTGGCTCTGACAGGAGACCACTGGACATCATTGAGTAATGACAATTACCTGGGAGTTACTGCGCATTTAATCACTGAAGCCTGGGGTCTGACATCCTTTGCGCTGACTATAATGAAAACGGAAGAGCGGCACTTTGCGGAGGCTTGTACAGAGCAGTTCCAGACTGTTGCTCGCAGGTGGAGAATTGAGGAGAAGGTGACAACAGTAGGCACGGACAGTGCGCGCAATATGATCGCCGCGGCTCGCATCATGCCATTCAATCACATGCCGTGTACCGCACACATTCTACAGAGATGCATCACAGTGAGTCTCGCAGACAGTGGCTTTGTCACTGCGCTGGCCAAATGGCGCAAAATTGTTGGCCATTTTAAGCACAGCCCAGCAAACACAGCAGAGCTGAACGCAGAGCAGGTGTCACTGGGGCGCAAGCAGGAGCCGTTGGCCCAGGACGTGCCTACGCGCTGAAACTCCACGCTGGAGATGGTGAAGCGCTTGATCCGCAACCAAACTGCAGTAACCGCGACTCTGGATAAACAAAAGCATAAACTTGTCCTCCTGACGCCTCCAGAGTGGGACAAACTCCAGAGACTGGAGACACTTCTAGAGCCCTGCAGGTGAGCCTGTCATTGTGACCATAATTGTAGGTTTAGATTAAATGTATCAAACATACATCTTAAATCAGTTTTGTTATTATGAAAATGTCTTATTTAAAAAATAAATGAAATCAAATATTTTATTAATATTACCTAGTATTAAAAAGCTTTTTTTAATTTGCTGTCTTATCTGTGTGTGTGTGTGTGTGTGTGTGTGTGTGTGTGTGTATTCCACTGCAGATATGTGACTGAACTGCTGGGAGGAGAGGCCTACGTCTCCTGCTCTGTAGTTCTACCAGCCTTCTGCCACCTGCGCCGTGTCATGGAAGTAACTGATGAGGACCCTGCATATGTGGTGAGGTTTAAAGAGAAGTTTAAGGAAGACCTTGCTTCCCGCCAGGAACATACCAACTATGCATGGCTCCAGATCGCAACTGCACTGGACCCACGTTTTAAAGACCTACGCAGTGTGCCCAAGACTGACAGAGAAGCAGTGTGGACCACACTGGCAGGCATGCTGCATGAAGACTCTCCTAGAAGATCACACACTGCAGAAGAAGGTCCAGCCAAGAAGAGGCTGAGCCTGCTGCAGATGGACTCTGACTCTGAGTCAGAGGAGGAGGTACAGCAGGACAGAGCCATACAGCGCTACAGAGCAGAGCCCTGCACTGCCTTAGAGGACTGTCCCTTACAGTGGTGGGCAGCTCATGCAGGAGCCCACAGCCAGCTGGCCCGCCTTGCTCGCAGATACCTGGCCACTCCTGCCTCCACAGTGCCCTGTGAGAGGCTGTTCTCTGTAGCAGGGCACATTGTGAACAAGAAGAGGTCTGCTCTGCACTCAGAGAACGTGGACAAGTTGGTTTGTCTCAGCAACTGGCTGAAGGATGAGTAGACCAGAGGACCGTGTGTTTAGAGCTTGTTCTATGGTTGAATGTGATTTAAACAATACTTTTCACTGTTGTTCATATTTTTTTGCACTAATCTACCTTACCCAAAAGGATGATTGGAGATTTTTTCTATTTTGCCTGTTGAATTAGGCCTATGTTCTGTGAACTTGAAGATGTATATGGATAAAACAATGTGCTAGATTTAAACGGGTGGAAAACATTCAGTAAAAATCCCTCACAATTATTTGAAGCCCTGTTCTGCTTGTACTGCTTGTACTCACAATTAATAATAAATAAAACAAACAAGTGTGTTAAAAACCACTATCTGTCCCGATTTTTACACATATATACACATATACACATATATTTCAAGTTGCGATTAATCAATTTTTAGGCTGTGATTAATTCGCTTCCAGCACAACACCCAGCCTACGTCAGACCACGCTGAGTGAACGCAGGCCACTCAGCGTGGTCTTAGCATTAAATAACACTAACAAGTGTGTAAAAATCCGCTACCTGTCCGTATGTTTGCACACATTTTGGTCATATTTCGAGTTGCGATTAATCATGATTAATTAATTTTTAGGCTGTGATTAATCTGATTAAAAATTTTAATCATTTGACAGCCCTAGTTTTAATATTTGTAACAAGACTTAAAAATATTACTGAAAATGAATCACAAATTAAACATTTGATCAGTTTTAATTCGATGAAATTAATTTTTGGCCCACCCGATGATGGGCACATCAGAATTGAAGCCAACAATAAACCAAATATGGTAATTTCACAATCAAAAATATAGACATAAATAAAAATAAAAAAAACGAAATTAACGTGCCACATGTTAAGTCAGCATTCTGTAAACACACTGAAACAGACAATTTAAACAAATAAAGTTTATAAATGTAATAAAAATACATAAGAGAAAGACTAATGCAACTAAAAGTATATTAAAAAATATAAAACATTATTTTAAAACAGTGCTACAGGTTTTTACAGTATTCTAACCATATGTAAATGTTTATTACAAAAAGCATAGTTCTAAAACCAAGCTGGCTCAATACAGGCAGAAACATCTACAGTTGGTAATGAATGAAAGTCACAGTTGGAGTACGAATGACACCAGATGTTCACCGTCACTGTGGACAGATATTACTGTCTCGGGCGAACTAATGTGGATGCTGTGAGTGAAAATGAAAGGGAGTCTGTTTAATGTAGATAAATCTCTAGATTAGAAAAAAAAAATCACTGTTCTAGAGATTAGGACAGCAAACACAGACTGTTATGGCATCAGAGCAGAGTGTTTACACGTATTTACATGTATTCTGTCGATTTAAAATAGCTGCCTTTGGGCAACTTTCTCTGTAAGATTGGTTCCACATAGCCTTCAGTTATTGCAGAGAAAATGTAATATATGGTGTGTGTAGTCGGCCTTCTGCTCCTCAAAAAGTGTTGTTGACTAAAGTTTTTTTAACAACTTTCAGAATCATATTTTTTTTTTAAAAAATCATTTTTTGAGAGTGCATACCACAGCTGCTTCATCCCAATGAACAAAACAGACAAAACAAACCTGCTAAGCCTGCCAAACAATACACACTATCTATACAAATAACAAAAGAGTGGAGCTATTTCGTAATTTAAAAATCAAGGTTTACTTACGGTATATTACTCAAATACACCTGTAAA
Organism: Perissodus microlepis; assembly: GCF_051167445.1. Lineage (NCBI taxonomy): Eukaryota > Metazoa > Chordata > Actinopteri > Cichliformes > Cichlidae > Perissodus > Perissodus microlepis. Next base: position 40,187,900 of record NC_140467.1, on the reverse strand, counting down.
GCATTTTCAAAAAGTTAGTTAAATTAATTTAAAAAATGGATTAATAAGTTAAAACAAATGTTACTATAACTTAAAGGAGTTTTGAATCTGGACTAAATAAGTTTTGTCTTGGGAGGTTAAGAGTAAAGGCCAGTAAACATGTTCCTCTGCAGTTTCTTTTGAATGTTTTTTTTTCTTCTGTCAGATGTGGCCATGTTTGTTGTATGTTGGGGTCATGTTTGGTATGCACCAAACTGGAGATACATGGAGGACAGTGATGTGAAACTGCTTTGTAAAGTACTTGCTGTTGGTGTTAGTGATAGTATAATCAGGAGGTGGGCTATAGATCACCATGTCCTCACATGTGTTAGAGGATGCAGAGTGTGCAATCATCAGAGTGTGCAAACGTGAAGCTAGAGAAACTGCCGTGCTCTGTAAGTGGCTGTAGGCATTTTATTATGATTTAGTGGTTTTGGGTTGAGTTAATTTGTTCCTTTGTTTCTGTGTGTAGTCAGAGCCTCTGCTGTATTTTTAGTGCATATTTTTCATTATATGTTTTTGTGCTTTTTGCTTTTTTGTATCTTCTTTGCATGCAATTAAATCGCTGCAAGAGCCCCTGTTATTGTGCCCTGTGTGGCAGCTAATTTCCCGGGCTACTTTACCACCAAGTAGAATACAGGTTTATTCCTTGTCATCAATAAATAGTAGTTAACTTTGCTTATTAATGCATTAATGCAAATATATGATCAACCAACCACAGCCGACAAATCTGCAGCTGTGTCCGAAATGGTCCAAAATATCTGAGAAGTGTTTGCAGCAGCTTGTTGAATCAAAGAATTAAGGCAGTTCTGAAGGCAAAAAGAGGTCAGCCCAGAACTATCAAGGCACATCTAACAGTTCATTATGTCGACAAAGATGTTAATGTGAAAGAGTCAGGGTTTGTTTAAATTTAGGAATAAGTACCAGCAATAAAAAGATATTCCTGTCTGGGCTTTATCTTTGATTTAGATTGAATAAAGAAGTAGTTTTTCTTCTTCATTTCCCTAAGGGTGATCTTCAAAGAGGATCTTTATCTGTTAAACACACTATTTGGTGTTGGACCTTTGCCCGACAGACGACTATATGTTAATTTCATGCATGTTACACCCAAGCAGAAGAAGATGGAGCAGAGAGTGATGGAAAAGTGGATCCAATGCATCACCTTCTTCACACTGCACCACACTCTTAATTTTGTTCAGCTACTTCTACCTCCCATCATTCATTCTGTCTCTAAGCAAGCATTTCATTACGAGCAGAACTCCAATTTATTTTTTTGAGGTTCCCGCTGCCCCCCACCCTGAGCACTGATTTCTTATTCCTGATTCCTGACTGACTGCTGCTCCACATTTAATAATTCATGAAACGCAAAAGTTAGAGACAAAAGTGAATTGTTCTTCATCTCTGTGGTTTCCACGACACACAAGGCCATGAGAAGCAATCAGTTTCCTACCCTTTACTTTCTTTCTTTTGTTAGAAAACACTGATGTTGCACCGGTGGTATAAAATCCTATAAAATCCTGGGATTTAGTTTTTGGTCACTTTTAATCTTTTTTTTATTTATTACGTATTTCATTGTCTATATGTTTTACTGCTATTTTTTTACTGTTATTTATTGTATTTATTTTGTGTCTTTCCTTTTTGTTTAATACATGGTTCTTGTATAATTACTGTCTTTAACCGGAGCGCACTTTGGTCAATTGTGTTGTTTTTAAAGTGCTCTATATAAATCCAATCTAAAGGGATTTGATTGTGAGTCACTAATCAATATTCTAGAGAAAAACATTTACTGATCTTTGTTGTCCTACATTCCGATTTTCACTAAATGCACTCTGAACACATATAAATACAAAGATAACACATTTCCCCATAAACCTTGGAGCCATGGAGCACTCCATCTCCCCAACCTCACCTTTCTTTTCATTCCAAATTCAAAATATACCAACACATTGGTTTTTGTATTCAACAATAATGTACCGTTTTTACATTGCTCTGTTTTTTTGTCTTTACTTCTCTTGTTTCATTGTTATCTTAACCATCAACAGTTGTTCCTTTTCTTATTCACCTCCACATCATTCGCTCCTCTGATCTACCCTGCAGGCATCTTCATGCTCTTTATTTCTCTGTGTCTTTTATGAACAAGAAAGAAAGAACTTTAATAAACAAGTGATATTTCTTGTCATCATTTCCAGGAATAGAATAGATTACAGTTTCTGTTGTGAATAGCGATGACAATGACATCAAGTCTACTCTTTTACTAATGTATTACTTCAGTGCAAGTTTTTCATACCTTATGTAATGCTATCTAAGAGTAACGTATCAGTTTTTAAGGCTAACACTACTGCCACAACAGGACAGAGTGGGGTGTTTTTCTTGTCATGAAGGCCTTACTCTTCTTAAAGACAAGTTGCTGATCAGTTGGGTGAAAGATTTATTCTCTTCCCTTCTTGAAATAAAACCCCAGGACTTATGAGCTCATGTAGTTTTTTCCATGTAAGCTGAATGTATGCACTCTGTTTGACTTAGCTGCTGCAAGCAGCCTCCAACAACCACTCGACACCAATAGAGGAATATAGCAAACAGCAAACAGAGATTGACACAGAGCTGACTACTGCTGTGTAGGCCTGTGTGACTGAGGTGTTACACACATGCTGCTCAGCTACATTTGCTGCTTGGTGTGATCATAGAGAATCAGACCATCTATGATGATCAGAATTTATTATCCCATTTCCAGATGTTTAGGGTTAGAAAAAGTAGATTTGCTTATTTTTAATGCTAGTTCTACACACCAATAATTAATTAAAAACAGCTATAATAAACAAAGTTTGGAGCACAAAAGGATGATTGTATTAGGGAAAGACATATAAAAATGGACAGATTTTGATTGTTTTAATGAATTTCCTGCACTCATGTGAAATATTAGTGAATTGCAGTTTGTGGCAATATGGCAGAAGCACAAAGTCCTCTTGTAAAATACACCTGTCCTTTAATGTTGTACTGATAGTGAAGAAAATGCCAGTCAGAGACATAAAGGAACTGCTTAGTAGGTTTTAGTGATTACTAGAATGGATTTGGTTTTAGTGACAGGCAGGACAAATAAAGATGGGAAACCTGTGTAATTCTCCACCTAAGCCATGCTTTTCCCCATGATACTAGTCTCCTCAGGCTAGCTACTCAGATTACAACTCTTTATGTGTTTTTTTTTTTTAATTCTCCATCTTTGTTTTTACCCGTTTCATCACTCCATTTCTCTGGTACTGCAGTACGCCCTTGAACTGGTTTCCCTTAAAGTCTTTTTGTAATGAGCTGTGGAGGAGTTGGTAAAGCAAAACATGATGCATTATTGATTTCAGCTACAGAACTCTGAAGTTACTAATGACTGGGGTGCTCCGTGAGACATTTTAGTTGTAGATCACAGCAAAAGAAGATGCAAAATACCATTGAGGGCCTTGTCAAGAGTGAAGCTGACAGAGGCGAGTTTATGATTGAACATTATGCCAAAGCAACAGCACCACATAAAAGCATTTTCTACATGTTTGGCAGACATCTACAGCTGGACTGAATCCAACGTAGAATGAAACATGCATATTGTGTAAGCTGATGTTCTCATTGTGGGTTAAAACCCAGAAAACGTGAAGTTAAGTTTGTATATATTGTCAAGTTATAAACACCAACACTACCAGCCTTATTTAAAATTGCCATTTTATGTGATATTATATAATTAGGTCAGGTTTTTGTTCCATACCTAAAGAATTTAACATTTATTTCACTATTATTATTCACCAGAAACTAACATCTCTATGAATCAGAAAAAGGTGTATGTCGCAGTGAAGTGTAGTGTTACAGACAGTAAAAGCCATAGTTCAGCGTTCTGCTGACTGTGACTTTTATTGATATCCAATAGTCTGAGCAGTGAGCGGTCAGCTTCAATAACTCAACAAATTAAAAGCCTTTAAGTACATCAAGAAGGGAAAGAAAAGGGTAAACAAACAAGCTTCTAGAAACTGATGATGTTACAGGTCAAAGTCAGTCTGGATTTATGAATTCTGGATCTTTGTGAAGGGACAGAACAATGAAAAATAATTATAATATTTGATAACAAAATTATATTTTTGGAGGCATTTGGTGTTAAACTTTTTTTTTTTTTTAGTATGAATAACTTAAAACATTATTTCCATTGCTATTGTGTATTGTAGAAATGCCTCACAGGATAGGTGATGTTTGATAGTGTTCAATTTCTCTGTTACCTAACAAATATAATAACAAATTCAGTGCATGCAGTTCAGCTTTTTTATGCATATAAAGATCAAAACCTCTTTGTATTTGGCAAAACATAATTTAGAGCCAAAGCATAGTTGGCTCTAAAACCCTCCATGGGTGATGGTGACACTGTGGCCAGCTGACCGATTCGAGTAAATTCTTCCACTTTTGGATTAGAAATTATGGACACCTACCAGGCTACATCTGCCAAAAAGGCCAAGCCATTGCTGCTGTTCGGCTTGTCCCTGTGATTGATTCAAGACACCTCGCTGTTATTGTGAACAGATCAAAAATCTGTTCACTGAAAAATTAAACTTTTGAACTGCAGGTGTATTATTATTTCACAAATTCTGCACTAAAAAAAACAACTCACCCTGTGCTCTGTGGGCACAGCATGGCATACCTGCCGATTCTGACTGGGGAAACAAATGCAACTAGCCTCAACGGGGAGCGAAGCTACTGACCAGTAAGGTCATCCTGACAGTAGAATCAGTGGGAAATCAGGGTTTATTAGATCCTCTGTGGACATCACGCAGATCAGGAGCTGATATACTGTTAACATGTGCAAAACAGCAACAAAGCCAAGGTGAGAGTTTGTGCTGTAAAATAAACAAAGAAGGGTGCAAATGAACCCATGCACAGAACTGTTTTTTTATTAATACCATGGTTTCATTACTGATCATCTTTTTTCTTGGCCGAGTAAAGTGTAAAATACCAAGTAGAATTCATGAGGAACCTGCTGCAGCTGTTTTAAGTAAAGTAAAGCAGAGATACCTGTACTGTGTATTCATGTCTTAGCTGATTAGACTGATGAGTACGATGAACAATTTTGAAAAATGAGATTTCTATAAGTTCTGCTTGTGCATCACTGGTGACTGGCACCATCTAGTTCTGCTACAATATGTTCAGTAATGGTTTAATATTGGCCTTTGAAAAGAGCACAATGCTGCTGTCAGAGCAGCAGGATGTTCAGAGTTAAACTTCACTGCATGCAACTTTGGTGATCAATTCTTCCCTCTACAAGATAGATTACATGGAGATATGCATGAATAGAAAGTGACATAAAACATATTGCAGTGGTTAAGCATGATGGGGTACCAAACATATGGCTCCCGGAATGGGTATTATAATCTTATTTTTTAAATTTTTTTATTTAAATGCATGTCTAAAAATAAGCTATGCCAAAGTGAAAATCACACTGGTTTCTCCACATTGACATGTTGTGTCTAAAACTTTGGCTCATATAAGTAATAATAAAGAAGATCATACATTAAATGAATGAAATTTAAAACATATTAATTAAATAGAGTCGACTATAACATCTGCATAAATATTTATTTAGAAAATGTAACATCTTCCATCAAGAAATGAGCCCAGTTAACATCAAAATTCATTTGTTTGAATGAGCTTTCAGTGGCATAGTACCGTAGCATTTGTAAAGAAAGACAGTAATTGTTAATGCCAGTCAGTAATTGGGATTTTAAATTCAGAGTTCTGAGTGCCATATTCTTTAAAATCACTCATGATTAATAAAGGTCCCAAGTGCTTAAAAAGATGTCACTGCGTTTAAATGAAAAGCACTCTAAGATAGTGTCAACGGAGTTCATCATGCAAAGCTTTTAAGCCTGTTACTGGCTACATATGATGGACTGACACTGAGCTCGCAGACTGACCTTTAACAGACTGCTATAATCAAAATGTATATATTCAACAACAGAGGGAATGGATGAGATTTGGAAGTGTGGTGTCTTCATTTTAGCTGAGAAAGTCAAAGTCACTAGCAGAAGCTGCTGTTTTCAATATGTTTATAGTACAGATGTTAGTGTCATCTGGGATACATTCCATTCATGTCAAAGTCGTTTTTCATAATCAGTACAAATCTCAGTGCTCACTTGTGTTTTTCTTTTAAGAAAAACAAAACACAGATGAAGTCCCGGAAACTGCATGACGTTTTAGGAGGATGTCAGAATTTTGTCTCAGGAAGAAATCAAGCAGTCTTTATCAGTGTGCTGAAGGCAAATTCATCTTGACATATTTCACAGCGTTTACATAATGCATGTTATGGACACACTTTAAAGGACAACAGTCGTATGAAAATAATAATGATGTTGTAAAAATGAGAACAATGGCAGGTGGAGGGGGGGCAAAATTAAGCTTGGAGGTTGATGGATTTGGGATAACAGAGTTTTCACAGCACTTTAATTATGCAGCATAACACTGTGGAATAACTGGGTTCATTGATTTCAGACCTATATTAGTTCCATCATGTATTTCTTCATTTCTTGCAATTATAGCCAAAATGGTTTTGACTTCATCATCTCTGAAGACATTTTCTTCCAGTCACATATTGATTGCCAATGTAAGCTAGTACACTGCATTCCCAGCGTGATGTTAATGTCATCTTAAAGAGCAAAAGAGTGAGTCAGTACATCTAAAGGTTAAAACATGTTTCTTTTTTGTTTTTGTTTAATGAATAAACAATTCAGGGTAAACAGTTCAGGCTACATTCATGATTATGCATCTTCTGAAGTTGGAAATCTTTAGTTAGCCACTTTAACCCTTCATTTTCAGTATTACAAAACCAGTTAAAGTCAGGGTACACTGGCATGGTTTTGCTGCAGCTCTGCAGGTTATGTTCACCTTCTGAAAATAGCCTCACCATTCCTGGAAGATCTTTTGCACTTCAGTCAGGCTGGTCTAAAGTTTTTTTATGAAGATTTTTGTGATTAACATCAGTAGGAAATACAAATTCTTAAACCCTGATTTTTTTTCTTCTAATCTTCAATAAATGTAGAATTTTTATTAACCTGTATGCTGTAATATGATCCTAAACCACGGACCTATTATTATTACATTATTATTAAATTTGCATGGAGCTCATGCCTGGGTTTTTACTTGTTTACTTGTTCTTGCACCATTAAACCCACCTTGTGGGTTTAATGGTGCATGGTTTATAGGTTTTTTTTGTAACCCTAACTCAGTGATATGTTATTGTTTGTTGAAGATAAATAAACTGGAAAAAACTATACATGCAACTTGATATTTAATTTATTTTTTCAATTTGTCAGAAAGTTCATTAAACAAAAAAAAACTATATTCAAAAAATTTGAATTTTTTTGCAATTTTTTTCATGCTTCAGGAGTTAATTTATCGATGAAGAAGTGCACTGGTACTAATTTTTAAGACCAAAGGCGATGTGCAGAGCTGTAGTAACTAGAGCGATAAAAGCTGATGAGCCATACCACGAAGGTTGGTGATTATCAGTGAGCAGCGGTCTGACTTCATGCTGAGAAAGAGCACTACAGATGGAGTGTTTGCTTTCAGGGTGTTGATGGAGAAGTCTGGAGGAGGTCAGAAGGAGTTGCACTTTGTCTTTGTGGATCTAGAGAAAGCATGTGATAGGGTGTCAAGAGAGTAGCTGTGGTACAGCAGGAGGAAGTCAGGAGTGGGAGAGAAGTATGTGAGAGTGGTGCAGCTCATATATGATAACAACGAGAATGGTGAGGTGGAGTTACAGATGTGCTCAAGGTGGGGGTGGGATTGCATCAGGGATCTGCTCTAAGCCCCTTCTTGTTTACAAGAGTGATGGACAGGTTGAAAGACGAGGACAGGCAGGAGTCTCCGTGGACTATGATGTTTGCAGACGATATTGTGATCTGCAGCGAGAGTAGGGAGCAGGCGGAGGTATGTGCTGGAGAGAAAAAGAATGAATGTCAGTATAAGCAAGTCAAAATATACGCATGTGAACGTGAAGGAGACATATGGAAAGGTAAACATGGAAGAAGTGGAGAACTTGACAAATTTCAGTTACAATTTCTGCTTGGTAGGAATTATTGCACACACAGACACACAAACACACACATATATCGTCTTATAATGTTTGGTAGTGTAATTTAATTTTAGTGAGTTTTGCTTCCCACTATTATGTTCTCACAGACATCATAATCTGCACCTTCTTCAAGTCCACCACAGTGATAAACATTTTTTATAGGCTTTGTATTCCTCAAGCATTTGTGAAACAATGAAATATTTATATTGGTAGTGAAAAGTTATAAAAAAATCAATTCTTACTCAAATAAAATTTCAAAGAATAGGAATAATCATGCCAAGAAGTACTATTTGTAAATATGTCATGAACAATCCTGCACTAGAGTAATAGTCAGGTTGTGTCTTAAATATTTAAATATTTCCTGGATATAATATTGACTTAAAAAGATTAAATCCTATATTTGATTCCTAGTCAGCAATTGGAAACTATTATGCAATTTGAATCGTGCACTTCAGGGTAAGGCCAAATTGGCCAGTACTGTAAGTGGAGAAAAAAGTTGCAGGGGAAGGGTAACTTTTTGGGTCTGACAGAAGAACTATGATTGCTGTTAAATTCCAGTTCTTTTGGATTCTTTAGGGCCAAGAAAGACACGGCTCAAAAGTGGTATTTTTACTTTAAAAAATGATCTTTATTTTACATATCCGGGATATGGAGACAATGCACAAAACACACAACCCCAGGTCTGAAGCACAAACGGAAGCCTACTTATTTATATACTTGCTCTCTACGTCACACCACACTTTCAGTTTCGATCAAACAGCCTAGTTGGTTTCACTTTCTAGCTGCAAAAGGATGTAATTTCCTGTCAGCCTGCAACCTAGTTTTACACTGAAGTCTGGGCCTTTCATAAAACACACTAATAAGCATTCAGATTATATATTTTATTTCCTAACAGACCCCCTCTTTAACTAATTCTATTAGTTAAACTAATTAACTGACCCCCTCAATAACTACTGTTTACTAACAACAGATATAATTAGCTTTTCCTGGTAAAAGGACCTACTTACATTTATCACTCTTTGGAAACAGCCTCTATAGAGTTAAGTTTTCCCACCCCCTCTACGGATAACATAAATCTGGTCTTAGCACTATCTCTTGGGCAATTTACCTAACATAGAAATCCTGGAAACTATCACTAAAGTTGCTCTCATTACTCTGCATTACTTTTATGCTCACATTTAACCTTAACAAGCTTTTAATCTCCTAAACAACAAATTTTATTCAACTGTGGTGCTCTGTGCTTCTTATGGGTGCCCCTCTCTGGTGGTTCCGTTCGGTCCGGTGCTCCCTGGAGTCTCGCCACCCCTGTGGTCGCTGTGGTCCCGAAATCTCCTGCAAAGGAAACAAACACCTTTCCCTACTACGCCTCCCTAACTTATTATGTTCATCAATTGTTCTCTTAAGTATTCAAACTTGGTTCAACCTATCATGTTCGGGACTCTCTAATCAAAAGGATTAACCTAATTATGTGTATAAGCGTGTTAGCATCTATCCATCGGCACTCAAGGTCTTCCCTACAATATATCAATTCAGTCAGTCACGCTGAACGACGTTTTTGACCTTCACTTGACCGAGTGACAACTCCTATCAGCACAGTTGCAATGTGTGTATAAAAAAAGCATTTATATATATATAATCTTCAATTTCATTCATTTGGGTAAGCAACACGTTTAACAACCTTTAACCCCCTTTAAGAAACTTTCTTCTTCTCTTATATGATCATCTCAAGCACGTCCTGTACTCAACTTACTTCCTGTTTTCAGTCAAGCATACATTTACACGCTCTACCACATTTGCCCTATATGGTTGTCTCAGTCTCCAGATGCCTATTTTCACACCTTCTGCATTACTTCTTGCTAAGAAAAGACAAAGCAAACTGTTTTTCACCTTTACCCCAGAAACCAATCTTCGTCATGTCTGTGTCTGTAAGCGTGCATTTAAAAAAAAAAAAACTGTTGCAAGTGCAAAAGTTTCCACGCAAAATGTGTCTTAACTCTCACCTAGAAATGAGCCTTGATGTTATCTATGTCTAGAAGCATTTTGTATTGACCTTTGTGTCACCTTTCACAATAGATCAGAAGAAAATCATTATAACCGCTTATTCTACTAAAAGATCAAAGAGAAAACAAGCATTTTAAATCAATTAAGTTTAAGCATAGAAGCAATTACTTATGAGTAAGTTTTATCATAGCTAAATTATCAAGCTCCCTTGATAAAGCCCCTTATTTCAAATTAAACCCAAAATCCCCCCTTCTTGACACATCTCATGTGTCAAATAAAATGGTAAATGGTAAATGGCCTGCATTTGTATAGCGCTTTTCTAGTCCATAGGACCCCAAAGCGCTTTACACTACATTCAGTCATTCACCCATTCACACACACATTCACACACTGGCGATAGCAAGCTACATTGTAGCCACAGCTGCCCTAGGGCGCACTGACAGAGGCGAGGCTGCCGGACACAGGCGCCACCGGGCCCTCTGACCACCACCAGTAGGCAAACATGGGGTTAGTATCTTGCCCAAGGATAAATATGCTAAAGCCAGCTACTAAAACTGAAAATACTGAAAATACTTCACCACTCCTTATAAAAATGACAGGAAAAGCTTAGTCACGTCATTTCTCTAAAACTCTCAGCAATTCTCCTCTAGAGTATATTTGCTCCGGGCCTCCAAACCTGTGTTTAGGAATAAAATCAGTCGAATCATCATGTTAAATCTTTTACACCACTGGCTCCATTCAAACCTGCCTAGAAACAACACCTGTGTGTTAACACTAACTTCATTTTAAAACTCACATTTCCTGTGTTATAACATGTTCTTGATACAGCATATTTTGATTTCATTTTGCTCCTCTTAATGTAACGGTACATTCTAATTATACTTTACCAGACTTAACCAAAATATATGTGTTTTCCTTACTTTGCTCCTGTTTTAAAGGAAAAAACCTTGGTCACTTCGTCAAGTGTTTGTTATGCTATAACTGCATTTTATATGAAAAGTCTAGCAATCTCCTATATGACTCATAAATATTACTTTTGTTTTAGTTATTTTCCTCTATAAACTTTAATTGACTTCTACAGTGGCCTATTTTGTTAATGGCATGAGTTCTATCAAAAAGTTTCTCCCCTTTAGCATTTGGCATTTTCCCAACAATATAATCTAGTACCATAATCTAAACCCAGTCAATAAAACAGAATTTTCTCAAAGCAAACATCAGCAACCCAAAATCAGCAGCCAAAAGATTAAGTCTGCAAAGCATCCCCTTTCTCTCCCCAATTGTTTGCCCCCCTTTATTCATGCTAACCCACATTCACTCATTCACACACATTCACTCAAAAGAAAAAACAATTGTCTATCATTTTTGGTCTGGATTGACACGATTGACATTAATCCTTTTAGACAGGAACTCCCAGGTTCCCACAAGTGGCCTTTTCCTCAGCCAGTTGTAATCTGGAAAAGGTCACCTTATATTTGCTGTCCCGGAAAAAATTTTCAGCGCTGTTAATTCAATCTTGCAGGCCCGCTTACAACATTACATTACATTATTAGCTCATCAAAACACAAAACATAATCACCTGACAGGTTTTCTCTAAGTGCACTGTTAGAATTTTAAAGGGCCCAATTCTAGACATGTCCATGTTTAATAAAACTCCCTCTATTAAAGTAAGAAAACAACCCAAACCTAATTGACACAATCAACCCATCACTCAAACAACAATAATATCAACATAATTTCACCTGCTAAATACACAGAAAATCTTGTTAAAAGCCGCACAATTTGCACACAATAATGTTCCCCTTTAAGCACTTTAACATACTTAGATTTAGCATAAGATATAAACACGTTATAACAATGTGTCATCACTAAATTATAAATTTCTTGTCCAAATCTGCACTTCTAAACAGACCTGACCACCTTATTTAATTATCCTGTTACTTTACCATTATATATTTCACCAACTAATTCTTCTCACTCTCTGCTATGTTTCCTCCATTCAAAGCCTCTGACACCCAGCCACACAGGAAGCTTCTTTCTCACCACTCATTTCAGCTAATTTGCATACTGAGTCATATCTCAGGAAGTTACCATGACAAGAGAAAGGCACATTTAAATCTTACCACATTATTAAATTATTTTATTTCCTTCCTAGAGTAATCACTTGTTTTGCTCAATCGACACAAGAGCACTTCCAATTCACTATTTTAAAATTATTTGAAGCTTTTAATCACTTTTTATTTTCACCAACGTCACTCTCTTGTCATGAAACTTTCCTGAGCTATTCCTCAACTTCAGGGTTTAAGTGTGTTCACACTATTTTTTTTTTTTTTTTTTTTTTTTGTGTCCCGTTTGGATCTTTAGCCGTCAGAATTGTTGTCTTAAGGCCAAGAAAGATGCCAAGCGGATTTATTTTACCAAGTGGATCATCATGGCCTTGCCATATTGGTCCATTTGATTGACCTTTATTATAATTATGTATTTATTTTATTTTCGGTTGCTACAAACGGGACAGACGTGACTGGGGGATAGGACAGGGAGAAAGAATGAAAGAAAGAGAGGGAGAGAAAGAAAACCAAAGGGGAGAAGAGACGGTGAGAAGGGGGGGAAGAAAGGAAAAAACAAACAAACAAACAAACAAAACGCCTGGATCACCTGTATGGAGAAAAAAAACAGAAGAGAAAGCAAACAACAAAGAGCAACATAATAAAAACAGCACCATCACAATAAACTAGCTAGCAGTAGATAACAGTAGATACTAAATAATAAACGATATTGTGCAGCACGCAAGATAGACAGCGCACAATGTGCTTTGAGGCAGCAGCCAAGAAAGGTGTAGTCCGCGTCTGTGAACACCCGTGTGTACACCTGTGTGCATACCTGTGTGGATCAGCATGCTTGTATTCCAAAGGTTTCTCCATGTAACGATCTGCTAGGGAGTGTGGGGAGCCATAGCCCCGTCCACCAGGGTATGAAGCAGGTATGGAGGAGATCCAGGCCCCAGATATCCAGAGGCCCCAGAGTACAAGGACCCGAGGAGGACCACCAAAGGGGGGGGAACCGTGCCACCCTCCTGGGAAGAGCTGAGTAGAGCCCCAAACGAGAGGTCACCCCGCAGCTACGGAGCAGAGGCCAGAGGGGGTTGCAGTGGCGTGCCCGCGGGCTCCGCCGGCAGCCAGCTGTGCCAGAGAGGACCGAGCTTCAGGCCCAGAGGCCAGAGGCCTGAGGGCATCCCACCCCCCGGAAGGAACCCAGCCGGGCCACAGGCGCCCGGCCCCGCCAATCGGCCACCAGGAGTGAGCCGGTACATGCATGAGCGCCCAGCCCCAGACGACAAGGACCACCAACACACCAACGTCTGAGGGCATCAGCCATCGGCAGGGAGTGTGGTGAGGGGAGACAGGCCTCTGTACTTTGGAGGGCCTGAGATGTACCCAGAGAGGTTGAGTCTAAGACCCAACCTGACATATAGACACAGACAAACAGGCACACGCGGACACAGACGTGCATTCCCACCCCCATATGCACAACCAAATACTCGGCACTCACCCAACGTGTAGACAGACACAAATAGACACTGTACAGACAGTCGCACTCCCCAAACATACTCTATATCCCAGGTCCAGGTACTCCCGCCCCCAGAGGGGCAAGCCGCACCTAGACCCAGGAGATGTAACCCTTCTCTCTGGGGTGGAGGCAAGCGGACCACCTCCTTATCTGCAGTAGCAGGGAGGCCCCGCATCCCAGACCCCAGTCTGACGGCCAGCACCTCCTCCCAGCCCCGACGGCTAACAGAACCGGGGTGAGTGAAGACCTCAAACCTCCCTACGCCCGCTCATATATAATGTTGTTGTGTGCTGTTCTAAAGTGCATTTAAAACTCAGGAGAGCATGGTACTAGCTTCACACTATTTTAACACCGATAAACAGACTCACATGCTCAACATGCTGTCTAATCTTCATGAGCTCTCTCGTAGTTGTAAGGTTAATGCATTTTCTGTTTGTGTGTGTAATTTTGTATATGTTTCTTGTAAGCAGTCAGTTTTTCTTTCCCAAATTTGCTAACCCAAATTTTGATTTCCCACCTTAAATAACAGCATTCCTTGTCTTCAGCCAGGAGTTAGAGCTCTCTTGTCAGGTTTAGTGACACATGGCGCTGTAAACAGTTCAGCCAGAAACTTGGCCTGAACGTTTCCAGTGATGTTAACCTATAACTTTCTTCCGACTGCTGCATGTGGAAAATTGATCCAGGTCTGCTTTGCATCTTAAAATAACAAAACTGAGACATTTTCATTATTATCATGAGTGCTTAAACGACCCACTTCTCTCATAAATTAATTGAAATAAATACCAATTTATTTCATGTATTCACATAAATGTAGGCGTGTTCTTCCTTGCGTTCATGTTATGTGGTCATGTTAATGGAGTGTAAGCTGCTTCTTCATTGCATATGTATTTTATAATCAGGTTTAACTCATGCCTCTTTGCACTGAGCTGTGGATTCAAACTATCTCAATTCTGCTTCTCCCCAAAAATAATTTCACATGTAACCATTTATATGTGTGTGTTTTCTACTCATTAATCTAATTGTTAGTTAGTTTCTCTCTTTATTTTTACCTTTTTTTTTTACCTCTTTATTGTGATGTGGTAGACATTCCTAAACCTCCATGAATTCAGCCTTCAATCCAATTTTAGCTCATATGCATTTGCTATATGGTGCCCAGGTTCACCTCTCACTGTTCTCACAGTTTCCTGTGGGGCCTCGCAAATCAACACAGGCCCAAATCAGCATGCATGTTGCATCACGTGCTTTCTTACATGCTGCTGCTTGAGTCGTCAGTGTTATAGTTCAGTTGCACTGTCCTTTGCCTGCTTCAAGTACACGGTGTTCTGTCTGTCTTCTGTCTTCATCAGGAGATTGACTGTCCTTTAAGCTTCTTCTCAGGATAAGGAGACAATGAGAGGTGAAGCTGTCAAATTTTAAGCCAAAGCCTGGCCTGTTTTCCTCCCAATTCTGTTAATCTATCATTTTGCCGCTGTACTCACGTTTTCAGGTTGAAAAGAATCCACCTGTATTGACACACTAAAACATTCAATTAATATCCTTTTCATTTCTTTTCTTAAGACATCCATTAGCTTCATCTGCCTAGATTTTAACTCCTCTCTCTCTCTCTGGGTGCACACTTCACACACCAGCCAGTTTCCTTTTATGGACATGCAAAGTTCCTGTCACACACACTGCTTCCTTTCACACACACACAGCCACAAATTTTTCTGTTTCTCTCTTTCCTGTTTCTACAGGCTAATCAAACTCTTGTTTTTTGGGGGGGGGGTTGTATTTACAGTCTATAAACCCTCTGTAATTCTGCTAAGTCTTGATCTAAAAACAATGCACCCTTATTTCACGCACACACTTTTAAATATACTAAGCTCTTTGGTTTTGCAAGCATTCACATCACAGTCTTCAGCGTGCTCAGCAGAGCTCTTTCAGACATCAGGACAATGAACAATTTTCCACACATATCACCATTCTTTCAGCTCAGTTTTGTAGCATCATCCACGCAATACTTGCATAATCGTCTCACACACACCGCCTTTTCTCTCAAAACAATGTGCATCTTTAATCATTCATCCCAAATAACAATTTTACACTTCACTTATACATTCACACATTTATATATAACAAAGACACTAACTGCCAAGACAAATTATTTCCATTACCATATCACATCTTCACTTCATCTTCAAAACCTTAGTACCGGTACACCTAACTTTTCGACCACTTTAAATGCCTCTAAGGCCCAGGTTCGCCCACCCTGCTGGTCGCTTCGGGAACGCCCTCTCCGATAGCGGTCAAATTTCTAGGCCCTAATTAATTTATAACCGCTTCCCGCGGCTCGACAGGAAGCTCCACCTCCAGCGTCTAAGTATCCCACTTGCGCCTTACAGCTTTACTTAAAGCTTACCTGTCAGTCACGTTGAATTGTCATGGCCGGGGCCGCGCCCCTGTCGGTCAAAAATCGCAGTAAGGAAGTGGTCAATGACCACTTGGTTTTTAACGGGTTTCCGAAGTCCCGCGGGTACCAACCCGAGCTAACTGGACACCGCCAGGGATGACCGTGCGTCCACGATCACCAGTCGCTGCCACACACTGAGCAACCACGCTCCTAGGAATCGCCGTTCCCGTCCTAAGTAATTTAAATAATTCTGGAAGCATCACTGTGGACTCTAACCGCCAGTTTATTATCTGATGCTCGGGTCCCACCCTATAATCAATGTGGGAATAAAATTCCCTGACCAAATGTCCTAATCTAATCTCCTTTCTTGGCTGACGTAACACACACATAACACAACAACTTCAAACATACGTCACAACAACTTTTAACTTCACCCTAAAGTTAATCACAATAAATTTTATCAAATGTCCCCAAACTTTTATTTATTTCTAATTACCCAAAATTATCATGGACACGTCACCTGAAATCTACTTAACAGATTTTATAATTTAGTTTAATTTCCACTACTGAGCCAATTTAACGGTAACAGTCATCAATTCCGTGGACAACTAATTTAGAATTCATCCAATGTGCAAAATTTTCAACAGGCTTGCGCTTACCTATACTCTTTTAGACCGGTCTGTTGTCCACCTCATATCAGATCATACCTTAAGGTCCAAATTAGTCCCCTCAGTCGCACAAGAATCCGGGTCACAGCACCAAGTGTTAAATTCCGGTTCTTTTGGATTCTTTAGGGCCAAGAAAGACACGGCTCAAAAGTGGTCTTTTTACTTTAAAAAATGATCTTTATTTTACATATCCAGGATATGGAGACCTGAGCACAAAACACTTTCTAGCTGCAAAAGCACATTCTGCAAAAGCATGTAATTTCCTGTCAGCCTGCAACCTAGTTTTACACTGAAGTCTGGGCCTCTCATAAAACACACTAATCAGCATTCAGATTATATATTTTATTTCCTAACATTGCACACACAAGAAAATGAACAACCAGGGAAATGGCACTGGAAGACTTTTGTTGCCATTCCTGCTTTTAACTGATTGACAAGCTCTAAGCAATCTGTAAATTATTGCTCCCTCACAGATGTGGTTTTGTGTAAGAGCCCTTAAAATACAATGGACAGCTCAGCTTGCCTCCTTTCCTCACTTGCCGGGAATCATTTCTGTAATTGCTATAACCTACACTCCTCTTTTTAATTTCTTCAAGTGCATCCACTGGACTTCCACTTGCTGATGGCATGTGTCCCACAGATATTTCTGCCAGTTCTGATCTTAAACAGGCATGCTGTATCAATATGGTCGTGTAAATCAAAGCAAGCCAGCACTTTCATCAGTCACAGGTTTTATCCTCACAAGGCCACCGTAACCCAAGAGATTAAAAAGCCACTGGCATAACTGATGTATATTACCAGTCTCTCTCTCTCTCTCTCTCTCCCTCTTTTTATTATTTTATTTTTATTCTTCAGGAGAATTCTTTTTTCTTGGTTAGTACTAATTATGTCTTGGCCATGTGTCTTCGGACTTTTCCTTCTTCCTTACTCTTGAAGTTGTGCTAAAAAACACCCGTTTAGTAATGCCAGGCAGTTGTAATGTACACAATATTAGCAAATTAGACAAAGTGGTATTTCAGTCTTATTTGTATCTGCCATTTAAAGTGGCTCAGTGGTTTATTATTATCATATCAGGTTGTCCAAAAGACTCCCTGAAAAGCCTGATCCACAAGGCTGCAGCGAGTGTACTGACAGGAGCTGGAAAGAGAGGATATTTCTCCCATATTGGCTTCCCTTTTTGTTGGTTCCCTTTGAAATCCAGAACCAAACTTCAAATCCTTCTCCTCACATACAAGGTCTTGATTAATCAGGCCCCATCTCAAGACCTCACAGTACCAATAGAATAGACTAGGCTGCTGGGGGCTTCCCATGATGCACTGAGTGTTCCTCCTTCACTCACCTTTTTTCACTCACTATGTATTTATACACCACTCTCCATTTAATCAGTTATTATTAAACTCAGTTATTAAAGACAAACTGTGTCTTTTGTTGTGTCTTCCACCCTTCACCAAATACCCTTTCATGAACCTGGTTCTCCTGGAGGTTTCTTCCTGTCAAAAGGGAGCTTTTCGTTCCCCACTGTCACCAAGTGCTTGTCCTGAAGGGGTCATGTGGTTGTTGAAGTTTCTTTGTATTATTGCCCTACAATTTAAAGTTTGAATTGAATTGAGTGTGAATGCTTGTCTGTCTCTATTAGCCCTGCGGCAAACTGGTGACATATCAAGGGTGTGCCCTACCTTTTGCTCTATGACAGTTGCTCCAGCCCCCCTGCAAACCCGAATTTGATAAGCGGCAGGAAATGGATAGATGGCATTTAAAGTGCTTATCTCAGTTGGCTGTTGCTGCTCTGTACACAAAGACATAATCTGCCTATCCCTGCAGAAGTTTTCTTCTGGTGTCAGATTTTATTTTATTTTTTAATGTAATCCTGCTTCATTGTGCAGAAACCTCATATTCTGATAAACTATACTGAATTTTTTCCTCTAATGAAGGATATCCTTCTTCTTCGTTAAATTTCAGCTAAAGACGAAATTATTTGAATGTTATAAAGAAACATTTTTTTTCATTTGTGAGTGTTACCCTAGCTATGCGTCGTGATTTCCCGCTAGACAAACTAAATAAATGAATTCTTAAAGCCATAATGATGAAAAAAAAAATCATAAGATTTTTGTGTTGGTGTGTGTGTGTATTGTCAGTGTCACTGCTTTTCTTTTGTTTACCTTCCATTTACTTTTCATTAAGGAAGTGTCAAGCCTGTGATTGGAACTCCATTTAGCAAAACAAGACTCCTCCCAGGGGGAAGGAAATGGCATTAAGAAGGAAGTGTGCAAAACGCCTTTTAATGGTTTGTAATAAGGCTGGGGAGCCAGAAGCTATGCAATATCTATTTCTGCCTAAACCCGTCTGCCCCCTGATCCATGACCAATCTGATCAGTGCAGCTTGCAAGGGAACTAATATGCAAAATGTAATAATCTGTTTAAGCAGCTCTTTGTTTCTTACACTGGAAACAGAGCAGTGTCTCCCAAAATGGCAGGGAAGTAGGAGAAAGACAGAGCTTAAGATCTATTTAGCAGTGCCTCCCAGCCCTTAGAGGCTGTGTCTTGTAAGAGTTATAAAAATATGTATGAAAGGCTACTAGCCCTCTTGGCTTTTTTTAAGTTCTTCTATTCTTACAAGGCATTTGTGATCTGTCAAACTCATTCTGCTGTGTCTAACATCAACTTGTGCTCAACGATTGTCCCCTCTTTCATTGGCCCAGTTTCTTCTTTTTCTTCTTTTTCTGCCTCTTTCTCGTCTCAGTGTTGCACACAAAAAGATAAATAAAGGGAGGTGAAACAGCGTGAAAAGGCACTGTCCAGTGGATCTGTGAATTTGTAATTTCCATTATTATTTTGTATTGCATAATGTTGCCCTTAAGGTATAGGGGGTCCAGAGTATGTTAGCAATAAAATAACCCAAAATGAATTATGTGGAGTCATTTTCATTATGTGCCATAAAGTAAGGGGTGATATTGGGTCAAACGCATCTGCCCATTAAATTTCTTGATGCTAAAATTAAATCGTACTGCTGACGTGCATCAGTGAACATACTTTGGAAGTGGAGAAGAAAGAAACCACAGTGTAACACTCTTTCATTCTGGTTTGAAATATATATAAAATACATAATTGCTCCCTTTAGCACCAAGCTGCTGTTCCTGTGGTTAATTCTATGTTATTAGGCTGTATAGTCTGAAAGCTGTCAACAAGGGCTGCTACTGTAGTCATAAGTTTCCATGCACTCACTGTGATGCCTGCAGCAAGACAGTCAGCATCTGGCAGGTCAAAACAAGGCTGAGAGAGGGAGTGTGGGACAAACAAAGAAACAATGAGACAAATGAAACAATGCAGCAATAAATGAGAACAGGTTAGTTTTTCAGGATGAAAGAGAGCAGGAAACAAGATGTGGGAGAAAGGGTGACGTTAACTATCCATCATTGCTGATACTCCCAGTGCATTACAGTGGGACATGAATGATTGCTGAGCATGTCTGAATGCTGCAGACCAAATCCAAGTATCTCCTCTGACTGCTCCAGTCATGAATGATTCTGGTTGGCTGTCTGCTCAGGCAGCTCCACGGGCATCATGGATGGTAAAGGATAAGGCTGGCCTGCCACTACAGTAGGTCTTACAGCTTGTACTACAAGTCCATCAACCAGGGACGAGAGGGACATTTCTCATTACAGCAAAGGACAACAAATAAATCCATTGAGGAGTTTTGGACACAGAGACAATAATTATTGTGTATTATTATGTTCACTTTATCAACATGAACCCATTGTACACTGCACTGTGTTTATTTGATCATGACAATAATGTAAACTAAGCAAGCAATACCAGTCATGGAAAAAATTAACTTTGCATCCTATCTGATTATTGTGCTAGCAGTGGAGAGTTACTGAAAAGAGAATAAAATAAATGTAGTATGATCACACATCTTTGTCACAGATAAGGCTTGTAGCTTTAACTGACTGACTACATTCACACCCACTTCTCCTTGAGATTGGCCAGCTGTGCAGAGGTAAAAACTATGCTGGAATTGAACACTCTTTTCTTTATTTGTCATACAACTATTTGTGGTACTTAACATGAGAACACTCAAGCATGAAAGTGTCTTCCTGAAATGTGGTAAAAATGTGTGATCCCCCCCCCCTTCTCACTGGCTTTTCATTCTGCCTTCAAATGTAGCCCATCAGAAAAACCTCCCATTTCTAAAGTAATTGGGCAGCACACTGTACCCTCAAATAGAGATGAGGAGTAAGAACCTCTCCATACACTCCAGATTTATTTATTTTTTTCATTTTTAAACTTCTTCATTCTTAAGCCGCAACCAAATTTATCACTTTTCACACAGCTCATCCGAGAGCCATTGATGGCTTTAACTTTTCCAGTTGCAGTTTTTCCAGTTGCTCTTTAATACTATAATTAATCTTAGAATGGACCAAAGCCGTATTCTCAGTAGAGGTTACTGTTACTACAGTTACTGCAGCATGGTGCACCAGAGGAAACCATATGGCAGAGAGGGTGGGGGGGGTTTGGTCTCGCTATCGAGTGGTCAGACTGGGAGGGAGCGTGGGGGAAAGGATCCCGGCTGTGATGACCCTCACCATGGCCATTGGTGAGCCTGCAGACTAGAGGAACTGACCTCTGATGGCAGGCCACATTTGCCAACTGGCCACCTGTGTACAAGGGGTACAAAGATGGATGTGCCAGAAAGCAGAATAGCAGATATAAAGGGTAGCTACCCATACCTGGGTATCCCACAGGCTAAGGGAAAGCATAATAATATACATAATACCTACATAATACATGTAGAAAGTAAGAATGGTAGATATAAGATCCAAGCCATAAATACATACACATACTGGTCATCTGCTACCTATCTGGAATAATAATCTGGCCACGGGAACAGATGGATGCCACTGATGTTGAGACACAAAAACTACTCACAATGCATGGAGATCTACACCTAACATCCAGCACCCTGAGGCTCTCTGAGCAATGGAAATACAGAGGGTGAGGATTAGTGGAGGAAGGTTCACAATCCAGGATGAAACACAGCACCTGCAAATACATCTGGAAAATGGGGCCCCTGAGATTAGCATCTCCAAGAATGCCTCAGGCAGCCGAAGACAAATGGTAACCAGGAAGAGGAACTATCATGGACATCTAAGACTGTGCATGGGATGTACCATCAATAGATAGAGGAAGCAGCCAATATAAAGAAATCAATGGCCTAAGCACCATGTCCATAAAGGTAGGAGCCTACCACAGCCAAGAGTACCCATGTTGCAGACTATGCAAAGGTGCTTAGGAGACTCTCAGCCATATAATAGCATGATGTAAGATGCAAGCTGGGACAGACAGATGAGCAGCTGCTGGCTGCTTTTGTTGTGGATGACCAGGAGCAGAAGACCCCAGTTGTGATGGCTGTAGCTATCCCAGCAGACAGCAACATCGGAAAGACAACCATATATACCAATAAAATGAGCCATTTGTAACATGTATGCATTTCTAACACATAAAAGACATGCCACGCTAAAGAAATTCACTTTTTTACAGCTGGACAAAAAGCAATGGATTATTTTAATTTCACAAAATTACCATTTAGTTTATAGCCACAAAACACTTGAACACTGTGGCCTATACCAGGTATGAGCATGTGCCAGTGTCATGTAAGTTTTCAAGTTGCTGGGTGAGCCTAAGCTGATCAGATATATTCACTATGCAGTGTTAAATTTTTAACAGGAAATGAAACGTATGGCTGTATATTGTGTATAGATGTATGATGGAGGATAGACATTATTAAATAAAAACAGCAGGCTTGTTATCTCAACATGTAGAACAGCATCGTGTTATTTTTTTAAAGACATTTTCCTGTAATCAAGGTTGTTATTTTCCCTCAGTTGCAGAAAGCCAGAGGGAGCTGTGTAACATCTGAAAAACTGATAAAGTGAGTCACCTGAGGTAGTGTTGGTTGGATCTGAGGGAGCAGAATTACAGCAAACTGAGCAAACTGCAGAGTGCTCCCTGTGTCTGTTAAGTTATAGCTTTAGGGGACATTAGATGCAGCTAGTACAGCCAAGTCTCAACATAGATGTTATCAAGCCATTGAATGGACTTCATTAGTTGTTGAAAGTGGCAGACATATCATGAGCAGGTGCTGCCTTTTGCCTTGTAGTCTCAGCCGGCTGTTATCATCTCTTGCATTCACTGGTAAAGAGAGCTACACAGATTATGTAATAGGCCTCTAGCAGTCATCAAAAGAAGTATATGTAAATTCATAAACGGTAATTGGCATGGTTTTAATGTTGTACGATTTGTTGTGCATTTCAATTCAAACTTGTCTTCTCCAAAGGTAATTTTGGTGCTTATACTTAACAAAAAAAAAGAAAGGAGAAGAAAAGAAAAACAGCAACAGCAACCAAAAGTGGTTTAAATGTTAAACCAAAGATAAGAAGCCAGCTGTAGCAAACATAAAGCCTATCTTTAATTTAAGTGTCACAGTTGTGAGTTAAATGCATTGGTGTTTTTGTGTTAAAGTAGAAACATTTAAAGCATTACTTCCTTTCAGCAGTGAGGAGAGACCTGCACTGAATGGAAAGTGGAGAACACCTAGAGGCAATATATATGTAGATGATAAAGTACATTCAGTGGTAATGACAATGTTTAAAATGAGTCATCTCAGACAGAATTGCCATTTAAAGTAAATCTGACATTTAATAGAAGTGTAATACAAAATTGGTGACACACTATTCTTTCATCAGGTTTATGAAACCAAAAAATGGCAAGATAATTTGAAATTACCGTAAAGTATTTATACATTTTAAATATCAGAGACATATTTTTTCATTTTCTGTGCTTTTTTGTTCTCTCACTGTCACCAAAAATTTCTAAGAGACCCAAATCTCTCTATAACTATATACAGTTTTTATCTTAGGATGTAAATATATCTGTTGTTACAAACTGAAGCCATATTAATGCAATTATTTTAAATTAAATGTAGTTTTTGATACCGTTGAGGAGCTCTTGCAGTCTTCTTTAAGCTCTGTGCTGGATTGCCAAAATATATGAAAAGAATATGTCTTAGAGGGGGAGATGCTGAAGGATAAAAATTCTTTACAATATCAACAGTGTGGTGATGGAGTTCCCTAATTATGTTGTTGTTTTTCTCTGAGCTCCCTGACTAATTCATAATCTTGCCCGTGGAACTGCCATGGATAAATGTTTGGGTCATCAAGCTGGGGTTGTTAACGCCCAATTTCTCAAACTAAGCGGAGGAAGTGCAATGAGATGCAGCAGACAAGAAACAACAAAGCCCAGGGTAAGATATCCACCTAGAGGTAACAATATGGTCCGAGATTTTTTTTTTACGTATCTTTCTCAACGAAGTAAATATTCTTTTAAATTCAGGGTGTAGGTACTGACAATATTGTAAGCCGTATATTCAGATGCAATTTGGTATTCATTGAGTGCCAGACACACACACACACACACACACACACACACACACAGAATGCAGGCTTGTGTTTGAAGCATCTTTGCTGTCTATCATGTTTATAAGCCAAGACTCCCCTTTCACGCTGCTGTGAGCCCTATAGCCACAGAAATGAAAGATAAGGATGGTGAACAGCGGGCACACTAAAGAAGGAGGAAGCAAAAAAGTTAAAATAAGTTTGAAAGTGAGCACCTTTGACTAAGTTCCTAAAGTCATCTCCTGTTAACAGATGCAAACTCTAATGAAGTACAGATTGCTTGGATGCCTAGATTGACTTTTTTTTTTTATCCCGGTGGCAAATATTGCAGTTTATCTTTTTAGCATAAGCCCTAAATGTCAGCCTAATTGAGACTGGATTTTATTCATATTGTGCCACAATATAAGTTCACTTCTATTTAATGCCAAACTCTGCTTATCTGTGTGTGCCCTACCCTTTCTCTCTCTCTTTAACCTTATATAACAAATATCGACAAACCTCTCCTGCTTCTGCACAAATAAAAGCAAATGTATTCTTCCTATTAATACTAACGAATGTTCAGAATCATTTTGCTTAATTAAAAAATAAGCATAGTTTTGTTCTATCACACTACGTTGCCTACAGAAAAAAAGCTGTAGAAACATCTGCAGTGTGTAGCTGATACTATGAGTTCGAGGGCCCGAACTCTTTCTCCTCCTGTAAGGGCTGGTCCATTCTTGTTTACTACTGTTTGCCAATAACTTCAAGTCTTTAGGCTTGTTAGATTATAGATGAACTCACTCGTAGCCCACTCTCATGTGTACACTGATAAAGAGAGCTGATAGAGAGACAGACCCACCGACTGCAGTAGCCCTCTGGGATTTGTCATGGAACGGCCAATACATCACTGAACTACAAACACATGGTCTTCAAACTTTCTGCCACAGGATACCAGTACAGTTGGTCTCTAATGACAAACTTTCCATTCCCTAGAAAAAAAGAGGAGCGTTCATGTTGTGCTGCCAACAGTTTGGAGCTGGACATGAAATAAACTGTAGCAATCGCTTACAGAAAGGCTGTTTAGAGTCTGTGAAATTCATAATTTCCAGCTACTTTAAAGCAGGTGAGGCCATCTGTTTAAACACAAAAGCCAAACAATGAATATTCTCCACATAGCCTTTAAAGAACCTATTTTAAGACGTGTTCAGTATTTTCTTATTAAGAGCTGGACTTGGATTTGAAATCTAATTTTAGTGTTGATCACCTTTACTTTTCAGATAAGAGTGAAGCAGGCTTGTGACCACAAGGTCACTTTTCTGCTTTTGCTATTACTAGGCTGAAGTCCAATGCATTGTCTTCACCACTGAGCAGATAATTGGCTGTCAGCTGCCTCCTGAAATTAAATGAACAATGCTAGAATGAATAAGAGAGCAGAAGGCACTTATCCTGCACATTAACACCTCCAACTTCACACTTAGAGGTGGTAGATGGAAGATGGGCAATTAAGCTTTCTAAGCATGCACAATCTGACTGCCCCAGTATGCCCCATTTTTCATCACATCTCATTAAAATTTGACCAGAAAACCAAAAAAAAAAAAAATAATAAAAAATCCCAACAGTATTTTACACATGTTCTCGTGTTTAAAAGCCATGTGTCTTAATTAGTGTCAAGTTACTGTGACAGTTTAAAGTTCCTTAAATTAAAGGCGATTGTGTCTGCTTCTGCAAGTCAGAGAGGAGCACTAGTGTTACATTTTGATATTTAAAAATGCTTAATTAATTACTTCACATTTTCTTATTTGGTTATGTCGTTTCGCAGCCCATTTCCCAAGTTTTGGGATGGAGACAGTTTTATACCCAGTAGCTTAACCCACCTTATCTGAATGTGGACTCCTTACAGCCTTGCTTCAAAGTTCCCTGGCAGTCAGTTATCTACTATATTATTATAGGAGATTGCTCCACAGTGTAGTGGTTTACACAGTCACCTAACAAGCAAAAGCTCCCCAGTTTGATCGTGAGAGGAAACGCAAATTCCTTGGGGGTTGCATTCGAAAGGGCATCTGCCAAATCAAAACCTGGAGAGGTACCTGCTATGGTGACCCCTTCTGAATAAGGCAGGAGCCAAAAGTAGTTTTTGCTTATTAGTTATGAGAATTTGTTAACATGTAAACTCAGCAGAGCTGCTTTTTATTACAGTTGCATACAAATATGCAGATAGTTCAGATGTATTGCTATATTCAATAACATAAAAATGAAGTTTCATAATTGATTTTAATTTGATTCATTGTGATTATTTTAACTGAAAAAAGCAATAAAAAACCTTACGAAGAAAAAATGTTTTATTTTTTTACTGGAAAAGTTAAGGATTCAAGGACTATTTCTGTTAACTTGTGTGCATATGTCAACTTAAAAGCATCAATCAGGCATCTATGAAACAAACTGCACTTCTGACACCACAAAGCTCTAAAAAGATTTGATAAAAGTCCCCCAAATACCATCTATTTAACCTTTTCTTGGCTTTCCTGTGGCTGTAATTTCTGGTGTTGCATAAATGGTGATTTTTTTTTTTTTCAACCTTTTTGTATATACATGTGATATAAATGGTGTGGGGTCAGTGCTTGATGCATGTTTCAGTGGAAATTAATCTATATAGAAAATATAAACACAAAGCCTTAAAACAAGTAAATGCAAACTTTTAATTTAAAACAAATTCCTTTATTGCAGGTTCGTGCATGTAATTGCATCATGCTTTCCCATGACTTTGCCAGTAACTCAACAAACTGTTTTAATAAAAATGAAGCAGCAAAGACTGTGTAGCACCTGTCTTACAGGGTGCATTAAATTAAACAGGTGCACTAAATTATGTCCTCTAATGTTTTGTGCATGTACCCTATTAATGGTTGCCAGAAAGTAATTCATAAATTGTTAGTTCTTCTCTAGAATACAAAGTCATTTCCTTTACACAAAAACCTTACAGTCACTGAATCTCTAACATCTGAAAATATTTGCTGCATCATTAATAAGATTTGAAAACTCTGATGTGAACTTAGACACACTGACACATCTGCACAGAATACAGTAATTAGGTTTGGAGGCAATTTTTATTTTACACACTTACATTGTTGCACAAGCAGAAAATCAAAATGTATTTTAGCTGCTTTTACTTTGTGCACTCATCATCAGAAGACAGCAGACTGAAACATACTTCTGCTCATAGGCAAACCTAAGAAGGATAATTTATTTATTTGCATATTTTTCATTGAACAGCAGGATAGAATACCCCTAACCCCGAAAAGACTTTCACATTTTAGACCTTATGAAATGTTAATATGAAGATGGTATTTATACACAATATTGCTTTGCAGCAAGCAGCTGGCCAAAAACAGACAACATTCTTCATCTGCTCAGATTTAGATTTCTGGGGGCATTGTGGTTTGGACAGAAATCAACTTGGTTCAGGGAGATTTTGTGCAGCCTGAACAGCAGGTTTCTTACACTCAGTGACATATTCTTTAATATCTGTTGCTTTATTTTCTATGTATTACATTGTATCAGTTCAACATGCAATGAAATGCAAGACATGAGTTTCTCAAGAGTTACCAGCAGTCCTTCATCTATTCAGTTAAAATCCCTCCCCAGCCCCTATCTGTAGCCCCATCAAGTAGGGCAGTTGATATGGGACGGTGTAAAAGCCCCTCTTTTAATGCCTCACTCTGTGGAATGAGTATTAAGCTCATAACAAATCACCAGGAGTTTAGGAAGCCTCTTATTCTCGTCTCTGACCTAAACAGTTTGTGCTGCGGCACTTGCTTCAAACGATGTAATTGGAATATGTTTAACAATGCATTATTTCTGCCGTGTCAGTATAATGTAAGAAAAGTCAATTTTAAAGTGAGTAGATGTATCCTTAGATTTTCATCTTAATTGCCAAATTGCTACTACAAACCACATTAAAGTAATACAGCTGGGATTTAACAAGTCTGGAGATGAGTAGACATTCAAAGGAATATATTTGGAATATTCACTAAGACACGCGCTCTTGTTTGTGCATCTTCTAATAGCTTCATTAGTAAAGTGAGCTTCTTTGATATAAAACACAATTTGGCATAACAGATACACACGGGAGGAGAGAACCAAACCTTCATCACCGAACCACCTACGTCAGCGGTGCCCATCTCCAGGCCTCAAGGGCTGGTGTCCTTTATCCAACACAGCTGATTCAAATGGCGAAATGACCTCCTCAACATAGCTTGAAGTTCTCCAGAGGCCTGGTAATGAACTAATCATTAGATTCAGGTGTGTTGACTCAGGGTGAGATCTATAACCAGCAGGACACCGGCCCTTGAGGCCTGGAGTTGGACACCCCTGACCTGTGTGCATAAAAGTATTTCAAAAAGTAGCATATAATAAAGAGCAGGCCATTTATTCTCTTGATATCTCTTCAGCGCGTGTGCGTGTGTGTGTGTGTGTGTACTTTCCAAACTAAATAATTGACTGTATACTTCCATAGAATCACTGTCATCCTACTGTTAAATGTCAAGAAAAATCACTGCCAGCATTTGTTTTTCACTTAATGTACACAAGGCCGGCTGTTTGCTCGTGGTCATACGCTTTTGTAAAGATTTTTCATTATCATCAGTCATTGAACGGGATGATTCAGCCCAATCTGACATTTCAACTTCGTTGCTCTTGCATTCTGGGTAGTCTTTTATATTCGGGAGGTAAAAGATCCATCCAATTTTTGAGAGATGAGTTTCATCTATTTAAATTCGTACTGACCTATTTTAAATGTTCATATGCACTGAGAGTAATACTAGCTAGTCTGAATATAAGTTAATATATTAGACAGTTTATGAAGACAAAAAACTATTAAAATCAAATCAAATATATAAAAACTGGATTTCTAATTAAAATTTTCACATTCAATTATAATATCCCAGTTAGACAACAGACTACTAACTTAGCCAGACATTTCTTTTCATTTCATGTACAGTATATTTCTCATTATTACATTTTTGCATGTTTAAAATTTATTCAGCACTTGGCTTAGAAATATGTACATGTTACAGGAAGTAAGAGTTGATTAAAAAATTAAGTTCTTAATAATGTTGTCAGACATGTTTGACAATGCCTGTCCGTTAGATTGAAATAGGATATTTGTTACATATGGTGCAGTTGTGTGATGCAATACTAAACTCAGTGAAATACACAATTAATAAGACTCTCTTTCATGTGCTCTGTGATGCCTCTTGGCATGTGTCTGTAACGTTTACACTGAAAATAAACATTACTTATTTCTTTTTCTTTCAAAAACAGACAGAACTGGAACATTATATTATTTTGGTTACATTTGGGTTTTTAGAGGTTTGCTCAATTTAAGAAATAACTTGAGTCATCTTACATTTTACAGTTCATGTAGTCCTTTATTGGTGCTAATTCATTCAGCATCAAAAAGAAAAAAAAAACACATTAAAATTAGTCCAATTTTGTTATTGTTTAATTATTAACACTGTATTAACTGCAAGGAGAATAGCATATGATTTAATTAACCAAATTATAGTAATTCAACACAGATGATTAGGCTGGTAATTGGATTTTTAAATTGAACTGTACATGAGATAAAAGGCCTTGTGTTCAGATTAATTTAGACATTTATTTAATCAATTCTGAAAAGATGCTATTTTATTTACATGGCATATTTCATCATATGTAAACTTAAAAATATAAACACCTGTGCAGCTTTACAATGCCTTAAGAAAGTGAAATAGGAAAAAAAAAAACTGAATGAAATAACACAGCCATTAAGTTTAAGTGTAAGTGTAAGCCTGTGTGAAGAAAAAGATTTTGAGCATTTTGTTTGATGTATAAACAGATGTAATCAATCGGAAGTCAGCAGCCAGCTTGTTCCAAGGAACAGGACCACATTAATGGAAAGCGCCCACAACAGACTTGGATCTGATTCTAGGGACACTTAAAGATCTGAAGCTACAGAGCAGGGTCATTAGGTCTGGACTTTTGTTCAATAACTGCAAGAGTCCAAACCTCTACTGGCATGAACATCAGCACAAAAACGGTGACCAATATGTCAAGGCATGGGTTTGAAATACACTTGAAATATAATCATGACACAACATCTTAGTAGACTGGTAGAACGTGAATATCTCCTATCCCACTGAGGCTTACAGCCAAGAGCTGTTTAAGTAATTTGGAGGTCACTAGAAGAAAGATTTGTTCAAATCTGTTCTCTACTTCACCTAATGCAGTCAAAGCTGTGAACAAAAACTGGGGGCAGCTATTTTCACCTAACAAACCCATAAAACTAAAGGACATATCCAAATGAGACTTAAAATGACTTTGTGCTAATGAGTAACTGCACTGCAAGTAAAGAGCTGACGTATCACAGCAACTATGAATGACAGAACAAAGTGAGACAGAAGCCAGAGGTTTTTGAAGGATGTATTCAAGGTCGTGGCCAGACCATGACTGCAAATCCACGATTTTTCTAAAGGTTTTTTATTTCTATATAACAAGTGTCTGAAAAATCAAACAAAGTGTCTTACATTATCAAAACATTTCACCTTTCAAAGCAGACATTTTGACATCTCACACATGTAAATAATCAAATGAATGACTGAAATGCAGCACAGTCAAAATGCCTCAGATATGGCAAAGTGCACTACCGATACGGGCTGGTAACATGCATTATCACTGCCTTGAGTGCAGATGTGTTATTTGACAGTGATCAAGGTCAGCAGTTACAGGTACACTGTCTTTTATTGAGTCACAAACAAATTAGATCAAGTGTTAAAAAAAGTAGAGGGAGGACGTGGGATTGGCTATGCTCCAATAGAAATGGAGTCTGTTCCCTAGATGACCACCTCCAAAGGTGGTCATCCAATAAATCTTTATTTTCAGACACGACATAAGCATTTTTCACTACAAACATTTTGATTAACAGTCATTCAACACTTGCTTGATAGGTCAGAGCTACTGCTGCTGATCATCATCTTTGCCATTAGAGTATGTTTAGATAAATGTACGTTGAGGCTTTACAGCTTATGTGGGCATGATATGAAAATTACACACAGCTGATTATTTTTAATTAGCTCCACAATCTGTGCTTGCTAATGCTGGCACTAGATAAAGCTGCAGGGGCAAAATGGTGTCAACAACCATTTGCCCCTGCAGATAACATTTAGGGCTATGCCTAAAAACCAACAATGATAAAATAATACATAAATGAATAAACATTAACATATCAGTGCTAGAAAGAGAAGCCGTGTGTATTTATAGATACATTGTGGTAATGTGACCAGATCAGTATTCCACAGCTTGACTGCAGCGAAAACACACATGCAGCCTGATTAGGGAAAGCCGAGGCTCTGGCATACAGAGTGCAGGCTGATAAGCACACCTCATTAATCCTCGGAGACGAACCAAGGTGATGTCGAGAAGCAGTCGGTATGCATCTGCGCACACATGTAAGTGTGTACGGACTCCCATGCAGTTATGGAGTTTGGGTGTTTTTTTCTCCCACATATTAACACAGGTTTACACATCTTTGCAGCCACCCACAGTGAGACAGAGACTCTCTGAGGTTATTAAACTCTGTCTAGAAAGATAGTAAGGCAGAGGTTGTGCGCATTGACTTAGGTAAGGAATTCACCCACACACTAATAAAAATTAGCATGAAAACCCACTTAGTGGAAAAATGTGACCTGCTGTTATTGGTACTGATTCTCCATATGATCTGTTATTTGTAGCGTTAGCAAAAAATAATATCCCCCACTGAGTAAATGGCAGCGTGCATTGTGCTGTCTATACATTCAACAGTACATGCATTACTGTGAACTTGCTAAAATGCACATTCATAATAATGGAAAATCTCCAAACAGTGGTTCTATAGAGTAAATGTATAAGTTCTTTAATATAGACTGGGGCTAATAACTTGTAATGAGTGCTACTAAATTATGAGGAATACATTTGCTCCATATTCCATAATTCCTCTCTTTCCTTTTTTTTTCTGGAAACTTGATTTCCTCTTGATTTTTACTGTCTTACTTATATATGTGCTCACATTTCTGTTAGCAACACATCTTTGCCCTTTACCCATAGATTATAGGTTAGTGCAGTTTTTGTGTTGTGCTGGGTTCAGTTTTTGGCACTTGTTGCTTGTTCATTCACCCATGAGACCCACAGATTTTCAACTTCTACATGTAGATTCTGACTTTTTGTGCATTTTTCATATTAAAAAAAACCTCACACTCACAATCTAGCGCTGTGTCATAAATCATTTGAGACAGGAACTGAAAAAAATATATAAAGCGTTACAAGATGCAAATGATATCTCCAAGATTATTACTTTTGTGCATCATGTGACTTTTTTATTTTAACAAAATGTCAGTCTCACCTCTCCAGCTGTAAGTCTGTGACATAATGATGAGCAATAATTCAGCAAAAAGCCTGTTAGCCTCAATTTGAGTTGATTACTCTTGTTAGAGCATATAATTGCAAAAGTTGTGGGTGAGCAAATGTCTTTGCATGTGGGTGAGAAATGTGAAAAACTGAATATATGAATAATGTTGGGCGTGTGTGTGTTTTTTGATAAAATGAATATATTTGGGAGAATATGCAGGAAATTTGAAAAAAATAAATAAATAAATAAATAAAATCCCTAAAGTCAGCAAGTCAACTGAATAAAAAAGTAAGTTCTTATTATTTTATGTGATTCTTTCATTTTTTTAATTTACATTTTTTTTAAACTGAGCAGCACATCTTTATGGATGGATTTAATGGGGAAATGGAGCTGGATAGGGGATCTGCAAGGAATTCATCAGCATAATTTGTCATGATTAAATGCCATATTACATTAAAATGGCATTCAAGTGAGAAAAAAAGGCTCAAACGAATGTCATAATTTAGGAACTGGGACATTAATTATTTTCATGTCTGTCTTTTGCCAGTTCTAATCTGAATTTAAGTGTTTGAGCAGTCAACATGAGCAGAGCTTTTCATTCCCCTTTTTTACATAAGTGGATTGTCGATGAAGATAAAGCATTTCATTCTGAACCCAGTGGTGCACTTTTTTTGGTGAGATATCAAAGAAATGCACAAGCAACCAACAAAAACCCACATCTTGGAGCAACATACTGTTACAAATATACATATACGTCAATATCTAAATGATACAATGCGTTGTCTGTCAAAATAATGCTAATATTTGTCAGCATGCTCACTGGCTCATCACACAGTGACACAAATTTCCCCTGACCACCCCCCATCTGCACACCATGGGCAGCCTCTCCTTCTCTCTTCCTTTGCCCCCGCTCACACCCACACAGCGGAGAAAAGACGGGGTGAAGCGCGACACAGTGATACGAGGAATAGCATATTTATTTCTCCCTGTGCTTCCTGCTTCTCTTCCCTACTTAAACACTCAGCTGGATCCTTGCCTCTATTTCTCTCTTTTTTTCTTTTTACTTTTGCTCTCGCCCATGGCTGCCAGGGAAAGATTCTCTTTGTTGTTTATCCTCCCACCTCCTGCTAGCAACTGTGGATATTTGCCTCTTCAAACTGTCTCCCATTCTCTCTGGACTCTCCCCCCTCTCTCACACTTTTATACTGTTCCACTGTCTGTATTTTTCTTCTCTCTCTTCTCTCTCTCTTTTCAGAGTTTTTTTGCTGACCGATACATAGCACAACAGTCTCTTAACCTAACACTAAATCCCATAATGTGGAGTTTTAGAGTTATAGTTTATAGGCAGAGAGAAAGGAAATGAAATGACTTTAGGGTTCATTCTGGTGTGCCTATGCAAATTAAGCTTTGTTCATATTCTCTATGCATATGGGACCACGCGGGAGCACATGCCCCGAGTTCAACAAAGACGAGAACTTAAGTTCTTGTATAAACTCTACACTTCAAACATGAGATATTTGGGGGAGAACGAGAAGCAGACAAGAGCTGGAGACAGACAGGCTGACTTCAGAGCAGGTAAGCTCTGGTAAATAACAGATGTTCATTATAGGGCATTCATGTTTTTGGAAGTGGAGGCAAACAATACAGCAGTGCCGGTCAGCTGTGTATCTATAGTTATTGAATAATTCAGTGTGTGGGTCAGTTAGACAAATAGACTTTAAGAGACAGAAATAATAAAGGCAAGGCCAAAGGGAATACTTCTGTGAATGCTCCACAGGAACTAACATATCTGTTTGGAAGGCCATGTGCAATGCCACAATATGTAACATATTTATAAGCTAAAAGAACATTTTAAAAGAGACTTTTAAAAAATCAGATTGTACAAAAATTGGTTTATTTACCTAAGCTGCACTGCCATATGGGCAGGATGTTAAAGTACGCCATTTATTTTTATTTTGTTTCCCTGCATAGGTCTTATGGTGTAATTAGAGGGTGTTTGCAGAGCCACAGCATCTTGTATTTGCCCATCAATAAAATCTTCTGTGAACTATGACACCGTTTAGCGAACACAGGCATTTTCTGGTCCTTTTTAGCTGTAGGGAAGATTACTATGACATTTAATAGAAACTGTAGTTTTGAATTTGCAGGTCTGATTTCTGTTTTTTACACAAATAAATGTCCCATGAAGTTTTCTTGAGTAGGTTATTGACATGGAATTTAATCAAAATTGGCATTTTTCATTTTGTAGTCCTGATTCCTGGTTATTTCACAGAAACCATCACACATTTCCAAGTAAAAAGCAGCATCATTAAATATACAGTTAACCCTCTCGCGGCAGGCGTTGCCGATTTGCAACAGTTAAAAACTAACAACCTGATTACCCCACATACATATTTTTTACTCAGAAGTACCACTGCAGGACTTGGTTGTGCATTAGCAACAAAAAATTTCATTTGAGCCTGAGAGGGTTGACTTAAAAAGAAGAAGAGTGGCGACATGAGGTAGCATTATTTCCACAATCATAATAGGTTAATCCTATCCTAATATGGCAAAGCATCAAGCAGTATTACTGTTTTATTGTTAGCAAGTTGTGATTGTGTTATCAGTATACTACTGTACTATTGCTAATTGGTTTTGCCTCACAGGGATACATTATTACCCCCAGTCTGGACCTGTAATAGCTAATTATATAAATCTCAGTGTAATACTCTCAATACAAGTTATTACTTGGATATTACTTTGATATTTAAGTGGTTAAGGCTCCTGCTTTCTAGCAGCAAACATATTTTTTAAGTAATTATTGAAAGACTTAAGGCAACGTCGAACTCACACATCAGATCTTAATGAATAAAATATTCATGCTTACAATGTCTCCTGACATACAGCAACTGTGTTTATTCTTATAGTTATACCGTACTTATTCTTACTCTGAACAGATGCATACATGATATTAGCTACAAACTGACTCTAAAACAACCAGACGGATAGGTCAGGAGTGAGTCAAGGTCAGCAGGTAAGAGCACATTTCTCATGTCATGTCTAAGCTGGATGGAGCTGATTTGAGTTGAAAAGGAGAAAAAGTGATTTAATCTGTTCTGAATGTGTCTGATCTGCGGGTGCAAGAAAGAAGCAGGTTCCATTTTGCCAGTCAGGTGGAATGAGAACATGTTCAACACCTCAGTGAGGCTGCATCAATTATACATTAGCTTGTCTAATAGCACTGAAAGATTAATACAAGTAATAAGAGTGCCTTTTATTGGTATGACATCACTTCCTGCATGTGTGAAGGCTGGGGACACGCTACCTGGGGGAGTTATCTAATGCAACGTTAAAGGTTAGTGAAGGTCAGTGAAGACTAAAAAAATCATACTTTGCCTGCTTAAGATCGTTCATCACTGGAGTTTATTTTTAGCTACAGTAGTGGCCTAAGTCAGAGTTTTACTCTATCAAATGAAATATCTCAAAATCTCTCTTACTGGCACAAAATTGTAACACAGCCATCGTCATTTTTTGATCATGCCCCGGTTAGTATTAAGATAACTCTTCCGCCTCTGAGGACAAAGCGGACATGGCAGCTGGACCCACTCATATTGGCTGATTCAGACTTTGTGAAGTTCATTACAGAACAAATAGATTTTTTTCTACAGATAAATAGGACGGATGTCATCTCAGCTTCGACCCTCTGGGAGACGCTTAAAGCGTATCTCAGGGGAGAGATTATCTCTCATTCTGCTTATATGAGGAAGAAGAAGTATAAGAAGATTGAGGAGTTATCCTTAGAAATCAAGACCCTGGACGGACTCATATCCGGTTCTCCGACCCCTGATTTGATTAAGAGGTGAGTGGCCTTACAAACTGAAATTGATCTATTAACTACTGCCCAAGCAGAGAAGCTCATTTTAAAATCTGTAGTAGGTTGTATGAAGAGGGAGATAAACCGTCCAAGTTATTAGCTAGCCAGCTCCGCCAAAAAGCAGCATCCTGTGTTATTTCACAACTTATCTTATCAGATGGCTCATCAACTGAGGATCGTCAAGCTATTAACAACTATTTTAGAGAGTTTTATGCTAAATTATATTCCTCAGATTCAGCACCAGCTCAAAATAAGTTTGACGCTTTTTTTTTTCTAATTTGAATATTCCTATAATTGACTCTGACTCGAAAGAACAATTGGAACAAAGTCTGACACTGGAAGAAATTAAAAATGCAATAATGTTCCTTTCACAGTAGAAAAGCCCCTGGTCCGGACGGGTTTCCAACTGATTTTGGAAATGGACAAACTTGCCCCTCTTCTTCTCTTGGTTTACACGCAAGCAATAGAGAATAACATTTTTCCGCCTACGCTTCGGCAGCCATCTATTACACTCTTATTAAAGAAGAATAAGGACCCCCGAGATTGCTCATCCTATAGACCAGTCAGCTTAACAAACTGTGATGGCAAAGTGTTCTCAAAAGCCATTACACTCCGACTTGAGAAAATTCTACCTCATATTATTTCAGGGGACCAGACTGGGTTTGTCCAGGGTAGACAATCCTATTTTAACCTGAGACGATTGTTTAATATCATCTATACTGAGGCTGATACTCCATCCCCAGAAGCAGTAATATCGCTTGACGCTGAAAAGGCGTTTGATCGGATTGAGTGGGATTATCTTTTCACACACTTTGGAGGTTTGGTTTTGGTCCTAACTTTATTCATTGTATCAAGCTCATTTACACTAATCCGACTGCTTCAGTCTATACCAACGGTATCTCATCAGAACCTTTTCCTCTTCACAGAGGGACCAAGCAGGGGGATCCAGTGAGTCCATTACTTTTTGTTTTAGCTATAGAGCCACTTGCAATAGCTCTTAGAAGTAATAATAGTATACAAGGTATCTCACGTGGTGGCATAACTCACACTGTCTCACTATATGCAGACGATTTGTTGTTATATGTAACAAATCCAATCACATCTACCCCTGAAATCCTCAGAGTCTTACAGGAATTTAGAAGCATATCTGGATACAAACTAAATTTAGCTAAAAGTGAATACTTCCCCATTAGTAATAATGCAGGAGAATACCCCAATCTGCCATTTAAGTTGTCTACCTTTACATATCTGGGTGTAGAAGTCACCAAATCCTATTACAGTCTGTTTAAAAGTAACCTCACTCCTCTATTGGAACAGTGCAAACAAGATGTTAAAAGATGGTCTATTTTACCATTATCTCGCAGTGGGAGAGCCAATTCTGTAAAGATGAATATTGTGCCAAAATTTCTATATTTATTTCAGGCGTTACCTGTTTACATACCACAGTCTTTTTTCATGTAATTTAACTGAATGGTGTCTTCATTTATATGGAATAATAAACCGCCTTGTATAAGAAAAAAAATTTATGGAAAGACCTAAAAATATAGGTGGGCTCTCACTGCCAAACCTGCGCACAAATTATTGGGCGGCGAATCTCAATACCATCTCTCTATGGCTACAGGACTGGAATGATCAGATCCCTGCGTGGCTACAGATTGAAAGGGTCACAAGCAGGCCGCATTCACTCTCAGCTTTACTCTGCGCACCCCTACCACCTAATAATGTTAAAGATAACATAATTGTTACTCAATCGCTACGCATTGTAAATCAGTTTAAAAAACATCTGGGTATTCAGAGTATTTCTATTCACTCTCCAATAATACATAACCATCTTTTTCAACCATCCTTAATGGACAATGGCTTCAAACTTTGGCATGACATGGGGCATTGAGGATTTGTATATTAATGATACGTTTGCTAGCTTTGAACAACTATCTAGAAAATTTGGTCTGACTAATAACCATTTTTTGCGATACTTGCAAATTAGAGATTTTATACATGGTAAATGGCCTGTATTTGTATAGCGCTTTACTAGTCCCTAAGGACCCCAAAGCGCTTTACACATTCAGTCATCCACCCATTCACACACACAGTCACACACTGGTGATGGCAAGCTACATTGTAGCCACAGCCACCCTGGGGCGCACTGACAGGGGCGAGGCTGCGCCACCGGGCCCTCTGACCACCACCAGTAGGCAACAGGTGAAGTGTCTTGCCCAAGGACACAACGACCGAGACTGTCCAAGCCGGGGCTCGAACCAGCAACCTACCGATTACAAGGCGAACTCCCAACTCTTGAGCCACGGTTGCTAATTTTCCTACTCTCCCCCCTCCTTCCTGCTTGGATTCTATACTAAGGGTCAATGAGATGAAAAAAGGCAGAATATCGTTTATTTACTCACATATCATGGACAGTTGTAACCTGTCTATTTCATACATTCGAGAACAGTGGGAGAATGATTTGGGTGCCCAGCTGTCTGACGAAGAGTGGGATATGGCTCTTACCAGGGTCCATTCGTCTTCTATATGTTCAAGACACTCCCTAATACAATTCAAAGTGTTACACAGGTTACATTTTTCAAAAGCTAAACTAGCAAAAATATTTCAGAACATAGACCCATCGTGTGATAGATGCAAACAGACTCCAGCTACTTCCCTTCATATGTTTTGGTCCTATCCGAAAATTGCTCCTTTCTGGTCATCATTTTTTGAAGTCATCTCTAAAGCCTATGCCTATAACATCTCATCTTCCCCCTTGGTGGCAATTTTTGGTTGTTTCTCTGGTATCGCGACTTCTGTTCCCCCTGCCCATTTACAGAGGGTCATTGCCTTTTTGTCATTATTAGCAAGACGCCTGATTTTATTTAAATGGAAGTCTACTACTGCTCCATCACACCACCACTGGATAAGGGATGTTATGCAAAATGTCAAAATGGAAAAAATCAGATGTACTCTCAACGGATCCATCAGCAAATTCCACACAACATGGGACCCTCTGTTAACATACGTCAACAATCTACCTGGTCTGGAACTGGAATCTTGAATGTTTTTGTTTGCCCTAGAACAGTCCTGTAAAAACAATTGAGAGGTGCACCGCCCTTTTTTTTTTTCTCTCTTTTTTCTTTTTTTGCTGTTGTTGTTGTTTTTTTTTTGTTTGTTTGTTTCCCTTTTCCTGTCTTGGTATCATCTGTCTTTATGATCTGTGGGGATTGTTGTTTTGTGGTTATCTGCAAAATAATAAGAATGCTATGTATGATAATTGGAAAACTACAAAAAATTTGTAACACAGCCAAGTTTTTACTGAATGATTGAAGCTCGCTTTTTCCATTTGCAATGAAAACAGCTAAAATTAGGGAAAATGTGTTTTCCACATTTTCTCAGTTCTTGGAATCATTATTGAAAACCAGACTGTAATTTCCTACATACAGATGTGCCCTGTGTTTAATTTATTGCAGTCATTGCAGATAATTTTTTTTTCCCATGAACGCTCTTCTTCTCTTTGAAAGTGGAACTATTTTTGGCTAATAAGTTGTTTCTGTTCGAGGCACACACACAATTCAATCACAGTTGTTTATATGAGTTTTTCTGCTGCTTTTGCCTTTTACTAAACATTTGGCCACCAGGTCGTTACAAAAAAGTAATGAATTACACATTACTTGTTGTTTTTCTTAAAAGTATTATAGTATGATGCTTAATAACTCACCATAACACACTATCCATTATATAAATGAATTGTCTCATAACTACCAGTTAACAAAATAAACCTTAGGCTAATCTGTCCCACACACCAATACAAATCCCTAATCTAACGAGAGCACACATGTCGTCTTTTTTAAATAGTTGAACACCTGCTGTGTTCATACATAACTATATATTTGCAAATATGTTATATATATAATGTTGTTACTCAATGCAGTACAGTGACGTGTTACATTACTGAAAAATGTAGCATGTGTACTTAATGTAAATGTAAAATGTTACTCCCAACACCGCTGGCCATAATATAAGATGCCTTGTCTGCTGTTACTGAAGGTGTGTTTTGTTTTTTTGCATTGTGACGTTTTAGATTAGCTTCCATCACAGAGGCGAGTCATAGACAAAAGTCATGACGACTGCGATGTGATGGGTCACAATGTTAAAGAGTCAGACAAATTGATCAATTATAAGTGAAGTTGCATTTAGCTTGCAGACAACATAAATTTAGAAATCCTCCTTTGATAAGGAGTCTTTCCACTCGGCACTATGAGAACCGGCATTTCCTCCAGCTCCAGCATGAGGTTAAGCTTCTTTGCTTTGAGAATACACCAAACAATTGTTGGATGAATTGTGACAAAATTTGGTACAACATTCAGTTCTACACTGAATGAATAGCAATCGCAATCCCTTGTCCAACACGTTGGTTTATGGCCCAAAACGAACACTAGTTTTTAAAGGTGTGCTTAAATAGGCTCTTTTGTGTGTTTACTTTCTAATTTGCTAATTCAATAGCTAATTTATTCCCAAGAATATTCAAAGGACAAAGATGCTGCTGGTCCAAGTAAATAAAGATTGTAAGCCAAGGTTGGCAAATAGCCCATGAGAGTCTTATTTCCCTCAAACCTCACTATTAAAGCTGGGCCAGGATTACTAACAACACTCTCTCATGTTACTTCAACATATGTCCAAGCACTGTTAATGAAGCTACGCTTACACTTACACACTGAGCATGAAGACAATCTGCAGTGCACGTTCAGTTCTTTGAACCCATGTGATTATGTATATCATTAGCATAAAACGTCACTAGCTGCTGTAGTTTGAATTAGAAACATGCTATCTTTTTTAAAATAAAACGAGAAAAACAGCGCTACTTGGTAAGCCTGCTGCCATTGTCAGTCAACAATAAATACAGTTTGGATCGTTTGACTAGCCACCACTCGTCACTTTCCATCTGCATATATTGATCATGTCTCATCCACCACTGGGAATGTATAGCTGTGTTACTGAATTGAAACCTTCAATTGGGTCCTGTGGGTGCCATCAGAGCATGTAGCTACAGAAAAAAGAAGGATATATGACAGCTCCAGCTGATGCTTCGGAGCTGATAAATTTTAAGATGTGAAAAAGAATGACAACATTTCTTTACCCGAGTCGTTTCTGACACATTCATGACAGAAACACAATAAACAATAAATTTGTTTTTAGTATATCAGTAAAATTCATATATTTCTTTAAGCTCATTTAAAAACAAAGGGAGATGGCTCAAAGTGCTTGTCGGTCAAGGTCTCGGGTATAATGGTTAATTTATTATTTACGAAAATCGGAAAATTGGAAATTTAATTTTGGATTACGTATTTATTGTTTTGTTCAGGATACCACTTACATAAAAGTTATTTAGAGGAGCTACTCTTGTGAAAAGTTTAGGGCAGAAATAAAGAACGTAATAAGTTTAATCCATAAACCACATTTAGCTTGTTTCTTTTGAATGAGGCTTCAAGTATTTAGTATTAGTCAGTGAAAAAATAGTTGTATTAATTAATTTTAATATCGGCGCGAATGCTGATGGGCTGCAATAAACTACAATGAGGAAGGATGGGAATAGGGAGGCCACCTCCCTGTGCTCAACCACAAATTTCCCTTCCTGCACAAATGTCCCCTTCACCACCTTTACCCCAGCCCACAAGTTACAGAAAAGGTCAAGTCTAAAAATACCACATGTGGGTGCAAAGCATGCCAGGGGCTCCTGCGTGGACATGAGTAATAAATTTCACCAAGAAATGACTGAAGTCCTTGCGGCTGCCCTCATGGTTGACTTGAGAGACCAGTGAGCTTAAAAATAACTTGTTTACAGTCAGTTAGAAGGTTTTCAGGTGATTCTTGTTTTGCAGTGAGTCTGGCAATACTGACAGGTCATTAAAATAAAAAGGTCACAAATCATCATCCCATCTTCTTATAGGCACTTATATTTTGGCTTGGATAAATTGAGGCTTCAGGTGAATCATATTTATTAAATAAAAGAATAACATAATTTGACAACAAAACAAGTAGCTGAGCGCAACTGAGAATCTTTTGTTATTCTAATTAAATTTTATTTACGCTTTTCTGACACTTTACCAGCAATATTTTAATATACAAATAGGAGTAGCTGGGGATTAATCAGTAACCTTAAGGTCACAGTATTACCTTATTAATTATGCAATATCTCAGAGTCACTCGTCGATAATTAGTACAAATCCTCAAGGTTATGAAAGTAGGA
Source organism: Perissodus microlepis (assembly GCF_051167445.1). Taxonomy (NCBI): domain Eukaryota; kingdom Metazoa; phylum Chordata; class Actinopteri; order Cichliformes; family Cichlidae; genus Perissodus; species Perissodus microlepis. The sequence goes on along the minus strand of NC_140467.1, from coordinate 40,145,243 downwards.
CATATATACAGCCGTATACAGTAGTATTCTGAGCTATCCATATATGATTGCAGGATGGTGAAAGCCCAACAGGTAATCATTACACATATTCATTCAGTTAATTTTTAATATGTGAGACTAATTTTATGAGTTGTTTAAAAATGAAAATGTGAATTTGTAGGATTGAACATTATTGATTTGTGCTTTTCATCTTCAGAGATTCATGATCAAGACCTTTGTTTTTGCTGAGTACCAAACATAGCTGTTAACATGAATGAATGCATATAACATAGCATGTAACATGAATGGGGGGAAACTAATAAAATAATAATAAATACTTTGACCAGTAAACAAATTTATTGGACAATTTATTGAATCCATCTATGTGAAAAAAATCTAAATTTAAATTACAATTTTAAAATAAAATAACTTTAATTATTCAATTTAATAAAGTGTGGACCTTGAGCTTTCATTCAGCAGGATTTACAGAAATTTTGCATTTGCTATTTAGGAATTAGTTCCCCATTTTCAGAGGCTGAAAATTAATTGGACAGCTGCTTGACAAGCAGTTTTATAGTTAAGTGAGGCCTGCACCCTTGTTATTTCAAGACTAATCAAAAACCAAAACACATAAATAATAACTACGGTATTTAAAGATTCGAATTCGTATTTTATATCTTTTCGGTGAAATTTCACATATGAGGCCCAGAGAAATATCAATGCACGTGTAAAAGGCCACCATTACACTGAAAAAACAAAATAAACCCATCAGAGAGATGCCAGATCTTTAGGAGAAACCTGATGCTTTCTTAAAAAGAAGAAATGCACTGGCCAGCTCAGCAACATCAAAAAGCTTAAAAGATCACAGAGGACAACTAAAGTGCATCATGACAAAATAGGAAAACAACTTCACATCTAGCAAAGTCAAGAACACTCTCAATGAGGTAGGTTTAGCATTGACAAGGTCTACAATCAAGAAATGCCTTCAGGAATGGAAATACAGCTTGTTTACAACAAGATGCAAACCACTGGTTGCATTCAAGATCAACAAGGTCAGATCTTTCTGTAAAAAGATCTTTGGACAGATGAAACCAAGATTTACTTGTACTACAATCCTGCAAAGAGACAAGTGTATACCACATTATCCGTCTAACATGACTTTCCACAATAATTACCAAATACAAAACACACCTTTCAGCTTTTCATGTATTTTGAAAAGTTTTTTTTTTTTTTGAGACCTGGAATATAAATGTGCCTGTCACTAAAGCGCTTTGGGTCAGCTTCTGTTGTTTAAATGTGCAATGGGCTATAAATAAAACAGACGTAACTTTCAGCACAAAAAGGTTTGGACATTTTCGATCCAATACCATCATTGGTGTCAATAGTATCAATATTTAGATCGATCACCACCTCTACTGCTCAGTTAAGGTCAAATGGTGCAGAACTGTTCAGACAGCCCTTCACAGTGCAAATGGATATAGACCCAAAGCATACTGCAAAAGCAACCCAAGAGTTTCTCAAGGCAAAAAAAAGGATATTAGATACAAAACCTAAGAAAAAGAGACCCCAAATTAAGCAGAAATTGAAGTAAAGACCTAGCAGAGCGTCTCAGAGAAGAAACGTAGTATTTGGTGATGTTCGTAGGTTCTAGACTTCAGGCAGTAATTAACCTTAAAGGATTTTAATTTTAAAGTATCATAACATAAAACTGTGCTAGTCCATTTTGAGTCACTGATAATGAGACTGTGTATAAAAATGGACGTAATTCATGAACAGTTAATATTAAATTGTTGTACAAAACCCTTAAATTGAAGCTGAAAGTTTGCACTTTAATCACATATTGATTCCTTGACTTGATTACACTGTGGTGGTGTGCACATCCAAACGCTTTGTTCCACAAAGACACAATTTTCCCCTTATTTTCTTTTTGGCATATGATCTCTTAAGTATATTTCTCTATGTTGTCATATAACAGTGACTTTAAATATCATAACATTATATTGTTAGAGAACATTTAATATCATGGGGACTTCTCGACCCATTAAGCTACTAACAGAGGCCGTGCAGTTTTCTAATCATCTGATTAATAGGGTTCAGAAAATAGGTTGAAGTAAAATTGGAGTCAAATAAACAACCTAATCACATTGAGTTTACCTGCCTGAAAAATTCAGGGGCTGAAAATCTTTGAAATCTTGTGGAAAAGAACAAAATAAGATAACAATGGTAAGTGAAAATCACCAATCCTTTAATATCCTGTCTCATTTGCAAAAAGAAATACACTTGGTTTATACATTTGGCTTTTGTTCCTTTCAAATATCCTTTCAGCTGTCAAAGTGTCTATGACATCGCACGTGTAATTATGTTTTATATGCAGTTGTTGTGACACTCATACTCCAATTCATAATATACTGAACAGAAACTGGAAGGTTACTGGATGTAAGTGAAGATAATGTACTTTTTCTTCTGTGGCAAGGCAACCCTCTCAGGCCCAAATTAAGTTTTTTGTATCAGGTTGTTAGTTCTTAACTGTTGCAAATCTGCAACGTCTGCCTGGAGAGGGTTAAAACCACTGGGCACTTTATAGTTTAATAGTTTAATGGAACACCTTAGATTCTACTAAGAAATAATGGATGGGTAGAAATTGGTCTGGAAATTTTAAGTGACATTAAAAACAACAGCTTTTTAGGCTGGATACACAGCGCATTTGTCTCTAGTGCTTAAAAAAATATTTTTTGAGACATACTGGTGCATATCATCGGTTTATCAGAGTGTAATTCTAATGTTATCTTCCACAACCTTTGTATAATTACATCAAGTACCAATCTGTTTGTTTGGGTTGTGTTTGTTTCTCAATATGCTGCTCTACTGTTGCTTTTGTCTTATAAGAATACATCACACAGCTTTCTTTGAGACACAATGTGTGTTTTTGAGAGGTGAACTTTCTGAGCTCGCATCTGTTCTGGGACATAAACAGTGATAGATCCAACCCCAAGAATAATGGCAGATGGTCAAAAATGTGCACGCACACACACACAAACACACACACCTATATATGAATAGACATGCACACACATGCATTTCTTGTAGTCCTTTTACAATTTTGCTGAATGGAATAATAACTAGTACTCCAAAAATGTTTGAATCAGGCCGTTTTGAGTAACAATGCAAAAGGTGATGGACCCTAGCAACTCATACTAATCATATTTTAAATTACTCGCATGAAAAAATCTGTTTCTTTTTATTTATTTGTAAGCTCCTCTTACATTTATCAGTGTAAGTGCTAATATTGCAAGAGGAACACTATCAGCACTGTTAATATTAGACAAAAAATAAGGTTTTAAATGACGACTTCATTTATTTAAGAGGAAAAAAATATTTGCAGAATTGTTTTAATTCACCTGAATTGGAGTGTTTTTAAATGACCCCATTTAAGGTCAGACTTTGACTGAAAACTTCAAAAACTTACCTTTTCACTTTTTTCGCATAAGATCAGGTAGTTTTGGCAGGTTTTTTTTCTCTTGTGAGCAAGCACTTAGCGACAACGGGAAGGAAAAACTGCCTTTTAACAGGAAGATATCTCAGGCAGGGAGGGCTTGAAGGGACAGAGACAGGACAAAAAGACAGCCAGAGATTAAAAATAACTATTAAATGCAGAGCTGTCATAAATTAAACCCTCTTTCTTTAACTAGGATGTATTTAAACAATTTTACAACCAGATGAGGATCAGAATAATTTTTATGACATGAAAAACATAAAGCTGTAGAATTCAAAGGTGACTTTCTTTTCTAAAATTACTATGTAACCCCTGAAGGGAGGGCACCGTCTTAAAACACCTTACAGCGGTGCAGGATAACATAGATCACTACGAAACACTTAGGGGTAAGCCTGCTCATTAACTTGCATGTTTTTCAACACAACAACTGTTCTGTTTACTGATGCTGCCATCAGTAATGGCACCGTAGGCTATGGCCAAAACAAATGTAAGTGGGCAGTTGGCAGTGCTGTAATCTCATTTCACAGAAAGCACAAGATTTCTTTTTGCTCAAGGAAAAAATATCTTTAAACTTTTTGAGCAAATTAATTCAGTTGGCTCCACATTTTAGTGTTAATATATTTTATCATTTACAACTTGTGATTTCGAGCCTTTAAGTAAATAGTCCATGATATACAGAATGCCTTTTGTTTCATAAAATACACAAATTCTACACTTGAAATCACAAGATGGTTTCGCTGATCAAACTTTTCTGTTCATTAACCTTTCCTTCTACAGATATTGGGGAAAACGATATGGGTAAAAATAATTTTAAGCATATAAATTTATATTTATATATATTTAATCGGGAAGAGAATAGAGGTATAATATATGCAGCTAGTGTAGTGATACTGTGTACAACAAATGATAAACCTTCATTATGATTCAAATTCAATGTTCAAAGCTGGACAAAATTTGGCCATTTTCACTCATTACTTCACACTTTTTAGTATTTTGGATTGGCATTTCTTTTTTTTTTGGTTATGTGAAATAAAATATTCAGTTGGTTTACCATTTTAAATCTTTTTGGACAGCTGAATACAAAGCTGTTGCATTTTTTTCTTTGTAATATACACAATGATGCATGTAATCTGAATCTATTAAGAATACACAGTACAAAAGTGTCTCTCCAATTTCAAATTCTCCTCTCCATTTTTCTTTTTTACAAATCCAGCACTCACTTGGATTTCACATAATGACAAATGTGACTATACTGATTACAACTGTAAAGGGATCATGTGGCTCACAGCAGTAACTGCACATTAGTGCCTCTGACAGGGTACCTCAAAGAATGAAGTTATAATCACTGAGAGCTGACTGATCAACTTTATGATGCCTGAATTACGGCATCTAAGAGAAGGCAAGATGCTGGTTGTGTAAACTCAAGAAAGAAATAGTCCATAGTGATCTTGAATGTCATTTGAAGGTACAGGAGGTGGTTACACACATAACTGTCTTCGTATATATCAAATGTGATGTGCATGTGTAGGTTTTTGTTGACAGTTAAACAGCTCACCAATCAGCCCCCAGCAGCTGAACTGCTTCAATTAATCACTGCAGAGTATGAGCTGAAAGTCTTAGAGCACCTCCCATTGATACATAAAATTTGCTTGGAGCATAAGTAATAGATTTTTTGCAATGGATGCATAACTCTTTCTTATGTACGGTCAGGCGAAAGCTGAGTTCATCTTCACTCTTCATAAGAGGCCTTTTAAGTGGACACAGAGAAACTAATCATCATAGTAGTACCTTTTATATTGTTAATGCTTCTGCACAGCAGTGATAGAATGCAAAGCGAAATATAAATTCATCATGTCTTCAGAGAACAGAGCCCAACAAAGAATGCAAACCTGGAGACTTAGCTTCCATCATGTTACCTTTTTGTCAACCATTGACTTATATGCATTGCAGAAGCCCCAAGAAGTGGCAAGCCTTAATGTATTTTGTGCTTTCATTAATTTTCAGATGCACTGTTGACGTCGCCCCATTTAAATGATGAATATTCTGCTTTTCAAGAAGATTTCATGTCAAAAAAGAACCAAAAAGTAAAAAGTGTATGAGTGCAGAAAAACACTCCTCATCACTTTACATTCTCATTGTTAAATCATAAGTTGAATTACCTTACTTGACCTGAGGTGAACACACCTACCTGTACTATGAACAAAGCACAGTATCTTACTTTAGTAAGCTATTTTCACCATGTAGTGGCTACAATGGGTAGCTCTGATTTAGCAGCAGGGTCAATTTTGACAGCAAATTTCCATTTAGTTTTAGTCATAATTTAGGCATCTAAATGATTTTCATTTTCTTAGACTAAATGTCATTACAGTAGACTAAATCTAAAGTTGACTCAATTAACTAACATATTAAATTTGAACGTTTGTCATGTTTTAACCGGTGAGAGCAAGCATCTTATTTTCCTTGTCCATATGTGACATACGTGCGATATGAAGTTTGTCCATATATCTTCTCCTTATTTTCCTCCCAGGAACAGATATTTTGTTGCCTTTTCATGAGAAACACAAAGTATGGGAGTTAATAAAGCTTGCTTTTGGTTCTGTAGCTATCTAGCTTCATGTTTTCGGTTCCGGTAGAAAAACCTTTGACGATTTTTTTTTCCTTTCTAACTTTTGTTGTTTAAATGTGTAAGACCCAGAAATTCAGTGGTATTGAATGCTCTGATAAAGCAGGCAGAAGTAATGCCAGCCTAATTTAGTTATTACATTCAAAAATTTGCTGGCACAGACATTTGGATTTATAAGTGTCTTTGTGTATTTAATGCATTGTAAAATTGTTTATGTGTTGAAAAAAAAAAATCATCCACCGTAACTGTACATTTTTTTCTTTTTTCATATTATTTATTTATATATTAATTAAAGTTTAAGGGCTCCTCAACAGGGAATAGAAGTCAGAGATGAACGGAAACCACCGCCAATAATTATTGAACACTAGTTAGTTTTTGGAAAGACGCTGTTTCAGTTAGTGAATTTAAAGCCTCGTTTTTAAGCTATGAGCAGGGCAAGTATTCCCATGACAAGGAAGAAAGGCCATTCTTGCTCTTTTAATTCTTGCTCACTGGGGGCCTCATTACTCAGTGGTTGTAGTGAGAAAACACCAAGTTAAACAAGAAATGTCTTCTGCTTCAGCAACTTCTGCAATGTCTTTTTCAGACAGTTTGGCCACTCACAAGCCTGTTTAAATGATCTCCTGTTTTTGTGGCTTGGGTAATTGATGCATGTCTCATTACTGGCAAATTTTAGAGTACTTGCTCAGCCTGTTTCAGAGAACTAGTGAGAGATCTCTCATCTTTAATTAACCTATACAAATCAGATGCAGTGCGTGTCCTGTAGCAGTGAAAGAGAGAGAATGTCTATGTCAGTGCTGTGAACAGGTGAATGCCATCAGATTAGTAGGAATAAGGATTAAAGATGTATTTTAGGAATACCCCTCTCCAATATATACAGTAGGTGCCCCCCATTATATAATATTATAATGGGTGGTACCTCTGTGACATTTTAGATTTTTAATCTGTTTGCTTGTAGGTTGTTTTAATTCCCCTGGTTTCCTTAAGTGTTAAATTGTTCTGTTTTTAGTCTGTGTATTGTTTAGTTAATTCCAGTTTCATTTTGTTAGCCACCTGTATGGCATATTTTGCATTTAGTCTTTCTTCCCCTTTGCTTCTGTTCACCTGTTCTTCACTTGTGTGTGCATGTTCACCTTCTCTCATTACATTGTGTATTTTTTCAACACTGCACTTCTTTTATTCTCAATCAGATTGTCTGTGTATGCTCCCGGCCTAAATTCATTTAGCTCTTTCACTATTTGGGTTATTTTTTTATGAATTTTGTTGTTTGGTTTGGACTATCCACTGAATTCCTTTTCAGTTAATTCAGCTTGTCTCCATTTGGGCCCTCATCTTGCATATGTCAAAGCAAGAGATGGATACGGCTGTAAACTTACTTAAAGCTGAAATTCTGTTTTAAACCTTGAGTGAAGAATTTAGGTAATAGTGTTTGGTCTTTTGAAACTGGACGGGAGAGATGAGAAGAGCTGACAGAGAAACCAGGAACCGTCTTGGCTCGCTTAATTGAGCAGTAAAGCTCAAACATCGATAGTTGTCATATTCACACCCTGCTGTATTGTGTGTTTTACTTTAAATGGCACCATAATTTACAAAATTGCCATCATTATTATCAATTACAATTATCATTATCAACCATCATTCTGTATGTACTGGCTCTGTAGTGCAGAGTGAATAAATGAGCTGCTTCTTCTCATCATTCCGTATATACAGTAATATGACTTAAAACTAAAGATTGAGACAATGAATGTGTTGCTAATGTCTGTATTGTACTGAGATAATTGTGGAAGTGAGAGGTACATTTTCTCTGTTTCTATACGACTAGAATCTTTATTTTTAAAGCCAAAGTATTTGTCCATTTTACTACTAGAAACAAGTGTGCTAGTGCAGGTTTAAGGCACGTCTGCATTGCCTTCACATTTCAAACCCAAGGCTACATCCATTTTTTATATAGTCTAGCACAATATGTACTACAATATGTTAACAAGATGCAGTATAGTCAGCCACAGATGTGCTGGATTTGTGCAGGAGGGCTGTTACTTTATTATAGCTGTGCTCCAGCGTTGTGCCAGGCTGTGTTGTATCACATCACAGACCATGATCTGGCAGTCTTTACATCATAAAGGTTCGGGCCTTTCTCTGATTTGAGCCTGATGATAATCCTTTCTCAGTCGGTAGTGTGACAGGTTTGCGTCTGCTGTTCACAGACAGCTGAGCTTGTTTGTTTTCTGTAATCATCCAGCCACTTGTCCTTTATCCTAGACCTTGTCATTACACCAGCATCCATCAGGCCATCCATCCAATCCATTTATCCAGGGCCACATTGAGGTAGTAGCTGGCACTGTAAAGAAGTCCAACATTCCTCTTTCCAGCAAGGTCTTCCCAAGCTAGATAAGAAATCCAATCTGCCTAGTGTTCGGAGTCTATCCCAGAGTGTCCTTCCACACAGACGTGCCCAGAAAACTCTATAAAGTACATGTAGGACTGCCTCCATGTACTTGTTCAATGCGTAATGATCTATTTTCCTAATCTTATATTGAAAAGTCAGATAATGCCCTTCCATTCAGTTGCACTGATCAAATCACTGTTCCACTGTTTGAAAACTATGAGAGGACTCAAACAAGACAACCCTCAATTAGAAGGCTATGAAAAGAGGATGCTATACCAAGGAACAAAAAAACCAGGATGGGAACAACACGAGATGTCCTGAGTAATAGATTTCATTACCCACACTACACTGGGGAACAAGACATTGGTTGAACATTTAGAATAATTGAGATCGTTCTTTGTGCTTAGGGGAGTTGCGTAATGATGTGGATAGATTGGTCGAGAGGCTGTCATCCATGGAGTCAGATGTAGATCACAGACAACCTCAACGTAAAAAGGACTTGACAGTGATGAAGTGACTTTTTGAAGCAATGCCTGGAAGCAGATTTAAAAGGTATTTCTTTGTAAGTGAATGGGAAAACAGGGTGAGCTTCTCTGGATAAGTAGCCTTCACAACACTGCAGCCACCTTTTACCTTATTGCAAATGTTTAACAGCATAAATGTATATTTTTTTAATATTCTGTGAAGTAATTTCTATCAATATTTTTTTAAACAGGACAGAAAGATAACAGTTTATCTATATCTGGGGGTTTAGCAGATTTTTTTTTCTGATAACCGGATTTTATCTGAGGTTATTTCACATTAAAATTTGTTTTTTTCCCAGAATGACAGTATCGCCAATCACAGTTTGCGAGGATTCAAAATTTAAGATTCACCACTACTCACTACACAGGACGAACGTTAATTCAACCATTCAAGGTAGTGACTGGTGTGCCATTAATGCAGCAAATACAAGCACTGAAGACCAAATCCTAACATTGTTTTCAATATGCTACTAAATTAGATTAAAAAAGAAAATAGGTGGGAAAAGTTTAAGAAGAGACCCAAAAAACAGTCTGTATCAAAACTTCTCAGTTCTTTTTAAACATATAAATAACCTTTGGTGATTTGGTAATTAAAACTTTAATTAATTCAATATGATTGTGGGGGTCTTGTATAGAACACATTGAGCTCATTATGCACTAATTATGTGCAATTTGAAGTCTATTTCACAGTTGAGCAGGCTACTGAACTTTGTCTTTATCCTGCAGTTAACTGTTTACAACCACAATGAGAAGCTATGGACTCTGGATAAAGTCTGGGGTGAGTGAGAACATTCATGACCATCATCCCAGGTTTGCTGTAGCTGGACAGATTAAGAGATATACTGTGCTTAGTTTAGGACACCTTGCCTATTGCAATAATTAACAGATTGATTCTGCTCTTCTATTTAACACTGACTGAAATGCTGAAGGTTGGAGTTGGGGGTGGAAACATAACATTTTAAGGTGCAGGTAACTGATAAAGTTGTAGTAACCAACAATAATTTGAAATGGCATCTGTATCAAATAGGAACTGGAGAGTGTGCTTAGTTTGTATGCAAGTGTTTTGGGTGTGTGTATGCTGTGCAGATGAGTGTACATGTGTGACAAATTGGTAAAAGATGATGCTGTCATTTTAGATTAAGTAGAGTGACAAGCTTCAGAGCTTCATTTTACACAAGAATCCATTGGATCAAAACTCACACACATACCTGCCAGATTTATACCATCTCTACCTCTGCTTCTCAAACACTGCAGAGAAACCACAATTGCAGGGGCTGGCAGTCTACATTCAAACAGAAAACATTTCACTCTGTAGAATCTGCCATAAATTCCTACACAGCATTGTTTTGGGGCTGTGGGGGCACACTATCATTCATTGTTTAGCAGTGCATTAATTCTATTAGTTTCTATCTGTGAGTAGTATTGATGTCTACATCTATATTGACATGTATCACAAAGTATTAAGGTCTTCTACCACAAATCTTTTTGTGTGTGTCATCATACTGTTGTTTTTCTTCCATTACTTATTCTGTTATTTATTTTGAATTTAAGTATCAGTCACCCAAAAAAGTAAGGACCCACTTAATACATAAAAGCTTTAGCCCTATAAATACTAAAAGAACAGAATGAAGCTACAGCACAAAAAAGCATTTTAATTTTCATATTTAGAGCAAAAAATCCTTGCACATCCTCCTTATTTTTTGGGGCAGTTTTTTTGCCATATTTCAGAATTGTTCTAAATGATGCAAACACAGACGTGTGACGGGAAATAACCGACAAACTAAACAAGACAATATGCTGAAAACTGTACCTTTTTGTTGTTAATTGTAGATGTTTGGTGAAATATTTTGCTGGATCTCCGAGGAGAAAGAGCATTTAAAATTTTTTAAATATGTACGTATATATATCACAAATAGACAGTGTTGAGAAAAAAGTGACATTTATGAAGAAGCATAATCCATTGAGAAGTTGCTATTAGATTACACTGGAGGTGTCAGCCGAATAATGATTATGAATCCCACGGGGATTATACAGGGAGAATGTCAAATTAAATCATAATATGCGGCACTTCTGATGAACTCTGTAAGTAACCCCCCCCCCCCCCCCCCAAAAAAAAAATAGTCTTAAGAGAGGTATGCTAAAAACTGCAAAACACTAACCTTCTGCGATTGCATCAATAGGTGATGAAAAATACATTAGATTGTGTTCTTTCTGCCATGGGTTGCAGGTAGGGATGGGTATCGTTTAGGTTTTATCCGATACCGGTGCCAAACCGGTACTTTTGAAACGGTGCCGGTGCTTAAACGGTGCTCAAACCGGTGCTTAAAGAATGGAGAACACAAAATTGGTCCAAAAACCTCTGTTTTTTTGTAAAAAGATACCAATGTTAGCCTTTTCTGCAGCTATGGGGCAAATATGGTATCACTCTTGGCTGGAAGCAGTGCTTAAACAATGGAAAAAACACAAACTTTGTCCAAAAACCTCTCATGTTTAACTGTTTCCCACTTTTTCTTTGGTCATTTTAGCCTTTTTGGCCAGGGTGAAGGGAGCATCTGCCGTCAAACAAGAAGACAGCTGCATGTAGCTATGATGATGTTTGCTAGTTCACCTTACATGCATTAATGTAATAATGTGGTTAGCCTACTCAACGTAAATTACACACGAACAACATTAAGCTACTCACGCAGAGAAGAACGGCTGCTGCTGCCATCATCATCTGTCATCATTCTTCTACACTGGCAGGGCTAGGGGCCAGGACTCTAATATTCGGGTTTTTGGGGGATGTTGTAAACTCCGGGTCCGATAACAGGCACCACAGCCGCAGTATCAGCTTAAAGCACTTGTTGCAGGCTGCTGAGTTTGCATATTTTGCTGTGAAGTACAGCCAGACTTTTGACCGCTTCGCCTTGGGCATTTTTAATCTGTAGCTCTGCTCTAAAAGAACGTACGTACCTGGACCCGCCTACTATCCTCGGAAACATAAAATGATTGGCTAGATTGGTGTATCACAGCTCAGGAAAAAAAAAAGCACCGAAATAAAGCACCGAAATGTGCGCTGCTTTTCGGTCTGGTTACTACCGTTTATGACAGAACCGGTGCCATCATGGCACCGGATACCGGTACCCATCCCTAGTTGCAGGTTAGAGGAACCAAATACAGACACATGAAGCAGGTTGATTAAACAGAAGGAAAGCCACTTATTTAGACCGGTGCTCAAAACAAAGTGAAAATAATAACATGTAATAAAAGTCAACTCAGGTGAGGCAGCAGAAAACACCAGAAAAGCTGAACAAACAATGCAAAGGCAGGGCTATTTATACACATGAGGAAAATAGAGAAGCGGAGACACCGGGGGGCAAACTAGACACAGGTGTAGACAATTAAGGCAATACGCGACAATTAACTACCAAAGTAAAATGCAAACTCAAAGTCAAAGAATTACTACTACACAGAGACTATAGTAAACAAAAGGAACACACTGAGAAAACAAAGCACAAATAACAGACTGTATGCACAGTAACTGGAACTTAAATAAAATAAGAACAAAAAGGATTAAAATAAGAGTGTACAAATAGTTCAAAACCCCAAGCAAAAACAAGCTAGCAACAAAAAATCTCAGCGAAACCATGTGAAGAAACACCAAAAAATAATCAAAATGTCAATACAATATACTAGGACACAAGTACGGTTAGAATAGTACAACCTGTAGCTTAATTTGTTCTATTTGACTATTGGCGCATAGATGGAAAGCTGCCCACACAAGAGCTTAAAATACCACGCTGCCTAACAACAACAAAACACAATAGTGGAGCGTTCGCACTAAATTAGAACAGTGTGAAAAGGAAGGACTACAACTGCCACTTATGGGGTGCAACCACGTCAGTAGGAAAAACACAATCTGAAGGAAAGTGGCTAGTTAAAAGCCATGTGAGCTATCTGTAAAGCTTAAAGTAAAATATTAATTGACTATTTTGGTTTGCATGGATTGTGACTTTTTTTCTTTTTTTTGCTTTCATTAAAAGCTCCATTTGATGTTGTTGACCAGTTTTCCTACACATCCGGCAGACGACTGCTGCAGACTTTTTAAAAATATATTCGAACCTTCTGGGAGTCTGGATGGATGATGATGGAAAATGGTCCCTTGGAGACCGAGTATTTTTCAATCTTGTAGTTGATAGGTTTATAAAGCAGAAAGTCATGGTGTGATTTAGTATATAACTGCTTTTTATTTATCTGAATCCTTCATAAAAATTTACTTCCTATATGCCTGTGTATAGCAGTGGGGGAACACGCAGCCAATCACAAACAGATCTAGGTGTGCTGATATAAATTTACCGATCTTGATATGAAGCACTGTGAGTGAAGAAGACTGCGGTGACAAGGACAATGATAGGCAACAGTAGGCGCTTAGCACACACCTGTCACACACAGTGAATCAGGGTTGACAACCCCTCAATTATTGGCAAGACGGGTGACAGAGCAGCAGAGAGACCAAAGAAAAAAGTGAGAAAAGAGTGAGAGGGAGGAAAAAAGAATAAACAGATAGAGATAAGAGTGGGGGTTGTAAACGCTGGATAAACAATTGCCTTGTGTGAAATGGAAAGCACAGAGCAGCTACAACAGTTGCATTAGTGACCCCATGAGAGCGAGTGATATAGAGAGAGACTGTTGGCATCAGATGCTCACACTGTCAGCAGTAAACACAACTTTCAGCAACTGAAGATTACAACTTCTGCAAGTGCCAGGTCAAATACACACTCTCAGCATTGAGCTTCTTCTCCTGTGTTTTCCATTCAGCCTCCTTTGCTAAACACAGTCATTTTCATGAGTGTAATGCATTTGCATATCTAAGCATATGTATTATGTTGCTTTAACCTCCTAGCACCTGGCGTCCACATATGTGGACATCACATTTTGGGTTATTTAGACCAAAATACTCAAATTTGCTCTACATGGGCCTGATATCCACTTACGAGGACATTATACTGCTACTGTTCTATCAAAATTTTAAATGAATATCCTCATTTGTGGCTCTCATTTTTCTTAAAAACAAAAAGAAGGTAAAAAAAAATAAAAAATCTGGCCCCAATATGCCCAAATATCAAAGAGAAATTAAAAATGCATGTCGTGGAAGAGTTCGGGTTTTAGGAGATTAAGTCATTTCCTTGTGTCATACATAACCTGATAATTAACATAATTTACAAGTGTTAGAATGAAGTGCAAGAAAAATGCCTTTTCTTATCAGTCAGATAATAAAGGAGATGAGAAGATGACAGAAAATACAAGTCTTACAACTAACTACAACCCAAAAAAGTTTAAGTGGGAAAATAACTGCAATATTTAATATACAACCACATTTCCTGGACAAAAAGATGTGCATGAGAACAATAAATACACAGAGTGATTCAGCAGACTGGAGGAGGGGATAATAACAATCAACAGAGGCATGACATAATAACACTAATAACTCTGTCTTACCACCCCTACAATGTACAGTGCAAATGTGTCCCCTGGTCAAATGTTAATTTGTATTGTGGTGTCATGGTGCATTTGTGGCTCAGATTAGATAGAAATGCATTGGGTGTGCTTGTGGTATACAATCTGGCTACATGTGTGAGTCTTACTGTGTAATTTGTTGAATATTGTGATTAGCAGTTATTTTTCAAACTTTTTAAAAAAAGAATCAGTGAGTGTTGTAAAACTGCAAAATTTAGCTGTGATTCAAAAATATTACTGATATAGTCAAAATGATAGTATTGTCATCCTGCAACTTTCAAAACAAGTGACAGTGTTGTTCTTTTACCTGCCCCATCATAAACAAGTACAAGCCTATAATACAGAAAGTGGAATAAATAAAAGCTACTGGTCTGTACCTTAAACTGCACATGCAGGGCAACATAAATGACAGACATTATACTCAGACACCCATCGATCCATTTTCTGCCACTTATCCAGTTCTGGGTCACAGTGATAGCAGTCTAAACAGAGACACCTACGCCTCCCTCTCCCCAGCCACCTACTCCAGCTCTTCAGGCAGGACGCCATGCTATTCCCGACCCAGCAGAGCGATATAATCTCTCCAAGCGTGTCCTGAGTTTGCCTTGTCCCAGTTGGACATGCCTAAAACACCTCACGTACGAGGAGTCCCAGTCAGATGCCTGAATCGCCTCACCTTGCTTCTGTCATTATGGAGGAGTAGAGCTCATCTCTGAGCCCCTCCCCGAACACGGTCCTACCATATCTGAGAGAGCACAGACACCCTTTGAAGGACACTCATTTCTGCCACTTGTGTTGTCAGTGTCATTCTCTCGGTCACTACCTGCAGCTCGTGGCCATAGGTGAAGGTAGGAACTCAGATCGACCTCGAAATCGACAGCTTCACGTTAATGCTCAGCTCTCTCTTCACCATAACAGATTGGTACAGTGTCCGCATCGCTGCAGACACTACTCCAATCCATCTGTCACTCCACTCTCCCCTCACTTGTGAACGGGACCATGAGATACTTGAACTCCTCTACTTAGGATGACAGATTGTTCCTCTTTATGTGTGACTGCACAGCATTTTTTCCTCCCTGTCCCCTTGCCTATCCCACATCTTGAGACAATGAACAAGATTTTGAGTAGTTCACATTTTGACTAGAATGGATTTTACCCAGTGTATATGAAGGGAAGGCTTTATATTATAGTCGAAAGAAGGTTAGCGTCTCTAACGCCATACTCAGGGCATCAGGGGAAGTTACAAGTCACTGAAAATTCACAAGCTTTGCAAATTATGTCGAATATGATGGAAACTAGTGCACGAAAAATCAAGCTGCAGTACATTCTGAGAAATAGAGTTTTTGTCTTTTTGTTCGAGTTATTTTTCAATTTCGCATGGGGGGGAAAATATGAGTGTATGTGTGGATAATTGGATAAAAATTGCTGTCAGCTATAGCTCAAAAATCGTATGCCAATTTAAGGATACACCCAAAAAGTGTTCCCAGACAGAAGAGTGAAAAAATAGTACAATAAAATTCAGACATCTTGGCAATAGGGCTGCCACAAACGATTATTTTGATAGTCGACTAGTCACCGATTATTTTTGCGATTAGTCGACTAATCAGATCCATTGGATCCATTGGACGTAAAACGTACAGCTTATTGCAGCATGCATCTGCTCTTATATAACTATCATTAGCTTACAGCTTTAAGTGTTTAAGGTATGTGCTAACTAAAAATAAAGACAAGATGATAGTTTATTAAATTTTAATGAAATTACAAATGCAAACTAAGGTGTCAGTACAGTTGTAGATGGACCAAATAGCATATGGCAACGGACGGATACCTCATACTCTTACTCCCTGAAACACCTACTGAATCTCAGTCAACAAAACACACATATACTGAAACTTTAGTTATCATAATGAAGCTATGATAACACAAAGAACATTACAGATGGTTGAGTAATATTTAAAAATTAAGCATTTTCCACTGAAAAATATCAGATGTTTACTATTTCTATCAAAATATTTCCACAGTGAAAACTGACATTAGCGTGTTGTTTTCAGGCCATGTGCCGCTCCAAACCAACAAGCATGGAAAAGGAAAGTGGCCTATAAAATGCTTCACAGAATCTGTACTGATGCAGGCTTACAAACCATAAGCTGTGAATGCGTAGCACCTGTTTTGTCTCTGATATGGAGGAAACAGTTCATGAAGAAAAGTGCTTCATAAATCATGTTTTTCTTTTTTTGATTTTCTTAATAAATCTGTCTGACAGCAGTATAAATAACTGAAGACGTTGGTTGAAGTTCATTTCTCTGTTGCAGAAAGAAGAAGGCCTCTCCAACCTTGCTGTATTTCTACCATTTAATTAAAAGGCCCTTCAAGTTTTACAAGTGTGACCCTAAGCCAAGTTACTCTCACCGTGGAGTGGGAGGGCACTGGTGCCAGACTGGACTTGGACCAGAAAGAAGTGCAGGGACACTTTGATGCAGTATTAATCTGGGATATTTCCAAAGAATAGTGCTTCTTTTTGTTTTTTGCTCTTTTAGATAAATGTATTTTTAAACTCTTTTAAATACTCACAAGTTTTCATGTATTAACATAAGGTTTTGTACATTCACATGACTGTATTTGGTGGATCTTGACAGAAGAGAACTGAACCAAATTTAAAGACAACTGAACTGGAAATTAAGCTGATCTGCCCATTCAGTTCCCCTTTTGTGTAGTTTTTGTTCTGTTGTGTCTGGATTGATGCGCTCAATAGTTTGTATGTATTTGAGTTCATACATTAATGTAATGTAATAGTATTATTAATGACTAAGTTGGGGGCTGTGTGTTATATTAGGCTAAGCCACTGCAGATATTTTGGCACTTCTTGTTCAGTGTTTTTTTCTGTCTTGCACTCTTTCTGCAGTCCTATGCATTTTAATGTCGTTGCACCAGTAACACAGGCCTTGGATCTTCTGCACAACTTGGGACTGAGCACTGGGAAAGTATTTATACTACAGTAATTACATCTGTGCAGGTTTTTTTTTTTTTTTTTTACATTTATTTGCATTATTGACTGTAAAAGTGATTTTTACTTTCCAGGATAAATAACCCAAAAGATAACTGTGTTCTCTGCCAGATTATTATTTCCTTAAAAACAAAGAAACCCGCTAATGTACTAAAAATATTAGAAGTTTTACATTATGAAACTTCCTACCATTCTTCACCTGCATATGCATGAAAGGGGGGGGGGAGATATGACTTATAAAATTAAGTACTCATCAAATAATTTATAATTGACACAATGTGCCCTTTACAACTCTTCTGTCATTGTAGCAGACAGATACTCATTAATCTCTACTGTATGTACTCGCACAGCAGCAGATTGAGGGCATGGCAACGAAGCATGTCTGCCAAAAGTCAGCAATTTCTGTTTGGATTTGGGGGAAGAGCAGGGGAAACAAAAACAATGTTGGAGTCTTGTCAATTCACCTAACAATGATAAACACGTAACACAAAATGACAAGCTGTCCTCCATCACTGCAGCAGATCCAGACAGCCATCTGCGAGGAGTAATGCAGCCTGTCTAGTCTCTGCTCCCCGCCAGTTACTCTTCTGCTCAGTTGTTTGTTTATTTATTTATTTATTTATTTATTTATTTCAAAGTTGGGAGGAAAGTGCATTGTCATCCAATATTTGCTCTTTGGAAATATTATCAGTAAGGACAGACTGAAACAATAACTCCATTGCAGCACACTCTGTGTTCCAACAACCACATGATGCTGCGTGTTGATGCAATATGTGCAAGTCATGAATTTGTCCACTGGAAGGGAAGCTTCAGATTAGATCTTTTTTTAATGGAAAAGACCAACAAGTCTATCAGAATAATGACAGAAGTGATACAAAAACAGCACCTAAAATAGACCAAGCATGTAAATAACTGTAAGAAATTAGTTCAAATTGGGAGTACACCGCCTCTGGCCCTGTGGTAGCTGGGATAAGCTACCGTGATCAACCAAGTTACTGATCTAGAGCATAAAGTAAGCACCATTGTATTTGAGAGAGTGCCAGACATGCAGACAAACACATGGAGAATAGAAAAAGTGACTTTCATGAAAGGATTCGCAATACAGAGTTCAGGAAATAGAGTGTGATTACATTCGCTGAGCAGTGAGAACTGGATCCCTGTTGTCACTGCTTATAGCCTACTGTTTCCTGCCAAGCAGATGCAGGTGGGAAGTCTGTACCATGAAGAGAGCCAGCCGAGAAAATCAAAGACATCCAAAGAAATAGTTTTTACTGCTGTCAATCTGTCAAATATAAAGTATACATCAAACACCTCAAATGTGACTTTACATGCTGTGGGATTTAGAATTTGTGTAAGCAATTATACAAAGTCAGTCACTATCAGTACCAAGCAAAGAGGTCTTAATTAGAAACACAACAGCTTTAAACATGTTGCCTCCTGCTTGCTGGATGGAATCCATTACCATTATATCCGGCTTTTTAACATAATCAGTATCGCAGCATTATATCCAAAGCTCTATTTTACATTTTTTCACACATCTAATGTCTTCAGGGACAAAGAAAGTTTTCCTTGTTTTACTTTCCAGGTCTACAAATTATTTCCTGCCAAGACTTTCCTGTACATTGTCCCAGCCATACAATTTCCATAGCAGCCCCAAAAGAGCCAGCGTTACTGTGCTCAAAATTAGGTTGTACAATTTTTAAAAGAGATTTAAGGCTCCTAAAAACACAAATGGAGCTGATTCACTTTGTCTGCAGCATTATACTTAACTCAATAGAGAAGTGTAGCTCAATTTGGAAGAATGACAGCTTAATAACATGTACTAAAAATGATGGTTTTGACCACTCTGACTGACAATACTTGTAACCATGTCTCAAACTGCAATTATGATATTTGTTTTCCTGCGGTTTTGCTTTGATTGCGGATTATGTTTAGTTTCATTTTGCATTTTTCACATTTCCCTCCCTTGATTTTAGCTCTAAAGTTAAAAGAAGAAAGAAAAACTTTTTAAAGAGAAGAAGATAGATTTTTATTATCTTTTTAAGTTTCTTATGAGCAGTGTTCAACAGTAATGTATTAAGCATATTTTATTTACCATGAGTAATCTAAGAAATTACTATTTCTAAAACAGTTATGCTGCAGGTAGTACTGCTGGATTATTGCAGTAGCAGTTTTTATCAGATCTGTTTTTGTTTTTGTTCGTTTTCCTTGCCATCACCACAGGTCCGCTCAGGTCATGTCAGCCACACGGCAAAAAGCTAAATGAAGAATGCAAGAAGATGTGAAGGGAGAAAGTTGTACTTTGAACAGCTGGAAGTATTTTCAATATTTTTAGTTTGTCTTGGTCAAAAATGCACAGAATATTGTCAATTCTTTTTGAACTTTGTTTCAGCAGGAGCACCTTTCAACCGTGAAAGCTTTCTGATTTGATAGCTCAACAATGTGAAATTTGCTGAAAAATACACTCGCGTTGACAGTAAGGCCTCTACCATCAGTAATGCACACTCATATAAATTGGATTTTAGAGCAGGACACGGAGGTGGAAAGACCTTAAGTGAACAAGATTTGAAAAGGCTCGGCACTTGTCAGGATTCATTGGCTTCAAGATAGCAGTTTGGGTGACTGTTGACTTCTCTAAGATCAATAAATGGAAATGATTCAGGCTTAACATTTTAATAATAATAATAATAATAATAATAATAATAATAATATAGGAAAGTAGTCTTTTTTAAAGAATTAGGTAACGATAAGTAACATTACAAAGTAATACCTGAGAGCTCGTGGGTTTTAAGCATAGCTTTACATGCGTCTAAGCCATGGCAGCTTATGCTCAAGTGGAGCTTGTTTCGCAGACAAGCTGAAACCGCACATCATAAATCTCATGTTAGTATAAATTTACACATCGAGGCACATGTAGACCGAGGTGTGACTGAATACACATGCCTCGAGGGAAACAGATGGAGAAGAAATGAAGAGAAGATGATCGTGTCATCTGTGGGTGACAACACTTCCAGAGGAAGCACGATGATGATGATGCCACACTCAAAGTATAACATTTGAAGAAGGCTCCGATCTCTCACAGCTCCATTGCCATGGTAACAGCAAAGTGATGCAAAAGCTGGATCTCGCTATAAACTCCTGAAAGTTCTTTAGGGTCAGAATGCTGCAGCGGATTTATATGTACTGTTTTATATCCTACATTTGAATTCTGTTTGCAGTGGAAATGATTAATTTTTAGTTTGTGACCTATCGATCTGCATATATGCTTCTTATTTGATGAAGAATAAAAATGCAGTAGAAGACACATCACGGTGGTAGTCATTAGTCATCTAGCTTTTAATATAGGGGCAGTGGAAAGGCAGCAGAGATCTGATGTGTTTTAGCTATTTCCATATCTCTTAACCACACCCAGCAGCTCTGTTTTAGAAGTAGTACAGAATCTTAGGGTGCATTTCCACCAGAGAAGTTATTCGATCCAGCACTGCTGTGGATAAACTTAGCTAGCACCTGCATTATTGCATACTGTATTATTGTTAGCCTGCCAAAATAAATGGATGATGGATATCAGTGGAACAAAGTTTAACATTTGATGGAATTTTTTTTCTTTCTTCTTTTTAATTTTTTTTTTTAGTTTGATTAACTCGATTCAGGCTCGTTTCTCAGAACAAATATCAGGTTAATAGAAACTGTAAAAAGCTTACATATATAGGAAAGCTTAACGTGGTAGAGCTTGTGGTGATATCCAGATTCGACGTATCGATATGCAGTATCTCTAGGTTTTAGTTAAAAATGATTGATTACCACTTGTTTCAAAGCTGTTTTTAATCACTGGCTTTTCATCTCAGAAGACACTCACACAAAACACATTTTGTACTGAAACAATACACATTTCCTACTGAAGCAGGAATGGGTGAAAGTGATTGAATCTTGGCACTATTTCAGCTTTTGCTATAAGCCTGATTTGAAATAATAGAGAGTATTTATAAAAAGAAACTAAAAGGGCCGATAACTGCCTCAGGAGTCAGTGAAGACCAATAAAGAAATGATATGATGAAAAGTAATATATCAGTTTTACTTACTATTAACGATTAAAAGTATATGTGAACTATGCACTAGCTATTCATTCAATGCCTTAAGACCAGTAAAACAAGGTCCAGTGTATTCTTTGTCTGACTAAAAGCTATTTAATGTATTAATTATAACAATCAGTCATCAATATTCTCATACAATAAACATTTGTATGAAGACTTTTACAGCAACCCACTTTGTTCCCTGTCATCTTGGTTTACATCAAATATTTGGAAATATTTGTTTTACATTATTACATTTACATGAGCGATTTATCAAATAAAATCTGTCAAATTTCCTTGATATTTATACTTTTACAAAGAAATAGCTTTAACTTGTCTTGGTAAACCTGAATCCAATAAATAAAAGTGCACTGAGGTGAGCAGCAGTAATGAAATAGGTTACATAATTGTTAAACTATGCAAAGCGGGGAGTCTGGAATGAAGAATCCACATGAGGTCTTACTTCAAAAAATATACTCTACAAGCAAAATGTACTGTTGTTGAACAGACACAGGATTTACTTTGACTGGCGGTAATTAACAAGCACTATTTGATTTAACGCCTCTAAATCAGTTCTGCATTTGCATTGGCATATATATATATATATATATATATATATAAAAATTCCCCACTCGCCCCTGTGGCCGGTCAATCCTTCAAGCTCGGGTCCTCTACCAGAGGCCTGGGAGCTTGAGGGTCCTGCGCAGTATCTTAGCTGTTCCCAGGACTGCGCTCTTCTGGACAGAGATCTCCGATGTTGTTCCCAGGATCTGCTGGAGCCACTCGCCTAGCTTGGGAGTCACCGCACCTAGTGCTCCGATTACCACTGGGACCACCGTTACCTTCACCCTCCACATCCTCTCGAGCTCTTCTCTGAGCCCTTGGTATTTCTCCAGCTTCTCGTGTTCCTTCTTTCTGATGTTGCTGTCATTCGGAACCGCTACATCGATCACTACGGCCGCCTTCTTCTGTTTGTCTACCACCACTATGTCCGGCTGGTTAGCCACCACCATTTTGTCCGTCTGTATCTGGAAGTCCCACAGGATCTTAGCTCGGTCATTCTCCATCACCCTTGGGGGCGTCTCCCATTTTGACCCCGGGACTTCCAGGTTATACTCGGCACAGATGTTTCTGTACACTATGCCGGCCACTTGGTTATGGCGTTCCATGTATGCCTTGCCTGCTAGCATCTTGCACCCTGCTGTTATGTGTTGGATTGTCTCTGGAGCATCTTTACACAGCCTGCACCTGGGGTCTTGCCTGGTGTGATAGACCCCAGCCTCTATGGATCTTGTACTCAGAGCTTGTTCTTGTGCTGCCATAATTAGTGCCTCTGTGCTGTCTTTCAGTCCAGCTTTGTCCAGCCACTGGTAGGATTTCTGGATATCAGCCACCTTCTCTATCTGCCAGTGGTACATACTGTGCAGGGGCCTGTCCTTCCATGATGGTTCCTCGTCTCCCTCCTCTTTCTTGGGTTTCTGCTGCCTGAGGTATTCACTGAGCACTCGGTCAGTTAGGGCCATCTTCGTGATGTATTCATGGATGTTCGTTGTCTCATCCTGGACTGTGGTGCTGACACTCACCAGTCCCCGGCCCCCTTCCTTCCGCTTAGCATACAGCCTCAGGGTGCTGGACTTGGGGTGAAACCCTCCATGCATGGTAAGGAGCTTTCCTGTCTTGATGTCAGTGGCTTCTATCTCCTCCTTTGGCCAGCCTATTACCCCAGCAGGGTACCTGATCACGGGCAGGGCGTAGGTGTTGATGGCCCGGATCTTGTTCTTACCGTTCAGCTGACTCCTCAGTACTTGCCTCACCCTCTGCAGGTACTTGGTGGTTGCAGGTTTCCTAGCGGCCTCTTCATGGTTCCCATTCACCTGCGGGATCCCCAGGTACTTGTAACTGTCCTCTATGTCTGCAATGTTGCCCTCTGGTAGTTTGATCCCCTCTGTTCTGACTACCTTCCCTCTCTTTGTTACCATCTGACTACACTAATATATATATATATATATATATATATATATATATATATATATATATTAGGGGTGCAACGATACACAAAATTCACGGTTCGGTTCGGTACTTTGGTGTCACGGTTCGATATTTTTTCGATACAAAAAAAATGTTCATGCCTTTTTAATTTGTCATTTATTAAAATTATAAATATATATTTTAACTCAAAAGTACAGTTTTTAAATTTAATGTTGCTGAAACAACAAAGTAATAAAAAAATAAATATATCTGATTGAGGAATCACTCATCTTTGGAAAAGAGAGTTTATTACAGAGAAATGGCTCTTTCCAAAATAAAAGCTATACTATACGCTTCTTCTGGGCTATATTCTCAGCAGCATATTAGACATATCAGGTCCCCATAAGGAGAATCATGTGCTAAAGGCTGTCTAAATGACTCGGGTAAAGTTTGTAGCATGCGTGCTTGTTGTTTTTGTCTGCTTCCACTTGTCTTTGCACTAGGATGCTGTCGGAGTAAATGTGCAGTCATATTCGTTGTGTTCCCACTAGTGCTGTCAGCGTTAATCTGAAATGACGTTAACGCCACAACAGGGCAAATCTCCGCTAACGAGCTACCGCGGATCGCCCCGTGCGTGGGGCTGGACGGCCAACGCGTTAACGAGCTAACTGCGCTAACACACTAGTTCCCACCAATGTAATTGAGCATTGCGTGGCACATCCAACATACTGTTTTACTTTAGTCCATGAAGCGCTTACCTTCAGGGTCATACGTGATGAAAACCAAAATAGTTCCAAACGCCACATCTGAATGAGGGTGGGGGAGGAGAGCTTAACTTCTGTCTCGCTAGCTTGCCCTGCGCTCAGTGAATCTGCGTTCGACTACTCCGCCTAGGCTGCACTGTCGAGCGCAGATCCACTGAGCGCTCAACACAGACAGCATCGTCAGAAGGAAAGTTGATAAAATAAATTAAAAAAATTTTATATATATATATATATATATATATATATATATATATATATATATATATATATATATATACACACATATATAATTTTTGTTTTATTTTTTTTTTATCAAACATAATTAAAGAGGCTGTTGAGTTGTTCAGGAATGTCTTTTTTTCCTTAAGTTGAAATATTTACAACCGTATTGTACACTTATTGTGCATATTTCAGCTACTCCATGCTCATTTATTCTCTCTTTTACAGTTACAATTAAATGCTTGTCAGTCCTGAGTTGGTTGATTCCTTTATTACCTACTTAATGCAATTATCTGCACACACGCAGCTCCTTTTTTTAATCGTTCATGTCATCGTATCTGAAAGACTCCCTGGGCCTAACAGATTGAACAGTGTCTATCTGCATATCAATTAAAACTGTGGAATTGTCACAGTTGCATAACATTGTATTAATAATATTTTCCAAATCATTAAAACCATTACAATCCCCTCGCTAGCTCAGCAATCATTATTTTGTCATTTCCTGTCACAGTCTCATGGTGTTTGCTGTTTGTAAAGCATTGTTTGAGTCTCTCCTTCCAGACAATCCTCTGCAGAGTTTGGTTTCAAGATAAATGTGCTTCATGCCATTCAGTCAGAGAGAGACTCTCTAGTGAAATAAATACCAAAGCACATGTCTATTCATACCTCATTAAAGCTAATGTAATACTTACAATAACAGCATGGGCCAGCAAGAGCTTGACAACACAATTTTGAATGTTCATTAGAAGAATGCAATCAAAACACTCAGCTAATTGGCTTGACTAGTGTAATAGCATCAGATTTATGTGGAGAATCAGCTCTTCTTGTGGTCACTAATGACACTGGGGGAAAAAGAAATGAATGAAAAGGATATCCATGACGGTGTGCGCATTTGTGCACTGATCCCTGTGATCCAAAAGGTAAAACAGTGTTGCTGTATATGGGCCTATTTTTCGGCTAGCTCATTTAAATATCCAAGCTGAGTACTTGTATCTGAAAGACAAAAGCCAGAGCTAGCCTCCTTTGAAGTGTGATTTACTGTTGTGCTGGTTTTTAAGCCTCGCCTTTAGGTGCCTTTCAAAACACAAAGCACAAAACCGCAGCTCGAAATGTACAGAATAAAAAAAAACAATTATAATAAATTGAACATCAATAAATGCAAAGTAACTCTATTTTTCATTTTCGCAGCAAAGTTTCTCGGGTGATGGAAGTATTGTTGATTAGCAGGTGGTCACCAGCCAAGCAATTTGCATTCAAATTGTGTTTGCTTACCAGCTTAATCCTGGAAGAAGAACAAGATGCTTTATTAATTCTGCTTTGCTCGTCAGTTAGTAAACAGCTTTAGGCTATTAAACAAGATGGTAATGGCAGTTTGTTTTATGTAGCCCTCAACTATTGCCTTTGCTAATGACTTTTAATATTAGCTCTGTCTGTCTTCTTAGGAGAAACCCTGTGATGCCATGTGTGTTCCAAATATGAGCTTTTATATATTGTTATAAACAACATTATACTGTTTCAACAATTTTTAAGTCACATAGAAGTCAGATATGTTTAATTTTGTATGTTGTTATTCAAAACACCCAAATGTGATTCAAATGCAGACTTTCATCTTTAATACAAAGACTTAAACAAATTCAGGTTGCTATAACTAAAAAATAGTTATATACACTATTTTTACACAATCAAAAGTAACTGGACAGACTAAAATGGATATTTTTTTTGTATGAACAAAAGAAATGAGTGCCTGAAGTCTAGAACAGATGGGCATGAGCAAATGATGTGGTCCCTCCCTTGAGATGTCTTTCCCTAGAACTTTACTGCAGTCACCTTATTTGCTGCTTATTTGGGGTCTTTCAGCTTTTAGTATTGTCTTCAGTAATTGAAATTTCTGTTCTCTTGGTTTGCAATTAAGTAAGTGACTTGACCATTTCTTTGCCTTTAGGAACTCTGGGGTTGCTTTTGAAGTATGCTTGGGTCATTTGCGCTGTCAAGCATAAGAGAGTACAGCCCTGAACCCTAAACAATGGTTAACTTGCTCCATTGACAGCCATATGTGCCCATTCCATAACATTACCTCCACCATGTTTGACAGATAATGTTCTATGCTTTGGATCGGGTGCTGTTTCCGTGCTTCTCCATACTTTTGGCTTCCCATTATTCTGGCACAAGCTAATCTTGGTTTCATCTGTCCAAAGACTTTTTTCAGAACAAGGCACCTCTTGATTGTAGACTCGAACAATGCTACGGCTAGCTCACGAAGAGTGTTGTTAACAATATTGTAAAGGGTTTTTTTCTTTTTCTTTTTTTTCTTTTAAATTCTACTTTAGTAATCTTTCGGGGTATTTCAGATCTTTTGCTCAGCACAGCGCATTCCTTCATTTCCAAAATGTAACCAATTATAGGTTTGGCCACTTTTCAAGTTTTTGCTATCTCTGATAGATTTATTTTGGTTTCTGAACCTCATGTTGAGAGTTCCACAGAAAAGCTACCAAATACAAAGCTCTATCCCTCCCTTTAATCTCTCAAATTAATGTTGAAAGTCTACAACTCAATCAGAACAAACCATCAGTAGTGGCTGTTTGATATAAAATCAACTGTGGTGGTGTACAGAGGGTAAATTACCAAAACTGGGTCATTTTCCAATCTCTCATGGGCCTGATTGCAGCCCCGTTTGTTGGTGTTCCTGGTGTTTGATGGTTTATAGACCTGAAACCTCACAGTGTGTAACATTAAAGATCGAACACAAAAAATGTTGTTGTTTTTTTTTTAGCTACGATAGTCTCTATACCATTGTCTACTCATCAGATGTCTGATCAGTCCACCATTGTGGTCCTGATTAATCAAATTCATAATTCTGAATCATGAAGTTTGTCGGCTGCTCCCAGCAGTTATTCTGTACGTACTTTCCTTTGTTGTTTTCTCAGATTAGACACTAAAACCACTTGGGTATGGTTAGAAAAAGCTTTGAGTTAAAATTTACCCTTCAACAATGTTAACACTCAAGTTAATAATTGAACTAAAGGGTACCCCATGCATTAAAATGTCATATTACCCATGCATTTGTATGTGAGGTCTGGGTAGAGAGATTAGCTATCCATTAATGATGCCGTATTGATTTGGAGTCAGAGAATCAAACTGCAGTTTCACACTGTAAACTTTTGAACTGGTAGAGCCCATTAAAATCAGTTGATGGGCAACCATAAAGGACAGGATTAAGTGGGAAGTATAAGTGCTTTCATGAAATTAACCATTTCAGATAAGTCAATAAAATCCTGATTGTTATAAAAGGTAAAGTACAGCAGTATGATGCTGATTTGCACAGCCAAGACAGTTTGCAAAATAGAAAGGGAAACATGCTGAGAGAAAGCAGCAGACATACTGTATGATATGTTTTGTTTTTTTTTAACATTTCTTCAGCACACATACCTGGGTGGAGTGAACCATTCAACACTATGAATCTGTCCTTATCACTATAGACTCACTGCAGACCTACGGGGTGAGAGGCCCACCAGGAAAATGTCTATCCAGATTGTCAGTCCACCACACAGTGTGAAAAATGTAAAGGATATATTTAAGGACTGTCTTGTGTGACGGTTAGGAAATTTAATATATGGATTATCAATAATGATTTGAATGAAATAATGACAAAAACAAAACAAAAAAAATCAATATATCACCTTGGATTTTGTTTGTTTGTTTTTTTTTCTTTTTTCTTTTTTTTTCTTTTTTTTGTGTCCCGTTTGGATCTTTAGCCGTCAGAATTGTTGTCTTAAGGCCAAGAAAGATGCCAAGCGGATTTATTTTACCAAGTGGATCATCATGGCCTTGCCATATTGGTCCATTTGATTGACCTTTATTATAATTATGAATTTATTTTATTTTCGGTTGCTACAAACGGGACAGACGTGACTGGGGGATAGGACAGGGAGAAAGAATAAAAGAAAGAGAGGGAGAGAAAGAAAACCAAAGGGGAGAAAAGACGGTGAGAAGGGGGGGAAGAAAGGAAAAAACAAACAAACAAACAAACAAAACACCTGGATCACCTGTATGGAGAAAAAAAACAGAAGAGAAAGCAAACAACAAAGAGCAACATAATAAAAACAGCACCATCACAATAAACTAGCTAGCAGTAGATAACAGTAGATACTAAATAATAAACGATATTGTGCAGCACGCAAGATAGACAGCGCACAATGTGCTTTGAGGCAGCAGCCAAGAAAGGTGTAGTCCGCGTCTGTGAACACCCGTGTGTACACCTGTGTGCATACCTGTGTGGATCAGCATGCTTGTATTCCAAAGGTTTCTCCATGTAACGATCTGCTAGGGAGTGTGGGGAGCCATAGCCCCGTCCACCAGGGTATGAAGCAGGTATGGAGGAGATCCAGGCCCCAGATATCCAGAGGCCCCAGAGTACAAGGACCCGAGGAGGACCACCAAAGGGGGGGGGAACCGTGCCACCCTCCTGGGAAGAGCTGAGTAGAGCCCCAAACGAGAGGTCACCCCGCAGCTACGGAGCAGAGGCCAGAGGGGGTTGCAGTGGCGTGCCCGCGGGCTCCGCCGGCAGCCAGCTGCGCCAGAGAGGACCGAGCTTCAGGCCCAAAGGCCAGAGGCCTGAGGGCATCCCACCCCCCGGAAGGAGCCCAGCCGGGCCACAGGCGCCCGGCCCCGCCAATCGGCCACCAGGAGTGAGCCGGTACATGCATGAGCGCCCAGCCACAGACGACAAGGACCACCAACACACCAACGTCTGAGGGCATCAGCCACCGGCAGGGAGTGTGGTGAGGGGAGATAGGCCTCCGTACTTTAGAGGGCCTGAGATGTACCCAGAGAGGTTGTTTGTTTTTTTTAATCATTGCTTTTTTGTGTGTGTCTGCGCTGGAGTGGCAGCTTCAGCTCATGAATTGTGATTCACTAGCATAGAATAAATATATTTTCCAAACCCCCAAATCAAATTCAGTTTAAAGCCACCATTCGGTGTTGGGCTTTACTGTTCTGTCCCTATCATTTATCAGACACGTGTGTGGCAAGGGTTCACCAAAGTACAGCTTCTCACAGAGCTGGAAGCATCAAC
Source organism: Perissodus microlepis (assembly GCF_051167445.1). NCBI lineage: Eukaryota > Metazoa > Chordata > Actinopteri > Cichliformes > Cichlidae > Perissodus > Perissodus microlepis. The sequence goes on along the minus strand of NC_140467.1, from coordinate 40,115,646 downwards.
ACTGCCACCAACAGGTCTTAAGCAGTACTCTAAATGTCAGTTTCTACCCCCAAAACCCCAATCATCTATGTGCAAGTGATTTAAACTCACATCTTCTGCCTTTGTCCACCTGTTTTTTTCTTTTTCTTTAAAGACAGAAAAAAGGGGGAACACACTGAAAAAAATTCCTTCTGTTTGTCTGATGTGTGCACTGAGCATCTGGTTTAAAAAAAAAGAAGCTAAAAAACAAAACAAAAATGAGCACAGGTCGAAAAAGTAGACAAAATAAGAACAGTTTCAAAAATAAAATCCGACTGATTGTTACTCCTACTGCATCTGGTTTTAGGCTTTCTCTCTGCCCCAAGGCTTATTTGAGATTCTCTTATGAAAATCAGAATTGCTGCTGGAGTTAATAACTGGAGGTTTGGACATACCACACAGCTTCCTTTTCCCCCCAGGAAATTAAATCTAAATATGTGCAAGACTGAGAGAAGAGTTTAAGGACGTAAGGAAAACTTTCATAAATAAATAAATAAATAAGCAGATGCAAAGTGCATGAAATGGAAGGTAAAAAGAAGGCAAGAGAAGTATATTGAAAAAACGCCAATGAAGAATGACAGTGATTTCCCTTTAGAAGATCTTGTTCACTACTGAATGCAATCTTTGTACTAAAAGATTGAAATCAGAATCATGAGCTGTATTTTAATCACTTCACATCAATCTATTCTTCTTCAGTTTTAATTTGCTATCTGTACTGATCAGTAGTGGTTTTAGATACGGGCGACACGGGCGGTTGCCCGGGGCAGCATCGTGGTGGGGGGCGGCATCACGGGCATCGGCAAAAAAAAAAAAATTGCTCGTACTCAAGCTGCCCCGACATCAGCCAGCGCATATTGGGAATGGCATAGGCACCGATCGGTTTTCTATCGCCCATTTGCTGGGAGTAAGGGCGCCCTCCGTTTGCGAAGTGCGCCTGCTGCTTGCGGCACAGGGAGGAGAGGGCGGGGCGGCGGGGGATTCTCTGGCTGGCTGGAGCAGCATCTAATAACCAACTCGCAAAATAAAACAAAATAAAAACAAACCAACAAACACGAAAACACCAGACATTATGATACAGACTTATAATTTGCATCTATGTTTTTTTCGAAATTCTATACACGAAAAGTGAGCGAGAGCCCTCGGTGCGCCTGCTCGCTGCTGAAGTCAATGTAAACTTTATTGTCATCTCCGCTACATACAGTAAAGTATATAGAGAGACGAGACGACGAGGCTCCAGTTACAGCAGTGCAAGTAAACAAACAATATATATAAGAAGAGTAAGAAAATAAATATACACTTTAGGACCAGGGGTAAAGGGATCAATAACAATTTAAAATTTATAATTTACAGTTTGATGATTTAAAGTCTCACACACAACCCGTCGAAAGGGGAGGGGGGCCGGCTGCTTCCAAGTAGAGCACATTTCATTCATAATGTTGTAAATCCAAGCCTATTATGTATTCATGATTTGAATCCTGGGTTGTGCGAAATCCCAGAAATACACCCTAGACAAAGCGAATCTGTGAACTAAGGTGTAGGTCTGTTAGGTTATGTTGTGGTGATCCTCGGGTTGGGGGATTTGTGTTCATATTGGAGTGCAAAATTAAAACCGATGGAAGATGGACAAGAAAAGTTCAAAGCCATCAGGTGCTCAGTTTAGAAAAAATAGAAAAGAAGAGGAGGGGAAACGAGCAAAAGATAATGGTAAGCAGATGTGTCATTGGATAATGGCAGGTCATGTATCCTGAAACAATCAGAATCAAAATCAGAATACTTTATTAATCCCTAAGGAAATTATGTGGGTTACAGTTGCTCCAAGAAGAAATGGTAAAAATAGCAACAGTAACAGACTAAACTCCAAACAATACATTATGTTACAGATTTTAATATTAATTAGCCATTGTGAGTTGTTGATTTGTCCTGTTCTCATTGTATGACAAATTATGATTGCTGTTTGGTAGCCGTTTGCATACTATGCATACTCTCTCTCTCTTCATGTGTGTGTGTGTGTGTGTGTGTTTCTCTAGTGAAATTCAGTATGGTTCCGACTACAGTTGTATCCTTAATATGTTTTGTGTGTGTGTGTGGCGGGGGACAAATTCTTTGTGAATAAAGTTCTTTCCGTGACGCCTTAAATCTTGCAGTATTTTTAATTGTAAGCAATTTTCCTTCTTATTAAATATATACACACATGAGTGCTGATAGAAAAAGGCAAATCAAATATTTGTTCTGTTCCTCACGCGCTGGGGTCCCCCCAGGTTTCTGGGCTGATGTGCCATTAGAGTTTACATTATCAAATCTCTTGTAGTTTACAATGAGGGTAGATTAAACGTTCTGCTGTTTTCATGCTGTTTTCCATTCACAGGTCTCAGCTGAGTGCAAAGACCTCTAACTGTGCAGCTTGTTATTATTATTATTATTATTTTTCTGAAGGGTCTGTTGAATAAATGTGCCAGTGGTTTAGAGAGGGAACAATGAATATGTTTTGAATTCAGTTCTGGTTTTAGCCACTTTTATATGGTCACTGTGTTCTCAAAATCTTCCCTAAGGACAGCTCTAAAGCTGGTTTGCGAATGGAAAAATGCGCAGTTATATCAACCTCTAGTCCAAACCCTTTGTTTAGTTTGTGTCTATTTGATTGATTGACTGATTGCAGTTCTGTTTAAAAATATTTCAGACAAAAGACAAACCATGCCACTTTATTATCGTAGTATATTTAGCTTAGTTTAGTTATCAAACTGACAGGGGACACTTGGGACCAGGAGAACCATGTGGTCACTGGAGATTTAAGAAAAATGTGATGAAGCTGGGACTCTTAGTCTACTGTGTGCACTGAATGTAATGAAAACTTCAGGAAATAGCAACAGGGTATATACACAAAGCACAGAGGTGCTGTGGATGGATCACAGTGGAGCTGTGGAGTAGACATTTACCCTAGCCTGCCTGATAAGTTGACTTGGCCATGGTCACTGCTTGCTGCTGGGTATGAGGCTGAAATGGAGCATCAGATAAATACCAAGTTAGTCATCTGCTAATAAATACAGAGTCTGCCAGGTGAGTGCTCATTCCCCCCAGAGGGCTGTAAATGTCACAAGACTCTTTCCTACGCACATGGCCAAAAAGGTAAAGAAAAAAAATGTCTCTGTACGATATGCCAAAAACACTGTGCACACAAACAGACCTACACCGCACGTTTCTCTCTGTGGAGAAGCCAGTAGTAAAAACTCAATAAAAGCAAAAGCTGTGAACCTGTGAAATTAATCTTTTTTTTTAACCTTTATATAGTTTTTTGTTTGTTTCATCTTTTTTTAGAAACAGTGTTTGATTTAAAATAAACAAGGCGTGGCAAAAACATAAAAGTCAAAAGATTTTTCTGCCGTGATGCTCATCTCCCTACACAGACACACACGCTAATAGAAGTGGGTTTTAATATGTACGAGATCATGAAATCACGAGGCTTAGGATAATCAAAATCTGATAAGACTCTAGAGGAATGCAAACTTCTCTTCAATCTGCATCACTAAACAACAACAGTTACAGCGTATCTGTTGGTAAATAAATTTATGCTTTGCAGCAAGGCATCCACAAAACAATAGTGTTCTGTGTCAAACTGCCATCTAGTGTTCAAACATTTCAACGTGGTAGCAAGTTCCCATAGCTGGTCCTCCTTTGCCCCCTTGGTAAAATGAAACCGCCTCATCTTTTTATGTTATGGATCACTGGAGTCTTCCACAGCCTTCTATCATCTTCATCAGCTCTACACAGAGGTAGTCTTACCTGCTTTGGGAGCATTTTACGTATCAGCACTGACATGCACTTTCACACCTCCAGTCTTCTGGTCTGTCTTCTTCCTCTCTCTCCAGCACTGTCAGGGTTGTGATCGGCGATGCCTCCAGGAGTCGATGAGGTTCATCTCCTCCAGCTTTGCCTTGTCAGTGTCAGTTATCTCAGCCTCACTCTTGAATACCAGAGGAGCCTTGGGCTGTTGCATAAGGCTCAATCATCTGCCTCACCGTGCGAGCAAGATCAGCTCTAATAAAAGATCAATTCTGCCATGCCGTTAAGCCTAGATGGATATGCGGCAAATGATTAAGCTATTAAAAATGATTCCTTTTGATTGATTGGATTACCCTTGACTCTTTCTATTTTTTTTTCTTGAGATTTTTCATGTCTGAAGTACAGATGTTTCTTCTTTTCTCTTATTATCCCAAAGCAATCTTAATTTTAAGTCAGACTGTCAAGGTAAGAGCAACAGGCCAAGGTCCTAACATTGTAGGGTAAAGACAAGAGAAGGTTTGATACATAAAAATTACAAGATCATTTTGTTCAGTCTTTCAATAATGTACTATGTTTACTGGTAATTAGATTACTCTCACATGCTAAAGGTCAGTCTTTCACAGAAAAACAGAGAAAGCACACTTCCTCTGAAGAGGCCAGAAAAGGTATTTTGCTTTATAATATATTTTCCCTGGTTTCTTTTTTATATGTGCAGTTGTCATCTAGGCTTCTTTTGGCAGCTTGTTGTCAGCCAGGAATAAATTGCCACACCGCATTTGGATGAAAATTTCCCTAATTTCCCTCATGGATATGTGGATATCCATGACAAAACATGATGAGAATGGTTTTGGATCTGCGGGACCTGATGGACAAAAGAACTGTGCTTGGAGAGTGTTTCTTTCCTATCCCTGTGAAACCAAATGAAACAGAGAAAAGTGTTTTTTCCTGCCAGATGAACGTACAACAACACAGCGATCAAGACTGTGCCACTTTTTTTATAAAAAGAGAAGAAGCTTTTACTTGAATGCAGAATGAAGAAAGACTGCGAAAGTTGAATGTCAGTACAAAAACATGCATTTTTAAATCACAACACACTGAACTATAGAAGCCTTAAGTGTTACGGTCACCTTTTCAGAGCTGAAAAAAGCTTCAGAATGACAAATAGCTGCATGCATTCGCCTCAAAAAGGCAAAGGTAACTTTTCATTTCATGCAGAATGCCTTTCTATCTATGTAATCTTATACTCAAATGCCAAGCAGAGAGACTGCGGCAGAAATTAGAGTGGTACGAAAGGCAGAGTCAAAACACCCTTTGTTTTAATTGCAGTCTCAACAGGGCAATGTCTGACAGCCAGGCAAACATAGAGACTATTAATTTGCCCTCTTGTGCCATCTTCATATTTCACTGCGATGCGTTTGTTTACACAGTATCTCAGGGTATAGTTGACCACGAGCACAACATTTATTTTATTTTCAAACAACTTAGAGATAGAGATAGAGATCTTACATAGCTTATCTAGCAGAGGGTGCGTGATGATTAGACCTTCATCCGCAATGGTTGAATTCTCCCTAAATTCAGTAACAAGCTCCCAGTAAATAAGACTTTTCAAGAGGAACCTCCATATTTATGGATGTTTTGTGAGGGGCCGGGTGCTATTTCAGTTTCATTTCACAGAGCTTTCAGCTACTTTTTTACAGCTTCTGACTGGAAATTGATCTTGGTAGAGAGGGGGCCTGGTCCTAGGTAATTATATATTTAATAATGTTATCTCCAGTTGCTTGGCAAGAACCTAAGGTGAGGAGACAGGGAATCTGGAAAGACTTCACACTCACATTTGGAAGGTGGGAAAAAGAAATGGTCAGGAATTTCAGAGGGGCTGGTAGCACTGCCATCCGTCTTTCAAAAAAAGTAATGGATTCAGCCTAAAGTAAAAAGCTAAAAAAAAGTCTTGAGAGGGGTTATACTGCAAACTCTTTTTTTTAGCCTCGACTCTTATCTGACAGGTAGTATTCATTGCCATTCTGTGCATCCTACTCTGCAATCAAAGCCACACATCAATCAGTTTGCTGCATGGCAGACAATTTAAAGAACATTGTTGTGTTTAGTTGAATAACAGGGTAAATGTAAAAACGATTAACTTCAGGCAAGTACATCTTGTAACGTAACCCTTTCAAATCATAATGCCCTTAGCAGCATGTAGCATGCTTAATGATCATATCTCTAAAGTGTTGCAAGTATGCTGCAAACTGTATTTAATGCACCTTTTTTATTCTGTCTATATTCATTGAAAGTGGTGAGGTGATGGATATTAAGGTTATTTCTCACTTAAAAACAGAAAACTGTCTGTAATGTATATGAATTTAAATAAAAAAAAATACAGCTTTATCCTGTATCTTTTGATACACTTTTACTCTGATGTTTATTTCCTCCGCCAAGGAGGTTGTGTTTTTTGTAGTCATTGCATGCACATGTGCCATTCTTCCTGTCTGTAAACACGATTGGTTGAAAGGTTTTGATTGAATACAGATGACACTTTGTAGGGGTGCCCTACATCCACCAGCTTAATGAGTTATAGGTCAAAAATGGACAAAACAAACTCTAGAAACTAGTAAGTGTGTTGTGTATTGTCAACATATAAAAAGAATCATATAAAAATTACAAATTTAAAATACTCTCATATGTATTTTTATTTAAAAATTTTATTTAATTTAAAATTCCCTAATTTGACCTCTGACATCACTTTTACATCTCACATCCTTCTTTCTTTCAAAACACTCAGAATAAACATCTGTCATGCTTCCCTTGTCTAACTTTTACTGCTCTACAAACTTCCAAAGTAGGTATGAAAAGAACAAAAAAACACCGCCCAGAAAGTGTGATGCTTTGGCGGAGGTTTGTGTTTTGAAGTGCTTCTTGTTAGTCTAGCAGATGGATGACGGATGACTTCAGGTGAATCCCACTGAACATCCAGAATGAACTTGGATACGGAACAAGAAGAGGATCATTAAACCACAGTGGCAATAGCTGTGGAAAAGCACGAAAAAAGGTTCATGCATGTTGAAGTGAGAAAAAAGAACAATGCAAATTCTATTAAACATCGCAGTTACAGTGTCACTTTGACTGGTGTATAAAGAGCTGAATCGGCTTGTGGAATTTGACTGTTTGGCTTTGATGTTTGCTAAAGTTTTGCACCACTTCTGTATTATTTATTGCAGGTTTTCCAAATTAATTTGATGCAATTTCTTCTCAAAACAGAGCCTCTCGAGAAGAAATTGCAGTTGAATCCGTGGAAGAATATTAGACACGAAGAGCTGTGATAAATTTATGGTCACCTACTGCTTCACATGCATATTTTATGGCAGCATTTTTGGACTCCGTAGGCTACAAGATCAGTGCTGTTTTAAAAACTTGTTCCAATTCTCCAATTCACACCAAAAATACACTCTTTTAAGTTTGTACCTCTTTATTCTTGTTAAAGTCAACATAATATTGACTGCAGTCTATCCCAAATAATACTGCAGGGTTTTGTTGTTGTTTCAGCAATGGTTTTTTTGGGGGCTTTCTGTGTTCTGTTTTGTGAGATTTAAGCGTAAGAAAGTTTCTCTGCAGGAATCCGTAAAGGTCATTACTTGAAGTGTTAAGTCCCTTTGCACCCACATGTATGAGTAGGAGCAGAGTTAATCTTATCAGCTGAGACAATATTTAGATGAGCAGGGATTTCATCTTTGCACTTGCCTCTGTGCTGCAGGGTCGTAAATAACTGCAGGATTAATGAGGTGTTTCGCATGTAGGGGCTTACATTTACTTCCCAATAAACCTGTGCCACGGACAACATCCCTCCCTTTATCTAATAATGGCATTTTAATAGGTACTCATTTCAAAACACCACTGCACCATTAACACAAGGGATGGTAGCAGGTGTGGGGGATGTGGAAGTAAGAAGGGCATTTACCTTTGTATGGCTTCTTCTATGCCAGTTAAGTAATAATGGGGGGAGGATTATAAAATGAGAGACACCACAGGAGACGAACATAATACCACTTTAAATTGTTAAATACTAAGTTCACAGGAGGCAGACCTACAGGCATGTATTTGAAATCTAATGGATTTACTTAAATGCGATACGTAGGATGGCTATTGTTAAATACAGCCTCTGAAAGTCAAACAAATCAAAAATATTTGGCTTCTTAATTGATTAGGTTTGGGGCAATCAAGCTACTGCACACAAACAAACTTATCTCCTGCATATTAAGCTCATAAATGAATACCATCTCTTGGCAGTGTGTTCAGCTGAATCTATGGGTGAACATAATAAGTCTTTACCTGGGAGTAAAGTTCATTTTCCCTCATGAATTCCATTCAGAGACCAAAAAAACACTGCTGATGTTATTAGGACTGGTGCGTGGGCAATTTACACACATGAATAAAATGTGGTTTGATTTTGATGAACACAGTATCTCATCAGTCCCCTTGTTAAAACTGTTTTATTATCCCAAGGTTAAAGCAAGGTCCTTAAATTCTGTACATAATTTTCTCAGAACAACTGTACCAAGTAATAGTATTATTTGTGCTGTGTGTGAAACGTTTCTCCAATGCCCTCTTAAAGAGAACATATGAAAAATTAGTGATTCTTGTGGATAAATCCATTGGAATGAAACCAAATATATAAAAGAAATTACTTTATTTCTGTAGACATACTTCACCCAAGTCAGTTTGAAGTGCTTCCTGTTATAAAAGATAAATAAAAGCAAGAATTTATTATAAAACTCACCTAAATCTTTTTTTCTGTTGTTCAAAACTCCCCTATGAACAACTAATTCTTGGACATATTTTAAAATAAATTCAGGTTTGTAAATATAGAATTACTTCAGCATAAACTGCATTAGATATTTATTAAACGTGTCCAAAGAAGTACATTTTCCTGCTGGAAAGGAGATCCAGAAGATGGTTAATAAAGATACTCAACACTGAGCCAAATGGGGTAAATTAAATGGTTTATAAAAATTGCTCTGAAGGAGAGAGATGTTGAGGAGAAGCAATGAGGATATAAAGGAGTAAGAGTTAAAGCAAACAAGGTTTCATTTACATATTGTCCTCTAGGTTTAACTACAGGGTGACACACCCACCCCGTAACTGAACTTGGGAAATGGATGCACCCTTTTTAAAGATCCTTTGATGACCATAAACACCATAAAGATCACCATAAACATGCAGGTAGAGTTTGCTGAGGCTCAGTGCCCAAGAGTCTACAGCTTTTATAGAGGACCTGACATTTGTCTCAAAGCTGGTATGAAAGGTTCCACATGTTCCCCTTTGCATTATCAGCATATATTTGATGGTAGATGAGAAGGCGTGGTTCACAGTCTCCACTTTAATTTATCCCAAAGGTGTTCTGGTGGGTTGAGGTCAGGACTCTGTGCAGGCCAGTCGAGTTCTTCCACACCAAACTCACTCGTCCATGTCTTTATAGACCTTGCTTTGTGCGTTGATGCGCAGTCATGTTGTAACAGGAAGGAGTCATTCTCAAACTGTTCCCACAAAGTTGGGAGCATGAAATTGGCCAAAATCTCTTGGTATGCTGAAGCATTAAGAGTTCCTTTCACTGGAACTAAGGTGCAGAGCCCAACTCCTAAAAAACTAAACCACACCATAATTCCCCCTCCAATAAACTTTGCACTTGACATAGCGCAGTCAGACAAGTACTGTTTTCCTCCTCCACTGGATTGGCAGACACAGACTGAGACTCTACACACTGTTCTTGAGATACTTTGAAGGCCATATGAAGTTTGGAGGTCTGTAGAGATCGACTCTGTAGAAGGTTGACGACCTCTGCGCAGTATCCTCCTCAGCATCCTTTGACTTCGCTCAGTGATTTTTGGCCTAACACTTTGTGGCTGAGTTACAATCGTGCCCAATCACGTTCACGTTGAAGAATAACACTAACAGCTGACTTTGGAATAGTAGTGAGAATATTTCACACTGGACTTGTTGCACAGGTGGCATCCTTTCACAGTACCATCCTGCAATTCCTGAGCTCCTGAGAGCGACCCATTCTTTCACAAATGTTTGCAGATGCAATATATCTGAGCATAAATGAAGAATGTAAGTTCACCCATAATAGGGAAGTATTGAAATACTGAAAGTTCTGCAACTCAAAAGTCTCTGAGGCAGTTATTCATGTCTTCAAAGTATGAAAGGAGAGAACAGTAAAGGTCCTGGCTGTCACTCAGATGTAGCTAAGGCACAAGGTCTACTGGAGATGTCGAGATGTCACTACTTAAAAAAATGAAGGCAAAGAATGAGATTTTGCCAGTCCAGGATGAGTTGGAAGCTTCAGTCATAGAGGAGTCAGTCAGCAGGATGGCTGGAACGTGACAGCAGGGACCCTGAACAAGAGAAGAGCACTTGATGGACTGCAAAGAAAAGAAAAATGGCTTATACACTTCATAATCTTCTAATGATCCCTGTGCCAATTTATATCCTCATCTTTACTTTACTCTACTTTAAGTGTTTAATCTTATTCTGTTGTAGTTATGTACATAGACTCAAATTTATATAGTACTTTAGATTTTACATCACCCTATAGCTGCATGTTCATACAGTGCTTCATGCAGAATCTACCCAGGTCCATTGAGGATGTACAAAAAGACTTAAACTGACTTAGAGATTCTAACAAGGAACCGTCTTGCTGTGAGATGAGAGTGCTGGGCTAGCCTACCAAGGTATAGCTTGTTCAGAACTAGTTGGTGTTAAGGTTTTAGGGAGGCAGACTAAGTTCATCTCAGCTTTTTGTACTGGAGTAAAGTTTATCAACAATATGTAAAGCACAGATAGATTTTTGCTTTTGCATATGTTTACACTGTTATAACGGCATTTGATGTTTATCTGTCCAAAAGCTTGGACACATAAAGAGAAGGAAAAAGAGAATTTATTCATATGAGCCAGACTTGACATCGATCTGTTGTAGTTATGCGGGTGGACATAATAATGTACCTACCCTTGAGTGACATGCATCGACATCCAGTTGCAGGAAACAGTAGGTAAGGTGCTATCAAAAATGTGACTATTCTTTTTATTATTATTTTTTTCCAGTAAAAAATTATGTTTTATATATTAATGGAGTTGCTTGTCTGCTTGAACAGCAGGCACAGTGGCATAAAAGCCAAAACTAGTCTTGCTAACACTGTTTCTCCTTCCCTCCCCCCCCCAAAAAAAAACCCAGAGCTGTGAATATTCTGTTTTTAACAGAATATTGTGAATATTGTGTTTTATTTAAACCCATGTCAAAAAATGTAAATATAAGCTTAATTATTTTTTACATATATTATTACTCATGTTTTGCAGTAGTTGCACAGTCACTTTGTCATGAGAAGCACAAATTAACTGAAATCCAGTACCTCAGTTCAAAGACAGAGGGCAGCATTGCACGCAAATCCACTGCTGTCATTCCCATTAAAAGAAAGATGCAGCTCAGTCCTTCAGTTCTTTAGTATATAATTGTAAATAATTACATGGCATTGGATGACATTATTCTAAAAATGAGGACAGGGATATTGTGTAATGCTTACTAAAAGGGGGGGGGGTGAAATAGCTCATAAATAGGTTATAAAGTAACAGGCTAGTAATGTGGCTTGTTGTTGGGGGGAGAATAGAAACACTGACACATGAAGTAGTCAAAAAATGTTCCTAAGTGGAATGAGGACAGAGTAGAGAGGACCACCTAGTGGTCTTCATACTTCAGCTTGGGGTGCATGTGCGTTTGGCATAACTGGGAAACCTACTAAATGAATGGTTTAAAACGCATGTTGACATATGAGCAACAGGAAGACAGAAAGGCATCTATGATACTACTTTATATATACTATCAATATTTTGATATCAACCATGAGTGTTTGTGTGCTTTGGTTTTGAGAAGCAGTGTTTCCAAATGCGTGGTTACAGCTCCCAGTGTGGGCTTCTTTCTATCCACAACACTCGTCAGAAAAATCACTCCTGTGAATGGGCTCCACTGATCCAAGCTGCAGCTGACTGACACCCTGTGGTGCAGTGCCAGCACAAAAAATGTTAGATTTGTTTATATGCTGACAATCATACTCTGAGCAACCCTGACAGGCAGTGAGACACATAAAAAATGTTTTTGCTCTGAATCTCCAAATGAACTGAAATATGGATTTTAGGTGTATTGGGATGACCTGGCTGTTTTGATGATTAGCAGTTATTTCTTATACAATTGAAATGTATCGAAAACAAAGTAGAAAATTTTTTTTATTTTTAATAATTGTTTTTTAATGATTAAAAATAAAGGCTTAAATAATTTGCAGTATTTCTACAGAAATATAAATGCTTGTTATACTTAATACACCACATAGTTTAAAATTGGTGTTTAGTTCCTCTTTAAATGCCCAATACTGGGGGAGTTATCACTCAACTTTTTATTTTATAAAGTAGTCAGTGGTGATGGTAGCTGGTGGTGGAAAATCAAATCAGTTTTTTATGGTCATATGATAATATTATTCACATTTTATGTGAATAAAAATGGGCTGATTTATAAAGCAGTTTAAGAAAACTGTTATGATCACCTCCTTACAAAATACTTGAACTCCTGGGCTTTCATATGTTTTATTCAGTCTGGCCTATTTCTGGGCAATTCCACCCAGTGAAAACTTCCATCTCTAAGCAATTCTTTTGGGCCCCTGGCAAAAATCATGTGTAATGTCACACATGCCCAGTTTGCAAAGGTCACTTTGCGATACATTACTGCATTTAACAAAAGCAGGTTTTGTTCATCTATGAAAGTTGATGAATTATGCTGGAACTGGCAAATATAAGAAAAATGTAGAAATGTAAATCAAGAGCAGAGATGAAATATACAAAATTTACTATTTTACTGATAGTTGATCCAAGAAATGACTGTTCTCCAATATTGCATATCTACAATATGAGTTCCCACTGGTCAAAGCTCTAACCAATACTCATAACACATGTAACCACAGAGAGATTTAGTATGTAAATATATACTGAGGACTCAGGCAAAAAAGCACTTATTTCCATGGGTCGCAGCTAACACAGTGCAAGGACTCTTAGACAGATGCAGCGATAATAGCCAAAGACAGATCCACCTAACATAGGCTCAATTGTGCAAGAGCTACAGATAAACAATAGCATTCAGTGCTTGTTTTAACAGTGGGAAAGTGATTTGACCTTGTGTCACAAAGGCACAAATAGACTAGGGTAGATAAAAACTTTTCTGGGTGATTGGTATTATGGGAGGAACTTAACATAAATAACAAGCTGAGAATTTCTGATCAATTTGAACCAATACATTTTTAGTGCAGAAAATAGAACTTTTTGTGTCATGTGCAATAACAAATGGAGAAAACTCAAGGTTAGATCTTGTTTTCACAAGGGATTAGATATTTATTCTGCCTGTAAATAACAGGCAACCTCAGATTATTTTTTCTGTAAGCATGTTAATTTAAAAAAAAAAAAAGAATTGAAGTTGTGGCTGGTTTTACCTTTTAGGTTTCTGCTTTCCAGAAACAGATGGATGCATCACCATCTGCTTTCAATTCGCATGGGTTTGTCCGATCTGGAAAGCGCACCTCCAGTTCAGTGTAGCATGTATTTTTTTAAGACCTGCTTTCTTATTTGATTGTGTTTTCCCAAATCAATGTTTGGCAAGAGGATATTGCTTCATATAGTGATAAATAAGGGTATAATTAGATCAAAAATCCCCCAAACATGCTCAGAATCATATGTTAAAAAAGATCGAAATGAACAAATTCCTCATATTCACGTTGCAGGTAATGCTTTGCATTTGCCACATGCTTTTCATATGCCACATGTTACATGCATATCTATTGCACTATAATTACCAACTCTAGACGAAATGCTATTCTAATTCAACTCGTCGTGATGTGCAGTATTGAATTCTTGAGTTTGGTATTTGGTTCAGCTGTTATCAAATAGCCTTTGCATGCTTGTATTAATTCTTGGTTAAAGTCTTGAAATGAGAAGGGAACTAAAACATGTAAGAAAAAATTAAACTGAAATGAAAGAAATTGCCACTTGATGTGTGTATAAGCGGGTTCTCGTCTTGGTTTAAAGTCTTGAATTGATTTTACCTTGACACTAGTTCACTCATATGGTCCACAGTTTGACTTATGTAATTCACACCATTCATTATACAGTGTTTTTAATAGTAAATGAGCTGTAACATCTGTCAGCAAAAGCACTCAAAGGGAGGCAATTAGCAGAGTGACCCGCACCTATTTGTTTGTTCTTTTATGGAATGACTGAGTGACTTACAAGGTCTGTTGTTTTTAAAGTTTTGTGTTACACGGAGCACAAGACAAATGTCGTTTGGAGTCGCACATCAACATGATGTAAGGTTAATGTTTTTGAGCTTTTGCAGTGGCTCCAGTTATGACTTTAGTTATACAATCAGTCTGCTTTTTCTCTCTACATTTCTCCAAACACGCATCACGCCATGAAAGGTAGCAGTGTTCAGTTCCACATTCTCGCATAAGGTCAGCGGCAAAAGTCTGGGGTTCATTTTCTTTAAGTTTAAAAAAAAAAGATTAATGACCTGACCTGATCAGCAAAAAAGTCAGAAGTAGGCCTAAATTGTTTATAGAATAAGAATTTAAAAAGCCCTCAGAGCTAAATATTATATCCCTGCATTCTGTTATTCTTGACCTTTTGACCTATTTGGACAAACAAAGCAGATAAAGGCTGAACAATGACACGCAGAGAAATGTCTGTTTCAGGCTTTTAGTGAACAGAAGTTGAAGCTGAAGTATAATTCTTCTCTGTGAAAAGGAAGTGCCCTCTTAGCCTCAGAAGTTAATATTAGCTCTTTGAGCTAAAATAGCTCGTTGCAGCCATTTTGCATAATTGCACAGCAGTCTCTGATATAGCCTCTGAAAATGTTCACTACTTTTCCATGTTAAATTCCTTCAGTGCAAGATCTCAAATCCTGCCAACAACATTTCAATGGGATTCAAATCTCAGCTGTGTTAGTCTGCTACATGACTTTATTCTTCTTCTAAGCTATTCCTTGGTTGTTTTTTAACTGAGCTTCAGATACCCAAATGGAACAAGTTCAGCCTTTGGACACCTTCATGTTATTTTTTAAAATTTGCTGATCCAATATAAGATTTATAATTGAATCAGTGATTCAGTGATTTGTCTGTCCCGAAAAAGCCTGCAGTCTCCTTTATGAGAGAGTGTGTACGATCCATGCAAAAAAAATCTGCACGAGCACATAAGAGGAAATTGGAGTGAGGAAAAAAGACAGAAAAGGCAAGAAATGAATAAATCAAAAATCTGCCAGTCAAACATGACGAGCTACCTGCTGTGTGCTGCTCTTGTCAGTAAGCGCACATCTGAAAGTAGCTATGTATGCTGTGCTTGTAATGATAATATGTAGTGTAATAATAATTTTAGGAGATCTGTCTGCTGGCCTTGTTTCCTAACTGGAAATTTACATAATAGCTGTTATGATGCTATTACAGCTATTATATATTGCTGCTATACTGTAGTATAGCATAACAGCACTATCACCTCACAGTAACAAGGTCCAAGATTTGAATCCAGCATGGAGCCTATGTGATCTCCTCCAACAGTCCAAAGGCATCCACGTTTTAAGCGATGAGTCTACAATATCTGTAAGTACTGATAGCGATTGAGTGAGTGTGTGTCTGTGTGAGACCTGCAAGAGACTGGCAAGTTGTTCAGAGTGTACCCCACCTCTTGCCACGAGACAGGCTCCAGTCCCCAAAACCCTGAATTGGGTAAGTGAAAGAAAATGTAGCGATGGATGGAAATGTTTTATCTTTTAAAAGGTTGTGATGGTGCTGATATTCCTGGTAAGAAGACAAAGTGTGTAAGAGCCATCACATTGTCTCCAGACAGTAAGACAAAAATACACATGCACAGACTTATAAGTGACACCCACGGCTGCCTTTCCTGTCACCTGCTGCATCCTGTCATCATCCTGTGATGCTGCTGTAAGTGCCACAATGTGTGTCTGTAGGATACAGTCTTGTTCTCTCCTCTACACTTTGGGTATAAAAAATGTGATGAGGAAAGTTCAAAATAACGAGTGGAACTGAAGATTTGATTTGGCTCATATGTATGGGTTACTCACACTGCTGAATTTATGTTGGTGTAATAATGATTTCTTAATATTAATATCTGCAATCTGGCTTCAGTTTACTCCTTTAACACCTGTATCTACAGGTTCCCCTCTTTCAACAGACAGAGGATTTGTGCATTGCCTTTTTTTTGTGCATAAGCCACATTTATAAATGAGAAACCAGAATCAGTATGGATCCGCACTAGACCTGTAGACTTTGCCTGTATGTTCACTGGCAAACTGTAGCTGTCTAGCCTGCCTCACATAAATGTAATTGTCTGAGTTCTCTTTGACTACGTGTGTAAAGGAGTAACTTTCAGATGCCATGTCTTCACCTTCTTCTTCCAGCACACCGATGCCGGTGGAGCCAGTCCTGAAAGAAACAGCAGTTTGAATTCGACCCTGTAGCTGATATCACTTACAGAGTAATGATTTACTAAAGTATTTTTAATGCAAGACATGCACAAATGTGTGAAAAGCTGTAAGGACGTGATTTACATTTTCCAGGCATCTTACTTTTTTGCTTTTTAAATAAAAACAAACATAAATTTGTCTTTAACAATCAGAAAGCATCAGATAAAGTTAGCATATTCCATGGGCTGTACTGTACTTGTTGTTACCCAATATAACACTTGGAATAACTCAGAATCACTGCCCTAATTTTGCTCATGCATGTCAGCACATCAAGCACATAGCCACTCCTAAATAAAAGCACAAACTAACAAGTCACTCAGCGTTTCCTGTTAATGTAACAAATCAATTATCTCTCATTTCCTGTACATCTAAAGAGCCAGTTTGCTCCGGTTTCCTGTTTGTGTCTCGAAGGAAAGATATTTGCCAGCAGAGCAGCTGTCTTGTTTGTGACAGACCACATGCACACGTCAAACAACTTCTAATAGCCGTCTTATCACATTAACATCACATAAACATGCCATGAACCCATCAGGAGGGCAGCATGTGTACGTGTGTGTGTGCCCACTCCTTTGTTCAGTTGATACTGCTGTACCTAAAGCTGCTGGACCTAAAAAACATGTTAGCTAACAGATGGCTATTTATACATCCAGCAGACATAGGGCACACAGCATTAACATTAATATTCATACATCTCTGGTGAAAAACAACAACTAGAAACAGATATGCGCAATTTAGCTGCTAAATGGTCCTCTATACTCAGCGGAGTTTTCACTGTGCTGGTGCTGGGCAGGTCATACAGGAAGAGCTTATGTGAGCTTGATCACTGAAAACAGCTGCCTGTTGGAACTGAGGGTTATACACATGATAATGGGACTGGAGCGTAAACCTGTTGACCGTTAAATAAAAAGATTTTTGAAGGAATCCAAAAGGTTTTAAGTGTTGGGAAGCTGTTCGTTTGTTTGTTGTGATGAGTAACACCTTTAAGGTACATAAAATAATTTGATCTATACTTAATATAACACTGGTTATTTTGCTGTAAAAATTTCTCTCCCCTGACTTTCCACTGATTTGCTTCACAGCGAAGAACGAGCACCGAAGACCAATTTTAAATCCAGATAAATATTTTATTGTTGCTATCTCGTGCCATAAATGAAATGTGAAGGTCGTAAAGCACTATGCGGTCTGCTCATGTAGTCAGTTTAATTATTATTGCCATGATATGCATTTGAAATTACACTGAAAGAACATTTGAAAAACAAGTCATTTTGGCATCATGGTGAGATGAAATATATAAAAACAAAAACCACAGGGAATGTTTCACATGGCTAACAGCAAAACTACAGTTTTAAATAAATAAAAAATTTATGAATGCTATGTAAAACACACGCACGCACACACGCCCAGACACATCCACATGAATTCTTTCAGCAAACATATACATCAAAGCAGTCGATAACACTAATAAAGTACAATACAATCACCTGTCCCTTTCAAAAATGTAATTTCAGTGAGACACATGACATGGGGCTATGGTGGTTAGTTCCTGATTTTGTTTCAAAAATATACTGCATATCTATTTATACTTTTCCATATAAACAACATTGCTTCTGATAATCTTCATCTTTTTTTAATAATTCTAAAATACTTCTATAATATTCAAAAGGCATATGTACAATTTTCTCCCCGCAGCAGGTTTTTATGTAATCAAATCAGATTCTTCTAAACTAGAAGAATAAATTAAAGTCTGAGCACTTGTGTTTGCAAGCCCAGTGGGTTTGAGAGCCTATAGACGTTGTTTGTCCCACGCACGTACTCTCACACAAATACTCAAAGGACATGTGGTCCCAGTTGCTGTTGGAGAAAATATTTAAGCTGAAAAATTACTTAAGTGATTTCTCAAAATTTCAGAGCAACTAATAGCTGTCTACTATAACTGTGTAACCCAGCAAGGCACTGATGAGTTGTGTAATTAGTGATAACACTACCTCAGTTTGAGCTTCTTGTTTTCCCTACTGCATACTCCGTGCTCACTCTGTGTAAATTAAGTGAAACACAGACCTTTATGTTTCAAGTTATATGAACTCGCATGCACATCAAAGCCCAATCTGTAAAGAGATGAGCCCTACTGCCACGCCTTTCCAGTTCACTTCCAACATAGCAAACTTTCTGTGCCCAAACATCCATGGAGTGAACAGCTAGACCAGACTTTTTTTTAAGAGCAGTACATTTGAAACCGCGTACGTGTACCAGTTTTATTTAGAGTCCTTATAACCATTTTACTAGAGGGCCACAGTCCATATCTGTGAGATCACTATAGGTAGTGTGAGGTGGAAGCTCAGTAAAGACAACGAGAAGATCGAAGGCGCTGGTGCTGCTGAAGGAACACGATGATAGTTGTACTGGCTTTGGATTCTGTCAGGCGGCTGCACCGTGATGTAACCATTGATGATGCGAACCATTGGGGGAGGCGGGGACTGCACCACAGAGCTGTAGAGAGAAAAGAGGCAAAAACATGGATTTAATAATGAAGATTTATAATATTTCTCAATTAAATGATGGGTCCTAAATGATGAACACAAAACAGAATGATTTAAATTGGTATAATTATATTTGCATTTCTTTCACTGGTTTGTGGGCAAAGGGAATGAGTATTAGTGTGGGTAATACTCACTCTTTTTATTACAGGAAAAACAAAACAACATCAGATCTTAATTTCAGAGGCTTTAAAACTCTGTATGCTGCAATTAGTAAACTACACCATAATTTTTCTACAGGCACTGGCTCCCATTTTGCAATTTAGAGTCACTACAGACTGGGTAGGGTCTTATTAATTCCAGACTTTTACTTAGTTTTTTTTTTTTTTTTTTAAACAAAAAGCATTTTGTTTTGTTTCTGCACTGTACAATTCTTTGGTACTGTAGGGGAAATTGTGGCAGGATCAGCAGGAAAACCAGCCTCTCTCCACATCCACACATTGTCAAAAATTGCCAGAGAAAATATGCAGACTGCAGAAAGTCAACAATGGAAACATTAATGATGATGAAAGCCACAAAGGAAAAGTTCTCTGACAGAATTTCTGGGTGCTCAAATCACTGATCGTCACATGACCAACTGCCAATAAACCTGAAAGCTATGATGCCCTTTGTCACTCTTCCTTCACCCCCAAATTACACAGACTGAAGTGTCTGTGAGGCAATGACTGCTTTGAGGTGGTCAAAACCACACAGACATCATAGCATTTCCATTTTTATTAAAAAGAGATATATAAAACACTCCTAACATAATGCCACTTTGCCCCAAATTTACATTACTCTTCATACTTATTTGCATTCAGCCAAATACTCAAGGGGCATAGTTTTAGAGAAATTAACTTTAGTTTGTGTGAAAAGGCCTTAAGAGGCGCAAAGAAACCAGGTGTGACATCACTGTGTGGCCACACAACAGAGAACTGTGAGACTGGAGTTGCTTCTTTTTCTCGAATTGCCTTACTTTCTCTTACTCAGCCACCTTTTTAGACATTAAAATATACAAGAACGTGCATAACATTGTAATGTCCATGCACAAAGAGTCCGTTTCATTTCTGCTCAAAATACAGGATCTTGCGGATTTAGAGAAAACACTTCTGCAGAAATAATGTACACAAATGTTCACAAACCTCCTCTGTTCACATGAAGAAGTGACACTATTTGTTTAGCTTTTTCTTTCCATCACTAATTTGGACTAGTGCATACTGCATATTGAAATAATAATTACTGGTAGCACAAGTTCAGCTTTACAAACTGCAGCCTGCAACAACTTCTTAGGTCCAGATCTACATCTGAATAACGCTAATGTTAGCTGTTCACCCATTCTCTGTTTCAATTAAGATAAAATTTCTCTGTTTTGTGTCAAGATCACATGTTGTCCTTTTGTCTTTTCTCTTGCAACCCAAATTTGGGCAAGGCCATGGAAAATTTAAATTCCCCAAAGGTGTGACTGAATAGATTAGGACTAAGTTTATGTGTTGAAGTTCATATTAGCGTTACTGCTTCCAACCCAATGACAAAACTGTGTTTTGCCATTGCAAAAAATGCAGGGATGTTTCCACATGGCAGACCACACCTTGTGCAAAAGATTCTTCTTTGTCTGAAAGGTGATCTTATCGTGTTGTCCTGTGAGTTCCTGCCTGGAGCTACTGTGAGACCAAATCCCGATACTTAGCAGGAATTCCCAGGTCGCTCTTTTCATAACCAAGACACCTACACTAGCTTGGAACTAGTCAGGACTCATATAACACTGCAGGGCACACATGTGTATGTGCTGAAGTTTATGCAAACTGCATGAAGTCCATGGTGATGTGATATGGTGACTGTTTGAGCCTGCAGCACTGCACCAGGAAGTGTCAGTTTTATTCTATATACAAGTGTGAGTTACACATTTCCCCTTACATCCTCTCTGGCTTGTTTCTGAGCTCTTGCTATCATACTCTCATTTCACCTGTGGCCTTTCATCTCAAGTCATTGATAACCCATATATAGAGAAGAAAGACCTTCACCTCTTTACCCCTCTTTCTTTCATCTTACCTCTCCTCTATCCGAACCCAGAGGTCATTAAAATGCCTGTGCCGCTGTTTCTTCTGCTTATTCCTCCTCTTTTTCTTTAGCATTTTTCTCTCAGATTTCTCCAGAACCTCCAGGCTATCTGGTGGCAGAAGCATGTGGGGTAACAGATCCTCCTCCAGAGTATGCCCCTGACCCTCCTCTTTGTGAGGAAGCTCGTGCAAGAAAGGTTCCAGCTGAGGCGACTCATCGTAATGGTCCTCCAGCTCTGGTGAAACGGGTCCAGATGATGATCGCCTAGAGGATGCACATTACAATAGGGTAAGATGTTTTAGAAGGAAAGAGAAAAGGGGTTCGTTGCATGTCACTTTTATAATAAAATCATCAACTTTAGTCTTTAATCGTCTTTAATCCTGCCAACGATGGTGCCAAGCCTGTCTGCAAAAGAAGAAGAGTAGTTACCCTGCCTAGGTGATCAGAAGCAGAAAACTGGGGATACAAGGCAATGAAGAAGGCAATATGAAGATTATAAGATGATGTTTGCCTGTCCTAAGCAAAAGCAAAAACTTGAAAAAAATTATGCTGAAAACACATTTTTGGGGCTGTTTGAATCAAATCACGTGGGACAAAAAGAGATCATTGTTGAAGAACTCATCAAGTGTGGTGAACTATATGAGCTCCAATTAACAATGACCATGGATACGAAGGTGATGCTGGACTATACTGGCGATGAAGCCAGTATTGGTTTCACACTTCACACTGCAGCCTCCCCACATTTCACCCTGCATATGATTGCCTGGAGGGATTTACCATAAATGGAACTTCCATAATGCACCAAAGAAGATGTGGATGAAACAAACTTAGCACATCTTACAGCCTCTGTGACTTGTCCAAGGATATTGCCATGGACACCAAAGAATGTAAGGACAAGGTCTGTTTTGCTGTTACAGGCAAAATAAATATCACATTTTCCTGTGAGGTTACTGAAACATGGCATTATAGTCTCGTGGGAGAGTCTACAAGTGCAGAGAAAGTGCTGAGCAAAAGTAGCAAAGTGCTGAAAGCAGGTTAGAGTGTTTTTATGCAGGCCAGGAGTTTATTCCACCTGACAGTCCTGTTAAAGAGCCTGCCAATAAAACATTAACAAGACAGTTTAAAGTGAATATTTGATCATAATAAGTAAATGGCAGTGAAACAAGCAGGAGAAATACACTTTCAAATCAAGAGCAGAGCGAAGTCGAGAAAAAAGTATTATTAATTATTAATATTATATATTATTATAAACAGGTCTCCATTCTTTCTCCATTCAGGATGCAATGGAAGGACAAAAAACTAAATACAGTCTAATAGTTAACATAGCTTCTTTTTGTGGAAGAACAAATTACAAGTTGGGAAGCATGACAGAAAAACCTAAACTCTTCTTTTTGATACTATTTGACACTAGTTTTCCTTTCAAGACACGTTAATCACCATGAATAAACCAATACTGGTAACAAAGAGAGTAAATGCACTTAGACCTGAACAACTGTGATGCCAGATATATTAATGAGAAGTTGAATAATAAATTGTTATACATGGATATAATGAAGGCTGTCTGTTCTCTCAAGACAACATCAAGGTAGTGTATGAACAGGCAAGATGTGGGTTCATCTCAGGCTCATAATACCGTTTCAAACACGAGGGCTGTGTGTGAGAAAGTAGAATTACCTATTCATTCACTCAGACACAGGAACAAGAACACAGATTTAAAGTGAGATTACCACCCTCAGTGTGCCAAGGTAGACTGCACTACATGCTTCACAGCAGGAGGTGAGAACCCTACTTAAGTTGGCCTTTTCAACACCACTTCATTGGTGGCCAGCGGGGAATTTGTGACACTTATCTTCCAGTACAATCTAAACTGAAACAAGAGAAGACTTGCAAAAAGCACACAGGCGGGGAGATGTTACCAAAAACACCATATAGTATATGAGAAACTGCATCAAAAAGCCGTGGATGTCTTACGGTCCAGTCCCGTTAAACATATAGCAGCATTATGATGATGATTAGACTGAAACAAACTCACCGGTTTATGGGCTGCCCAGCAGGTGTGTGCTCCACCTCATATCCCTGGCGACGAAGCACGTCAATAACTGTGTTGTTACCCAGAAAGTGACCTGCAACCAACAAGTAGAAAATGATAAATTTGTTGTTCTGAAAGGAGATGATGAGCCATCTTAAACTAAAATAAGCGGAACATGCAAGCGACAGCTCTGTTAGTTCTCTTTCTCATTTAACTTAAGAGTAAAACAAAAAGCAAGCCTGATATCACCAATCAAAATATTACGCATACATTTATATATCTGCTTCTGTCATCATTACAAAACTTATGATTCCTACATAAGTAAGTTCAGTGTTGCTTTTCTCTGCATCTCCTATCCACTTGTCATTGCCTCTCCTTTTCCCATTCCTCTTCCACGTCCTTACTTCGAGCTTTCTTCCTCCATTCTTAATTAATCTTCTACCCTCCATATTATATCTCTTTTCTTCCCTTTCCATTTTCTTCTCTCTGCTCTCCTTCTTTCCTATCTCCAACTTCCCCTCTTCTCCTTTTTTCCCCTCTCATTCTCGTTGTGACCCTCTCAGCTAGGTGAAGTAGGGGCATTGAGGCTTCAGGTTGCCATGTCAAGAGGTCTCCATTCTTCCTCTCACTCTGACAAAAGGGAGCAGGGGTCCATTGTTTGGGCCTGCTCAGCCGTGGCACCACAGAGCTGTGTAAACAATGAGCCCCAGCACTTTAATCTGGCCTAGAGCCATCGATAGAGAGAGGTTAGCTTAGATGCACTATGGGTGTCGTGATGCTGCCCAGAGACTTGGACTGAATGCTGGTTAAAACAATGTCACATTATGTCCCAGCCATAGAAAAAGGCCAGAGAAGGGACTTCTACAATGTTTGCATATGATCTGCTAGAGTAAAACAGTTAAACGATTTGTGAGTGTGAAGTTTGTGAGTTTAGTCTTAGTCTAAAAAGAAGTCTTTTTGATCCCATGAGCCCTATTTTCTTCTAAAGCCTTTTCTTTTTCCTACGCTACAAGCTAACTGTATATTTCTAATGTATAAACAGAAAAAATACCATTAATTATGCTTTCATATCTTATGTTTTCTCTGTCTTAAGGCACATTTACCTAATTCAGGTTTGCTAAAACGTGTAGGAGAAAAAATGCAGTTGCCACATAAAAAGACATTTTTTGTACTTGTCCAGTAATCATTAGCATGGTCGGCTAAATATCCAGAAGCCCTTAAACTCACAATGAGAGCTGAACCAGAACGAAACAGAGACAGAGACACTGTTTTCCAGCTTGCCCAGGTTTAGAAACAACTCAGCGTGATTTATGCAAGTTTAAGTCAGGGGATTAAGGTGGGATAAATGGAGCTGTTGAGCACAATATAGAGCCATAGAGAGGTGGGCGGACTTCAAAACTTCAAAGGAGCACAATTCAGACACATACGTACACACATGCAAGCACTAAGGAGGTAAGCCATCAATTCTGTCATGTCCCCAAAGGCCAGTGTGTTCACAGGGAGTGAGAGCATGTTTGACAAGATGAAAAAAAGTAGAGTTCATTTATTCCTGAGTTTAAAAAAGTTTTTTTTTAAATCCTGTGGCACAAGAAAATAAAATAGAAAGTGACATTTGTGTGCTTTAAATAATAAATATTTTTTTAATAACAAGCTATCTTATCAACATGCAACCAATGCTTTAAAGCAGATTTTAGGGCATGCTTAATCAATATAATAGAAAACACGAGTGGTGAGACTTTAAACTTTCACATGCTTGTTTCAGAGGGACATTTTTATTTTAGCCGTTTTTTTGGATGCTATGCAGCAAACCCTTCACACAAAGACCATTTTATAAGTGTTCCATTTAGCATGAAACATGGGAAACTTGCACTCTAATGGTGCGCCCAACTCATGAAATTACAAACAAAAACAAAATGTAGACATCTTTGATTAAAAATGATTGATGCCCCAGGAAAAAGGTATAAAGTGGGAAAAGAAAATTATGTGTTAGGCCTGGATTTTGATGCAATATGGCCTGTGTATGCTGTAACATTTGGCCACTGGCATGAACCTTAAGGCTTTAACCTTATAGGCTGTTTCTTTTGTAGATACTAGTTTCATTTGTGTTATATTAATGTAAATTGTCCAGAGTAACAACATTGCTCATTAATTATATTTATTTTAATTAAGATAAATAAAATCTAAGATTCTTATTTTTGGATACATTTCATTTTAGTACACTCTGTGCTTTTTGATGATAAGATGAAGCAATATTTTCACTAATTTAATGGAAAAAGTTAGCCTACACGAACTTAACAAAACATATACAAGGCCACACCCAGATGTAAGCATATACCATAAAATATGATTCTTCAGTAAAAGCAAATTCTTCTTAGTATGTGTAATTTGTATGGATAAAAAATTACTAAAGTTACCAGTGCCCTGTATAATGTACCCTGCTCTCGCCCTGTGACTCCTGGGATAGGCTCCAGCCCCCCAGTGATCCTGAATTGGATAAGTGGTTAAGAAAATGGAAATGGGTGGATGGACAGAAAAAAGGAAGGCAGTGTTCTACTGCATACGTGAGAGATAATATCTAAAGGTATCAACAAGCAGAGCTCCACTACGGCTCCCTCCAGCACAGTTTAACTCCTGGTTGTCTCAAGCTAAATCAAAACAAACATATCTTTGTACCATAGTTATAAAAGTTGCAAATGTTGGGGGGTTTTTAGAGTCTACTGGCTCACCATGTTTCTCATTACTAATTAAGTTTAGAGTTTTCTAAGTTAAGGTGTTGTTACGTGTTGTTTTGGGTTGGGTACATAAGCAGTAGTTTATATTTATAGGGTCCCATTCAAAACAGAGCTGCAGGCTGCCGCCCAGCATACAGCCCACGCCACAGTTTTAAGAGCACACTTCTAGAATAACATGTGTGACATCTGACATATTTTCACTGATTACTCATTTAGACCAATTTCATACATTTTACATTTATGAAATTGGCTCTTACTTTGTGTCCTATTGCACAATATATTCACTGTATGGTTTATTTTGTACCACTGAGAGGGGGGAGATGGTACAGATAAAGACCTGTGACCTGAAAGATTTCATTCACAGCTAACTTCCTTCATGGAGCTACATGCATACATGAATGGACCTCTGAGTTGGAGTACCATGGACCAGTTCATGTTATGGTTATATAAAAGTGACATCTTTTATCATCTACCAGCAGAGTCTAACAATAACCATAAAAACTAAAATCTTTAAAAACTCTCTTTAAATCTATCTTATAACATTGTGTCTGAAAGCTGTTATAGGGTAGTCATTTGCATTGTTGCAAAGACTTTTGCTGGAAAGATGGATACATCAGCGGCTAGTCCAGTTCTTACATCCACTTTCCCACACTGTCAAACTCAATGCCGACATCATTGCTCTAGTCCAGTCATTTTCTTGCCTGGTTTCTGTAAGCCAGTTAGCCTCCATTCTGTGTGCTGTAAATATCACTGCTCATTTGTCATTCTGCCATTCAGGCTCTAATTTGTTCAGCCCATCTCCGCCTCACCGTAGTCACTTAAAACTCTATACAAACCTCCATCTTCACCTGCACCACCACCAGCGTCTAAACTCCAAGGGGTCCTGGGCTAAATCCTATCGTAGCCGGGACTCTGTTCTGTTATGATGGGTCATCTGAGTCTCATCACCACATAGAATAGCTGAATTCTGTATCTCAATAAATTATGTTTCTCTTTATTGAACTTTTATTATGATAGTGAGATAACATTACTTTCCTGGTTGACACTATAAAACCAGGAAAGTAACTCTATATAGTCCTGTGAAATACTAAGTACACCCTTAAAGCTTCCATAGGAATCAAGGGGGTAAGCAGATGCTGCTAATCAAATGCACACGATTAACCAATCATCAACAAGTGTGAGCATCTCTGTATAAGCAATAGTTTTGGCAGTTTGGTGGTCTGGAGCATGTGTGTTAACATAACAGGTTAACGTGAGGCCACGTAATGCCACAGTCTTCCCTGCAAATTCATCACTAACGTCATAACGTGCAATGCTCAAAGAAGCTGCGAATAAACCGGGAGCTATTTCTCAGCATGTCAAAACAGTTAGAAAAAAACTGAACAGATATGCCTCGTTTGGCATGGTTGCCAGGGGAAAGACTCTTCTCAAAAAAAAGAACATGACAGCTTAGGAATTGCAAAGTTGCAAATGAACAAACAACCAAACTTCTGGTAACGATTTTAGCTTGTTTTGCAACCACAGGGCCTGGAGTCTAGAGCTAAAGGCTAATTGCAAGGCAATCTATCTGACAGCTAAAGAATGGTCAACATTTGGTGACATAGCAGATACCAAGCACACCAGCAAATCTACAGAAGAAACACTGGCAAAACAAATCAGGTTTGTTGCAATGACCCAATCAAAGTGAGACTGTGAGTCCTGTGGCAGAACCTTGAGAGAGGGATATGTAAAGAAATATCTGCAACCTTTAAGGAACTGAATCAACACTGTAAAGAACAGTGGTCAAAATTCTTCCACAACCATGTAAAAGACTTAGAAAGCCATACAAAAAAAAATTATTACTTCGTTGTTGCTGCTAAAGGTGGTGCTACTAGCTAGTTACAAGCTAGGTTCTACATGCTAGACTCTGCAGTCCACAGGACCTTTTCACATGACTTTAAGTGCTAAATGTGAATATTTGTCTGTAACATGAACAAAATACATTTTTGCTAACTCTAACAGAAAAGGACCACAGCAGTATTTGTCCTTAAACGCTTATCCAGTTTTCAGAATCAGTGTGTCAAATTATTAGAACATATGGTAAGCTTTAAATACTCTTCCTTTTCCATACACATCAATATTTACATTACAACTTGTAACTAAGGCTGAAGCAGCAGTTCTCATAACATTACAGCATGCTGGATAAACAAACTCTACATGTATAGGCACCACTGAGGACATTCTGCCCTACATAGCCTTTTCTTTCCATTTATGTACACATGTTCCTTGCTAGTCAGCTGGACCCAGCAGCCCATAATCATGACCACTGAGCACTGAATAAAGCCTTTTACTGAAGACGATGACATTAAGATATCTCATGTGTGGAGCGTTTGGTTTGCTTCTTTTGGGAAGATACTATTATTGGCCAAGACATAGAGCCACAATCTTTGGCTCGAATGGTCATTTTCAGTTTTTCTATTCTTGTTCAGATATTTGACGCTACAGCGGTTTCCTGAACACCAACTGTGCATAAATTACAGCACAGAGACAAAGAGAGCCATAAAAACAGAGAGATTCAGACTATTAAAATAACAAACTGAATTTCATGATCTGACATCTCTAGGACATCGGAAGTACTAACCTGCCAAAGATTTTACTGGAAAATCACAGTTTTGGCTCTTTGAGCTGCTAAAAGTTGAGCAAAACCTCAGTGCCTTCAACTGTCAAGGAGACTTAGCCATCCATGGAGGCAACAGTCATGTCAAAGGCAAATGACAAGAAAATGACTGGTTATCAACTCACATAGAAATCACACAGCCATCCTGGTGTTTTTCAAACAATGCCAGCTCAGTATTAACACACATATCAAGTGTCTGGAAATACGGGCTCTGCTTACACTGCACTTTTTTAATCTCTGGTTAAGTCATAGATTTGCATGTCCTTGATGGACAGTCAATTTCTCCTTGTATTGAACTGAAACCTCATCAATTATCAGTCACATGCAATTTGGTTGAAAAGAACAGGACACCGTTGGAAGTAATATCAAACCACAGGCATGATGATTAAACACTGTCAAGCTAGTTAAGAGTAATTACACACAGTGCCTTGTAATACAGTCTATCAATCTTCACTTTATCATTATTCTATGATAATTTGTAGACGGATAAAACATTTCATTGGATACAACTGAAAATACTGGATTTCTTTTTTGTGAATGGTTTGTTTCACTGATTTCAAAGCAGGCTTCACGACTTTTTTCTTTCTATTTTAAGGAAAAAATTAACAATTGGCGTACAACCATGAAATCAAAAAAGCTTTACATAAAAGTGCTGCTTACTTTCAAGAAACTAAAATCTGACTCAAAAGTTTAGATTGGAGCAAAACAAATGAGTATTAAATAATTAATAAATATTGATGCAGTGATTTTTTTTTTTTTAAACAAAAGAAAAGTTGCAAGGAAAGTTGGTGACAAATCTACTTAACACTTTGAATAAGATGCATTTATCATGTGATGCAGGTATTCCATCTTACTTTAACTAAAAAATGTTTGTAGTGACCACAGATATAAAAGTACAGTACGCTGAGGGTGATGGGAAATAAAATCACTTTGGGTCATAAAACCAAAGTACTGGTCATATAAAAAGTTCTGGCATAATATGACTTGATATATTGTTAACTAAAATAATAGAATAGTATAATTTTATTGAACAAAACAAGCTTTCTAGTGCCGTGGTCAGTCACTAGTTTTCATCCAGTTGAGACCCTGAGAATTTTACAATAGCAAATCAAATAGTTGGTACTAGAGCTACACTGATAACACTGCTGTTGAAGGTGACAGAATGGAAATACATGAAATAACCACTGAGTGTTTAATCTGAATACCACAGTGTGATTGCACAGCAACAGCTGTTGTTCTACATACATGAAACTTTCATAATCTTCCTACAACGCACAAAGTCACAACTCCTCTTATACATTCAACCAAATAACCAAACAACCAAAATATTGCCAAGCAACTGTCTACAGATGACCAATTTGTACCAATTATGCACATATAATGCACATATAAAACCATCAAATCATTTTAATTTCACAACAAGTAGAATGCAATTTATATCCAAGGTACTTTTCGTGATGCATGACTTTAGCATGCAGCCTAGCAACAACCTACTAATGGGCTAAAACATTTGGTTTTTTAAACATGAACTATAAAATGTTAAAGTATTTCACTTTAGATACATTCACTTTATAGTTTGACCGTTTTTGACATTTAATTTCTATCTACAAAAATGCTATTATGCAAGATATGTTACGATGCCACCATGGTCTAAAATCACAGCCCAAATAATCCTGTATCAGAGGCATGCACTAGAATATCTAATGCAGCCAGCTTGTGGCGCTGAAACTCTTAATGTTAACATTATTCATATTCTTGTGGGAACCGTGATTTTTTTACCATTGGATGAGTCATGGAAAAAAATTTTTTTTAATGTCAGTGTCATTGCCTGGAATAAATTTAGCATGATGTTACATGCAAATATGTGTTGTCATTTTGATCCAAACCCCCTGCAGGATAAGGGTACTCGTGAAAGCATAAGAGAGAACGCCAAAACCAAGATAGCTTTGGTTAAACGGGTGTGCATACAAGCCAGCGGATTTAGTCCCCACCCAAGTCTCAAGCCTTTTATTGGAGTACATCAACTTTCTAACTGTAGATTATATTACATTGTAACTCAGAACAGTTTTATCTCTTGCAGGTCCTTCAAAAACATAACTTACCACAAAGACTCTATAGCATCAGAGCAGTCCAGCTCAGAGGACAGCAGTAGAGCTCCACGTGTTGTTTTAGTCAGACTCGACAACATATTACATCATTACAATCAGACATCGTCCATTCAAACTCCTCCAGGATGTGGCTTTGAAAGGGAGATGCCAGTGATAAGAGAAAGCTGTGATAAACGATGGTTGTGATACGGCTGTAAGAATTTGAAAGACAAGCAGGACTGATCATACACAAGAGAAAGCCACACACCACGTACCTTTATAGAGTTAGGCCAAAGAATGCTAACATCTCCACCAATACCAAAACATTTCTCCTTGTACCTCTCTCAGGCATGTTACTGTGTGACAGACAGTTCACTAATAGGCTTAATTCAGTGAAATAAAACAATTTACAATCAAACTGATAGCAATCAGGATTATGTAAACAGACACAGCTGTTGAAGTAGAGATGACAAAGAAAAAACGAGACACACAGGGAAGGGAAAACAAAGAGGCTAGACATAAATGCAGACAGAAAACAAGGCAATTCAAGACAAAAGCAGAAACAAAAGAGCAGATTTATCCTTCTTACAAAAGAAAAACAGATTGCAATGCAATACAGGAATGTGAAGACTTCAGATGCCAGACTGTGATAGCAGAGGACAAGAGCATCCTTTAAGGCCACAGTTTTACAGCTAAAACAAACTATTGAGATTCTGTAGACTGTATCTTGAAGCTGTGCCCATGCAAAGTCAGCTTACTACCACCAACCTGAAAAAATGAGTGGGGACGAGACAGTTTGAAGCGCGGTGTTAGCTTGGTGGTGGTTTTCAAACAATTAACCAAATATCTTGAGCTCAAGCTAAACTAGGGAAAACGGAGATTAGGAAATGTGAATTTGAGAAGACATTACAACTAGACATGAACTCCTCATTCACATAATTTGGATCAGAAAAGTTTTAGGTGCTTCAGAGGAAATCGATTACATTGCCTTCATCTCATCTGACACTGTTTGTTACCACCAATTTGTTATTTAATGATCGGCATCTCTGTCCCAGACAAGTGTTTCGGAATAATGGTCTCTTTAATGTGGATGTTATTTGGGAGAATGTGAGAGAAAGTACATGGAGTTGCATTGCTTAGTGCAAATTTGCTGCAACTTTGTTCGCACTTGCAGAATTGATGAAGACGGATCATTATATGCATTTGTCATTTAATTACTTTGTCTTGCTTTGTGCATTTTTTTGTTTTTTTTTTTAAACATGAACCATGCTTATAATTAGTGTGATAACCGCTGAAGGGTGTGCAAGAAGTTTTTAAGATTGTGCTGAGCAACTGCAGCTTTAAATTTATGCTGAGCCTAAATGAAAAACAGGGCACATAAGAGGTATGTGGTGTGAGGTTGTTTTTTAAATAAACCCTCACTTGAAAATTTGTGGTGGCACACAGCACTTTGGAGCCGTGTTAGGGATTACATCTGTTAGGCTGCAATAGTCTACACTCTCTCGCTCAGCGCAGTCCTCATTTTTAGCTCCTTCTGCCAAGACATTAAGGGACTTGAGTACACACCGGCTCATTCACTGTGAAAAAGTGATCAAAGTTGGAAAATTCTTTACAAGCGAGCAGTTCTGACAAAATAAACCGGAGCAATGCCAATTCTGAAAGTCCCTGCCACTGAATGTCTCATTTTACAAATAAAGTTTCAGAGAATATTTAATAGGGGATGGTGCTGGGCCACCTGTCCACCTACAGCCTGGAACTGAATGAAGTAGACGTAAATAGCATAAAGTGGAAATATCAAAGTAAAGCTCCTAAAAAACTGTACTCGTCACTTTCCAGTGCTTATATCCAGTTCAGCGTCTCAAGCGCCAAGAAGGAGAAAAAAAAACATTGTTTGAATACCCATGACTGAGAACGCTCTCTTACTGATATACAGTCATGTTAAATTTAATTGTTTCTTCAGCTGCATGGTAGAGACTTTTTGAAACGGTAAAGTGAGACAGATGAAAAATGTATGCACAATGAAGACATTTATATAAAGAAAGAGAAGGCAATTTGATATATGCAGATATATTCTTTTGAGAAAAAGAAACAGGCTTTGTAAAAGATGCCTAGTTTAAATTAGCATTGCAACTTCAATATTATACAAGCTTACATACTCACCAGGTTCACCTAGCTAGTATTAGGTTAGGCCAACTTTTCTCTTCAGAACTCTCCTAATTCTTCATGGTACAGACTGAACAAGGTGCTGTACACATTCCTCACAGATTTGGGTCCATATTGAAATGATAGCATCAGAAAGTTGCTTCAGATTCATCAGCTGTACAGTCATAATATAAATCTGCTGTTCTACCACACTGCAAATGTGATATGTTGGATGTAGATCAGGGGTGTCCAACGTCAGGCCTCGAAGGCTGGTGTCCTGCAGGTTTTAGATGTGTCCTTGATCCAACACAGCTGATTTAAATGGCTAAATTTCCTCCTCAACATGTCTTGAAGTTCTCCAGAGGCCTGGTAATGAACTAATCATTTGAATCAGGTTTATTGACCCAGGGTGATATCTAAAACCTGCAGGACACCGGCCCTTGAGGCCTGGAGTTGGACACCCCTGATTTAGACTGATGTCTGTGGAGGCCATTTGAGTACAGTGAACTCTTTGTCATGAGTTGTCACAGTTTGAGATGATTTGAGATGACAAGGTGCATTATCCTGTAGAAAGCAACCAATCAGGAGATGGATACACTGTGGTCCCAAAGGGATCTGCATGGTAGGCATGCACCACACCATTACACCACCACCACTGGCTGGATGGAGCCACTCTTCCACCCTACTGTTGCAGCAGAAATTGAGACTCATCAGGCCAGGCATCAGCTTTCCATTCTTTTGTTATCCAACTTTGGTGAGCCTGTTGAAATTATGGCCTCACTTTTCTGTTTTTAGCTGAAAGGAGTGGCATCGTCCTTCAAGGTTCGATGTGTTGTGTTCAGAGATACGCTTCTGCATACCTTGGTTGCAACAAGGCATACAACAGGCATTTTTGTATTGGCATCAACTGGGCATGTTTTCTTTTTCAGATCATTCTCTGTAAACCCTAGAGATCAGCAGTTTCTAAAATACTCAGACCAGCCTATGTGGCACCAACTATCATTCCATGTTCAAAGTCACTTAAATTCTTCCCAAATTCTGACGCTGAACTGGCTGAAACCACATGCAAATGTATTTAGGCATGTACATATAGTTAAGTTGCAGCCATGTGACTGGCTGATTAGATATTTGAGATTTGAGATATTTAATAAGCAGGTAAATGAGTGAGTATGAGTATGTAATTATTATTATCCTTTCTTCTGGGTCTGTTTGACCAGTGGTTCACAATCTCATGGTCAGGACACTGGAAGCTAATAAAAAGGTAGACGAGTGTACTTGTCAGCAAAGACACAAAGCTTTGTTCTGTGTGCGCAACACATACTGCAGACTTTGATGACCGTTATACTGAATCCAGAAAAGCCAGAAAGTTTTAAAGACTGTCAAAAGTTATCAGTTGTTGTTTTTTTACAGCAAAGAATGAAAAACTGTCTACACAACATGGCCAGTTATGTTACACTCTGCCACCAGAATGTATTCCTGGAGGTTGCATACTGTAGCCTCAAAAACCACTTCCTCTCAAACAAAAACAAGACACACACACACACACAAACCTCTGCGATCCTGCTGTGAGTCTTTGCTCAGGTTTTCAACTGTTTGAGCACAGAAAAAAATATACCAAGGGGAGTCGGATGCCCTCTCACTTTTTAAAAAGAATTCCAGATCGTCATTTTTCTCAGACGTTTTCTCACAGGACTTCCATCTAAAACATGTGGCTTGGAGTGCAATTTTGTGCCTATTTAGTTTGAGTAATCTGCAAGAGCTGTAGCAGTTGTCCAGCGAGGCCTGCATATTGTCTTTGCTTTAGGTCTGTGTTATAACTAGAAGCAGATCCACGGGACAGAGTATTTTAAAGTCTCACCGGACGTTTGTGACTGCCATGTTGCCTTTACAACACAATCACTTTTCTTTTTCTCCTTTTTTTGACAAATTCAAAAGCACTTTTTTCAGACAGTTTCCCAGTTGTTCGTCCTCTGTCTCTATTCACTCTTGTTTTATCCTTTACTACCTATTTAAAAAGATTGTGACCTGCATTGAACTGTGAGCCTACATCCTCCAGCTTTCTGATTTTAGCTTCATAAGAAAACATACCCACGTTTAACTTCTGCAGCAGCTAAAACATCTGAAGCAGCTTGGGAAAAACCTAAAAGTGATGTTTTTCTGATTAAAACCTCTCATTCACTCCAGATCTTTTTAAATGCCAAACAGAAGTTATGACCCACAAAAGAGTAATTTCAGCACATGTTAATTAAAACCATACCATCTTAAGCTGATTATTTTGTTCTTTCTGCATCTTTAGCAGGAGGACAGCAGCAATGATTTTTTTAAAGCTCCCTGCTTCCTTCATTTTCCTAATGCTTATAATTTAGGACACATGAAACTCACTCATTTATCAAGTCATTCATTTTAGGACTCTAATGAAGCTAACGACTATTTGTACTCTGTTCAACTAAAACAGTAGTTCATTAACTTCCTTGCTTCTTCTTTGTACAAACAGTATTGTGGGAACATTGTAAGACCAAGTTCTCCTCTTGCAGAAATAATCTTTGAGAGGACACAGATGTAAAACACAAAATAAAAATGCATTTGTTATGGCAATGACATCAATCAAGTATTTCTACAAAAAAAGATGAGCACATGTTAGGGCAGGCTAGGTCGTCCAGTTCCGTAGGCTATACTCTCACAGGGAGTTAGAGGACAGCCCCTCGCTTCAGAGTTTGTCTGTGTTTACTCTTCTTTCCAGATAAGGTGATTTCTACTCCCCAGCTTCAGTATGCCTAGCCTTCATACTTCTGCAGATGTAAATAGAAGTTGCATAGGCAGAGGTTCCAAGATCACCCACAGTGTCAGGTCCTAATGTTACAGAAAAGAATCCCCTGAGCATAATCTTTTAAGGCCTCCCCCAAATAGTAAAAGCTAGAGTGACCTACATTTCTTGAGCAGAAATAATCTTTCAGCAATAAGCGGTCAGAGAAATATCATCAGTTAGACATTTTTTTTACATGTATGTTCATTAACATGCACTGTCCCAAATAAATTGAATTAAATTAGTAAGGTACAGCTCCCTTGTTCAGCCATGAGCAAAGGTAACCTCTCTGAGTGCCTCATTGATCTACTCTCCTCCTCGCTCGGTTACTCTGTCAGCTCTGGTATGTGTTTGAACTCTTACTTAATCCCACAGACTCCAGATAAAAATTGAGAAAGCCACTGTGACATCACCCATTGGTTAGTTAAGTCCCATTGTGAAGCCTTAAGGTCCCAATCCGCAAACCTAGAAACCAGCTGGCAACTCCTTGGCAACCCCTTGTTTCTAGGGAAAAGTTTGTATTCCCCGACTGGTTGGTGAGTGGTTGCTGGCTGTCTGTGAAACTTAAAACTCCAGTTAGACCTAGAGATCAATCAGTGAACCCTGGTAACATCTGGTTGCTAAGAAAACATCTGTATTCCCCAGACTGGTTGGAAAGTGGTTGCTGGCAATCTCAAAATGAAATAGGTCACCAAAAGACATATGGTGCTGCACCAAAACCCTGCTGGCAAATGCTTGGTTGCTGGGAGGTTGCTGCTGTCACTGTAGCTTGCATGGAAGATTCTGACTTGTAAAACAATGAATGAAGGAAACAGACACCATTTGCTTTAAAAGTAAAAGGTGCACGTTTTGAAACATCTTGGTTGCAGCTGCAAGGGAACAACTTTTACTTTGAAGGTGAAGATTCTCCATTTCTCGTTTGTGTTGCAGTAGTTTCACTGCAGCTCGGCTAGTAGTTCGCAAGCATCTTTGATTCTAACTGTGCGCAACCATGGCAACATAATCAAAACCATCACAAAGAGGTTTTTGGTGCTACATGCCAGCAATAGCCAGCAACCTCCAGCAAACACTTGCCAACCAGTTGGGTAATACATTTTTTTTTCGCTAACAGCCAGAGGTTGCCAGGGTGTCCTCTACCTGTCTCAAGGTCTGTGTGACTGAAGCCTGAGCTGTGAGTTTTTGCCATCTTTTCAAATCAAATTAGACCCAAATTAATACGTCTCCTATGAGTTTTCCTACATCGAAGCCAATGTAGCATTTTCCAAAAGATTACTAAAAATAAAACAGACTTCATTTTGCACCCAGTGGAGTTACCCCCTGTTGGTCATTAGCAGGAATCACTTAGCCTTCACTTTTGACCTAGAAGTTATGTCCATAATTTTAATACAGTTTATGCCTTCCTGACTCTTGCTTCCATATTTGATAGCGGAAGCAGCTTTTAGGTTACACATCTGACACCAGAAGTCGGGAAATGAAAAAAAAAAGACGTGCAAGAAAAGAATATTAGTGTATTATTCCTGCAAGTGACACATTTACCATAAACATAATTTTTTTTATGTTATTAACAAAAACTATGAACAAGAACATTATTATAAAGACTATTTAAATTTGAATTATAAATGTGGTTAATTCAGGACTTACAATTAAAAAAATCATTTGTTATTGTGTTGTTTGCACAAACCATTAATCTAACCGTAATGTACAGGCAGTGTTGGGGAGTAACTGAATACATGTACCGCCGTTACATATTTAAAATACAAAATATGAGTAACTGTATTCCGTTACAGTTACCGTTTTAAAAGGTGGTATTCAGAATACAGTTACTTTGTTGAAATGAATGGATTACACGGTGGTGGAAACCCAAACAACACACGCATTAAGAGGCTCTCATGTCTGTGTCTCAATCTCGCGGAACATGTCACCTCTACTTGCGGCTCGCATAATGACGTGAAGAAGTATTTTAAAAAATTATTCACAAAAATTATTTAATATGAAGGCAATAGGCAGAGTGTTACAGGCATAGCCCTAAAGAATGTAGCCTCATGGGCAGTGTAGTCCGTGCTGCAGGGAGAATGAACTGCCATACCCATTATGTGTCTGTGAGCGAGGGAGCGAGAAAGAGAGTTGAAAAGTAAGAGATGTCACCGACCAGAAACGGGAGATGGAAGCATGTAAATATATAATATATATATACAAAGTTGACCCAGACAACAAAGTAAAGCTAGTTTTCAGCTACGATCCTGACACGGAACCCGACGTATCAGCCAGAGGTCTCTTTACGGTTTTATGCCTTTAGGGTTCGGAGCCGCGGACCTGTTTTATATACGTGCGGAATAGTTTTCTATACGAGATCGCTGCAAAAAGTGCAGCCTTACCTAATGTCCACCTACTGTTACTCACTTTATATTAAGATTTTAACATCTAGTTGGTATTGGTATGGCGAGTAACCTTCAGTAAAAGTAATAAATCACACAGCAATGTAGATTCATGTAGTTGTAAAAAGCATGATAATATATTAAGTAATCCAAAGTATTCAGAATACGTTACTCTCATTGAGTAACATAGCGGAATACATTACAAAATACTGTTTGGGACATGTATTCTGTAATCTGTAGTGGAATACATTTTAAAAGTAACCTTCCCAACACTGTATACAGGACACATAAAGCTAATCTAAGCCAGAAAAGAAGTTACTGAGGTCAAACCTTGCTTTGCTTGTTTGAATGTACAGAGTCACCGTATAGCCAGAGACAGACTCATTCATACAGGAACTGTACATGAGAAATTTCCACTCAAAATCATCAATAGATGCACTGCTGCTAAAGATGTCATTTTCCTTTCCCTCTCCCCTTTTATATAGAAGCGAGTTACCTCTGGTCCAAATGAAAACTGAGCCTCTGGGCAGGCATGTAAAAAGCCTTTTTCCAGGTGGATAAGGAAATACTGCTGAGTTTGAATGAGGTCAGTGGGTGAGGAGTTCAACTCTTTTAATAAATCACAGCAAACTGTTGTGACAAGCATTTAGTGCTGCAGCCGAGAGAGAAGCGTGAGCTGTAGGAAATATGTCTTTCAAGTACAGAGGCTGAGGCCTTTGACCAGATGACTTCAACAAAATGTATATATTTAGGAGCGTTTCACTCAGCAGCTTAACAAGCAGTTAGTTACCCAGAGGGGCTGACAGGTTTATCGCTCTTTTATCCTCATGGAAGAAGACATTGGATGTGCTAATGATACATTACAGATCGTGGTATCTTAACATCTGATTGCTAAAATGTTTTGTCTTTTAATCTGGGCTGAGTTTAATATTATACATGCAAACAGAAACTACACACAGTTTTAAATAATAAGCAAAAGTCTGTCTGGCTGAACTCAAAGCAGCTAGTTGTTCCTCTCTTCTGACACAAAACCTCATCACAGTGTGTTTACCACTCTGGAGGTGGTAAACACACCGTGTCCACCTCCTCAGATTTGTTTTAAAAAAACACCTGATAGCTGTTGTTTTATTCGATCAAACATGATTAAATATCTTACTGATAATTTCATTTATCATTAAATGTATCATCATAAACTAAACCTTAAAAAAAAAAGGTTAGGCATAAAGGTGTCATTCAAACTTAAATCCGGGACTTAATCTAGGATTGGCAGATGGTCCGGCCCTAGCTGCCTGTTTCCCTAACCGGTGTGTGGTAGGTCTGGTCTGGATTTTAATGGTGTTGGATGACATGTGTGTTACTTGTGTCAGCGACTACCCCAAACAGTTGTAAACTGGCTGTTTATGAGTGTGAGGTTGCTGTGAAAAAAGCACCATATTTTTTTTGACTTTCACACCATCTGGGCGAGAAAAACCAAAGGGGCAGTGGCAGCGGTGATGCCGTGCATACAGTAAAAACACACAGCAGAGATCTGAGCCATGCATGTGGAAGATTTAACCTGGAGAAATCTCTAGTCAATCCTATGAAGCTACCATTTTATGCATGTAGGGGCAGTAGAGGCTTAGTTTATTTACACAAAAAAGTGTTGTAACAACAGTTATAATGTAATGCTTTTCAAATGAGCTGAATATGGTTTGATTGCAGTGTGTGGCAGGATCATAAACTATAGATTCTGCATCAATTTGTTTTAACTCTTCATCGCAACTATATTTACATTGAGGGAAATATTCAAACCTATGTTTATAAGGGGTTGACACGGTGGTTAGCGCTGTTACCGCTGGGTTCAAACTTACTGACTCCCCAAGGCTCAATGTTATCACTGTGCCAGTGGTTAAGTCCTGCCACAGACTAAAGCATGCTTTGTAAGCTGGTGACTCTAAATTGCCTGTAGGTGTAGATGTGTGTGTCAGTGGTTGCTTCATGCCATATGATTAGCTGACAACCTATCCAGAGTGTACCCCGTCTCCCATATGACTGTCATCGTATCTGCTAAACCTAATCCTAATCCTACTCTGCACTTTGGGAGCGCAGCACCAACCACTGGCAGCAAATAATGCTTTAAAATATTAAACAAAAACAAATACCTGAATCCCAAATATCAATTGAGATTATCTATAAAATTAAATGTGATACAGAACATTTTTGCTTCTGCATGTATTATTTCACATAATTGTGAAATAATAACTGTATCATTATCACATCATAAAATAACAAAAAAAAAGCTTCTGAGTTATTTACATTAAGATATGTCCACAACATAAGCACGGTTATCTTATTGGCTTCACTCTATTTTTGTGGTACAGCACTTATGTGTCAGTAAAAGCCACATAACTTCACTGTTAACATAAAAACTGATATAAAGTAGCAGCTGAAAATGGTTAGTGTCACACTACCATCTTAAAATGGTAGTGGGATTTGGATTCACTGTCATGTCCATTGGCTCGAGGGGGCTCCAATTGGAATATGCCAGATATATTCTTATTATTTAAGTTGCTTTTAAATAGTTTGGCAAACAAATGCATTATAAATATGGCTATGTTAGTACCCTTTGCTTATGTTGAAACTAGAGGACTCAGCAGTTCGTTAAGGGACTCCAGTACCAAGAGCAACCCACATACTGACTTGTCAAGGTGCTTTGTGTGAGTTATGAGTTCATGTCAACTTCTGTCATGAGTTGCAGCTCATGAGCCAAAACACCCATTTATTACAGGCATACCCACAGTACTAAACAGCTCACTAACCAAGGGGTATTCACTTTAGCAAGGCTGTACCAAGCTAAACAGCAAAAGATCCAAAGTCAAACCTTAATTGTCTGTGAAAAGAGTCAAACATTTCAAAGTACAGTAACCGTTAGAGCCTGTCAACCACACTGGCTATTACACTGCCGCAAATATTTAAATTTGTGGTTTTGGAGCAGATTTTCAGGGGAATCATGGTGTGCTAAGGAGCTTCAGGCTGAAACATGGATGTATTCAAGTTCAGCCTGGAAAAAGAAAAAACATTTGAGAGCAGGCAGAACGTCGCTCTCGGCCTTTAGCGATATGTAAACACACCATTTTATTAAAGTCAAGCGTGCCAGGGTATGGCAGAGATTATAAAGGGAACAAGGGTTCAGATTGTATACATGGATTGGGTTACTGTACCTATGGAGCGGAGCAATAACCACTTCCATATGTCTGTCTGAACATATGGCACGTTTTCAACATCATCATTCACGTTGAGTGATGGGCGTGGTATTTCAGACAAACAAGTGGGGGGGGAAGACAAATTTCTAGGAGGTATTTACTTACAGTACAGTAAAGTACAAAGTTGTGACAGGATAGCTGTTTAGCTACGCAAAGTAAAACTGGAAAAACCTTCATAGTTTTACCATTATGGTCAAGACAAGGGCACGATATATTGAGTCTAAAATCACTGCTCCTTCTAGGACTAAAGAACTGGCAAATATTATATGTACACCATTATGAGTTATGTTGTTAAAAAAATTTAAAATTTTTTTAAAAAAGGCAAATCGCTGAAAGCTGGCTCAAATCCCAGTATAGTCAAAATCTTTTTATTGACACGTTTTTGTATGAGGATGACAGGAAAGACTGGGGCAATGTCTCTGTTACTCTAATAACCCTGGTTTTTATGCTTTAGCAGAAAGATGGGGCACTAAGCATGACACAGGGTACTTTGTGCTGCAGGTGTATGAAACGTTTTTCTACCTTAAATTTTCTCATAACAACCAGAACTACTGGGTGGTCACAGAGGTCTGTGCACCATGAATGTGACTCTGTTATAACCGGCTCTTATCACCGCATCTCTTTTCCTTCTTCAAATCTTTATCCACTGCACTCTGTGAACTTGCATTAACAGGCAGTTTGCACAAGGAAAAGAAGAAAGGACTCTAGACAACAAAGTGTGAGGTGGGAGTAAAGAGAGACACAGCCAGTGTAGAGTGAGAGCGTGTGTATGTGTCTGCTCCATTGGGCCTTAAAGTGTAGTGTGAAGTACTGACCAGCGACCGCTACTGTTTGTTTGACTGCTGCCTTCCTGACCACTATTCTGGCCAGACTGCTGAAAAACAAAGTTTATCTAACAGTGAAAGCTGGGATGCAAACCAATCACAGGCCACATTCTGGTGAATTTTTAACATGAGTGTGAAAATGATGACAAGAAATTAAATAACAATTTCTCAGTTGACCAGTCAGTTTAGCCCCTACAGCTCAGTTCAAGTAAAAGACTTTGGCAGGGCCTCGTTTTCCACCCACGTGTAACAAAGCAATTCTTTCTTGGTGTATAAATCAGTGTGTATGTGTTCCTGTTTGCTCAAAGAACATGGGAAATTATTTAGGGTGTGAAAGCATTTTACTCTAGTGTGTGACTACTGTCCATTCATGGATTTTTTTTTTTTTTCGTACAATGCAAAAACACCTAAATACTCACATAATATGGCTCACACAGTCAAAGATAACAACTGTGGGTCAAATCCAGTGCACGATTGTTCAATTATGACAGAAAGTATACATATCTGCACAAAACCTTTACGGGTTCCTTTGACTATGCGTCTCCTAGTTCGGCTTGTTCACCAGCCAGTTTGAAGTGTAGCCTCAATTTCTTGTTCTTAGCTAACAGGAGAGGCACCCGGTGTGATGTTCTGCTGCTGTAGCCAATCTGCATTAAATGCGTGCATTTAGAGGTTCTCTTATGCATACCTTAGTTATAATAAGTAATTATTTAAAGTATTGTTGCCTTGCTATCAACTTGAAGCATTCATAGCATTCTTCTCTGGCATCTGGCATTAACAAGGCATTTTTATCCAGAGAACTGTTGCTCGCTATTTTCTCTTTTTAAGACAATTTTCTGGAAAACCTTGAGATGGTTGTGTAAGAAAATTCCAGCAGATCAGCAGTTTTTTGAAATGGTCAGACCAGCCCGTCTGGCACCAACAACCATGCCACATTCAAAATCACTTAAATTACCTTTTTCCCCATTCTGACGCTCAGTTTAAACTTTAGCATGTCTATATGCACATATCTGCCTAAAAGCACTGAGTTTGTGTCATGTGACTGGCTGATTAGACTAAATTTGTGCCATGTACTACCCATCAGTTCTAGAAAAAAAATCTGCTTTTCTGTCTCGTCTTACTTAAAAATTGTCTTTGCTTTCTCTATCTGAACTTGTTAAGGTGCTCTGACTACAACGCTTCTAATCTCCTTTGTAGAAGTGCCCTTCAGACCTAATGAAGTATACCTAACAAAGTGGCCAGTGAGTGAATTGTCTTGCTGACAGACAAACAGACAAACTGCGGTGATCATGTAAATAAAAATTAAATATAAAAAAACAGCCATATTTCCTCATCACAGTTAACTTTGTACTATATTAGAATGTTAATGCTGAAGTTATTTTAGGTCATTATTTTATTTCCAGTGTACTTAAGTTGTTGTGGCAATAAAGCTTACTGAAAGCAAAAATGAAAACCCTCAACAATTTTCCACATAGGTCAGTCAGGAATCTGCAGGCCGACCTCTGCAGTCAAATGGGATCATTACTCGGGAAAAGAAATATGTCAAATATGCTACTGCTGTTTCAAAAAGCACAACTCTAATTCCTCTGAATCAAATTTAATCTAAAGTTAACATTATTCATAATCATAGATTACCTAAAGCTTTCAGCATGACAACTAAAGGGGAAGAATTCTTTCTTCTTTCTGAAATTGTAGTTGCTGAAACGCATAATGCTGCAAGTCTTGTTTGTCTGAAAATGTGGAACATAAAAAATCTTTAATCTGTTTAAACATTCTTTAACGAATCAGAGGGACATGATAAGGTCAGTGATAAGACAGATCTCACAGCTGATAGCAACAGGGAAACGAAGTACCCTGACATAATGGGCTCCATTGTAGCCGGTGTGTGTGTGTGAGTGTGCTTGTCCTCTGACCCCACCCGGGATAATTAAGGACACATTTTACCCAGATACCCAGGGGCCTGTGTAATGTGTGTGTGTGTGTGTGTGTGTGTGTGTGTGTGTGTGTGTGTGTGTGTGTGTGTGTGTGTGTGTGGACCATCGTGTGCCACATCCCATTCCTTGTACACAATGACCTAACCTGCCCTCCATATGTCTAAGACCAATGCTTCTGGGCTGATTGGCCATATCACTTTCACTCACCAGCTCACATGCAGACACACACATGCACAGCGAACACACATATAAGCACACACCCATACATACAAAAATACACACAGAGGCACACACCTTCAGAGACCAAGCCCTTGTAAAGGCACCTCCTTAGGGGAAAGCTCTGAAATGTACTCCTTGTTAGGCACTGGGAGTGGGTTTTGTGTGTGTGTGTGTGTGTGTGAGAGAGAGAGAGAGCGAGCGCGCGTGTTCATCTGCTTTTCCTCATCTGTTTCCTGCAGCAGACCAATAGTCTGTGAAAGCCTCTCTCTTTCTGCTCAAAGCTCACTGCTGTTCTACTCAAAAATGACCCCCCAAAGGTTTACACAGTAACATTGCTTAAAAGCAAAAAAACACAAAACAAA
This sequence comes from Perissodus microlepis, assembly GCF_051167445.1. NCBI lineage: Eukaryota > Metazoa > Chordata > Actinopteri > Cichliformes > Cichlidae > Perissodus > Perissodus microlepis. Next base: position 40,071,322 of record NC_140467.1, on the reverse strand, counting down.
ACAACAAAATTGGATTAAGAAATTAATACAATTTGGTCCACTCTTCTTATACAGCTCTGTATAAGAAGTATGAAATGAACTGAAACTTTATGACATGCCAAATTCAGAATGTAATGGCACTACTTTTCAATAAGACTCCCCTTATTGATGGCTAATAAATAGTTTATAGATGTGTTATTAATTATCTGTAAACGCTTTATGCAAAAATAAGCTGATTGTTGGACATTACATTAGAAAACTGTCCAAAATATAATCAATAGATCAATCAGTGATTTACAACAAAGACAAATTCAAAGGATTGAGAAAATGAATGAATCAATTGATTGTCCATTTTCAAAACAGAATAAAGAAAGTCTGGCTGATGGACTTATACACACATATAATGCAAAGTGAACACACACACACACACACATAGAAGTATGCTTGATTTCTGTTCTTATCACCCTCCCTGTTTTCATTGGATTTTTTTATTAGATGGGTGATACTTATGAGGTTGCTATGTAGTGTTAAAAGAATTCAAAGTATTATGCTGACATTTCTAAATGACTCAAACACACCACAAGTCTGCTTCTGGTTAACCCTGCATTGATAAAATTATGGTTTATAGAAGATCTCCTTTAAACTAAACTATTTGGCCTCAAAGTTGATAAAGACCATCATCTATCAGTCAGTGAGTGATTCATTCATAGGGCTGATTAGCAGCACCGGTTTCCATAAATCCAATGCAATAACATCCAAAAAAACTTGTTTTCTTTATTTAAAGACAACAGTAAGAGACATGAATTGCCACGTATATGTATAAATGTATATATATGTGTGTGTTTCTGGACTCTGCCCTTTCAGTTCTGGGAAGACAAGCTAAATTCAGCTTTTCTGGGACTTCTGTTCACCTCTTCCTTAACCTCCTAGGACCTGGCGTTCACATATGTGGACATCACATTTTGAGTTGTTTAGACCAAAATACTACATTTTGCTCTACAAGTGTCTGATATCCACTTATGAGGACATTATACTGCTACTGTTCTATCGAAATTTAAAGCGAATGCCCTCATATGTGGATCTCATTTTTCTCAGAAACAAAAATCAGGTAAAAAAAAAAAAAAATCACGTAATTCTTTGTTTTTACATTCATCCGGTCCCAATCAGCCCAAATAGCAAAGAGAAATTAAAAATGCATGCCATGAAAGAGTTCGGGTCTTAGGAGGTTAAGATGTCTTTGTTTTCTCTACCTGAGTTTGCTAAGCTGCTCTGACTAAGAAGTCTCTAATCTCCTTTGTAGGAGTGCTCTTCAAACAAAACTGGAATTAAAGTCATTATATTAAATGGATAAAAGTAATTATTATTACCCTGCCACCAAGGGAGCAAGCCAACAACCACACTGGAACATTCAGCCACGCACCCCAGAACAAACAAGCACCCACATCCCAAAGACGGGCAGAAGCATCCAGCCGGGAGCAGGACCATGTCCCACAGGGGTCAAGGCTTAGTGAGCCCCAGGCCCCGCCATGCACACACACACACACACACACACACACACACATACAGACCATTCACTCATTCAGTCATTTTGAAGGTATTTAAGTAAATTTCTGTCCAGAAGTTTTGGTCTGGACTGAAGGAAAGATCTCATTACCACTTTACAAATACACATACACATAGAAGTATCCACGGGGAGGAACTCGTGGATTTGGGATATTATACATATATAGCGGCATTTACTGTATCTAATAACACACTAGTAAACCAACAACCCACACTGCATATTATAAAGCTGATACTCCAAACACTGATCACAGAGTTCACTGTTCACTTTTTTCTGTGTGTATTTTGTATAAATTAGAGAACACCAACCTGCTCCAAAAGCAAAAAAGAAGCTCTTGTCTGGGTGTTCCTCGAGCAGAGCCTTGACCCTCTTGCCCATCCTTTCATTTCTCTTGTAGATGAGTTCCTGTCGGAAGTATCTGTCTATTTCCTGGGCAGTGGCCTGCTCATTGGGTGGCAGTGTCACATTATTGAAGTTAGGGACCTATAGTTCCCAAGGTGGCCATGAAAGTAAAACACAGAAGACATGATTGTTTATTTATAAGTTATTTGCAAACCTTTGACTAAGGTTGAATCAATAAAAAATCTGAAATTCTTAAGACATATCGTTCAAGGGTTTTTACTTATTTATTTTCTTTACATGACTGATGGTATAATTGACTTAAAAGCCTTTGGACTGACAAAGATCTCATGAGATTGGCAGGAGAAAAATATAGCAATGGTGGCAGAGAAAGAACAGAAGTAGCTAAGTATGGAGAAAGTGCGTGTGTGCGCTGGGGGGGTGTGGGGTGGGGGAAGAAGAAGGTGAGGTGGATCAGTAGGTTAGGGGTGAAAGTAAAAGGTTAAGGGTTGTGCCAGTTGGACAAACCTAAGATCAAGGGGTCAAAATGAATCTAAGCTTATTAGACAGACTGAAAGTTACAGACAAGATAAGATAAGATAAGATAAGATAAGACAAGACAAGACAAGACAAGACAAGACAAGACAAGACAAGACAAGACAAGACAAGACAAGATAAGATAAGATAAGATAAGATAAGATAAGATAAGATAAGATAGTGGATGATCTGACCTGTGATGTGTCATGATTGAAGATAATGGAGTTGAGATCTCCACAGTTGTAGTGCCTGATGAGGTCTTCAGTGGTATATGGGACCTGTAGGCTTCCTGCCCTTAAAGACTCCTGTTGTAATAAAGTCTGGTTCAGGGCAAAGATCACCTAAAATAAGACAGGGATAACCAATTAATGAAAGATTTATTTCTACCTCGCTCTAAGACCCAGAGGTTTTTCTGGGCTCAAAAATATGAAGATCAAGCAAATTAATGTCATTAATGTGTAAAATACAACTTCTAACAATCAAACAAGCAGCGAGTCAGCAACCTCACACATACATGTGACCATTGGTATGTTCTGGTGTAATTACTGGATACCAGCAATAAACAGTGCCCTCTCAACTACAAGCCAAATCAATCTTTGAACAGTTATTGGCTGTGCAGTGTGCCACTGCTAAAACTGCCATGCAGCTGAAGAATGCTATTGTTGGGAACCATTTACTGATGACAGTTGTATTCAGGAGGCTTCATTCTGTGACTCTGAGGTTTTATTTCAAGGCCCGCCAAACAAAGAGACAATCAAATTGAGAGTTAAAGATATTCCCAGATCAGCTGTTGAGCAATGCAACACAAAAAAACAAAAACAACAAAGAAAGAGGATCAAGAGAAATGACAGCACATGTGGCTGTCAATGCAAGACAATGTCAATTATCCGTAAGAGAGAGGAGCTCTGCTGCTAAAAAAACACAAATGTCTGACAAAAGGTGAGAGGATAGCTCACCTAGAGCGGAAAATCTTGAGAAGCGAGGAATCCACATAAGGAAGATTTTTGCTGTGATGATATGTAGTGGTAACTGCCACAGTGGGGAAATGGAGAGGAGCTATCAGTTTCAACATAGTGCAGCATGCCTAGCCTTTTGGAGTCCAGCCTGGTTTAGAGTTAAAATGATCCATTATCTGAAAACTATTTTATGTACACTCTTTATAGGATTCCATTTAAAAGTTGTTGAGCTATACTAGTCTGACCGACAGACACTGTCAGCAAACAGCAAACATGTTAAATTTTAGGCAAGACTGGGCATAAAATTCTGATTTACGTGTCCTATTGAATTAACCACTTTAAAAAGGACACTTTTTTCTGCCTGGACCCCTTTCAGCTTTGCAGCACAGATTCAGCTTTTGTGTGAGCATGAAATCAGCCAGTGTTTGGTTAGAGAGGCCTGGTGAGATGAAAGACATATGCACACATGCACATGCAAATATAGATATACACAATTACACATCAGCGCACGCACATGCTCAGAAAGCTGTACAGTCTACACATCAGACTTGAGACAGGGGTTCGTACAGAAAGCACCGCCAGTCACCTCAGTGCATGGTCTCCCTCTGATCTCTCACCGCACACACACAGACGCATGCACACAAATGCACACCTTTCACCCTGGAAGCCATTGATCTCAATCCCAGTGACAGAAGAAAGTTTTGTATAGTTTATTTGCTTCTCAAAAGGAACAATGAGTCAAAGTGAATACGTTTTTGGTTAGCAGTGGAACTATGTAAATTTGTCCACAGTATGTCAGCATGTTTTTGCAATTCACCAGTTTGTGTGTGAAGCCTCAGCTCTTGAATTCTGTAACGATATGCGTATCTGTATGCAAGGCGGACCCGAGCGGCTATTTTTTTGTTATGTTTTTGCTTTTTATGTTCTGCTTTCTAAGGTGCTCCGATGACACTTTTCCCCCTCGGCTTCCCCTTTGTGGGAGCCTCCTTATAGCTGAAGAGAGCAGGAGAGGAGAGCAGCGTGGAGCAGATGCCTTCTTGTCAGGGGGACAAAGAACCCCTCCGTCACCCTCTCTTCTCCTCTCCTCTGTGCTCCCTCCAGCTTTCATCGGCCGCGCATCAAAGTGGAGTTCTGCATATGAAAAGGACCCCCGTCTTTATGCCACGCAAATTAGCCTATCGCCGCCCCTCCCCGACTCATTTCACAAAAACACCCTCACATCTGTGCCATCTCCGTGAAGGAAGGCCCTCATCTGCAGGGTCTCCCCTTTTTCACTGCTCTCCCTTCTCCTCTTTCTGTGCTCGCCATGCCTTTCAGCCCCTTAAATTATGGTAGTGAAGGGAGAGGAGGAGGGAGCGGAGGTGTGGGTGAGGGGGAGGATCAGTCATATATAGGCAGCTTAAAGTACAAAAAAAAAAGCGGGGAAGGAATAAGACAGACAGAAAGAAAACACTAACAAGAAAGTGAGGAAACAGAAAAAAAGCAGTAAAGTGGAGGACTGAAAGAAAGAAAACCTTAACAAATCATTCCTTTCTTTCTGCTGTAATCGTCCTCTTCTACTACTCCATTGCGGGTCAGCGGGTGCTTTTTCCCCACTCGGCTCCTTTCATCAGATCCCCCTGTTTCTTCTGCTGTCCCCTAACCCGCCCCCTCCTGCACACACAGACAGACACACAGACACACCCCTTGCTGATATCAAAGCAAGCGGAGCCAATGAAAGTCAATAATTGTCCTTTGTCATGGAAATCTCCCCTCTTGTGGAGATGGAGTGGGGTGGGTGTGTGCATCTAGAGCAAACATCATCACGGTCAGATTCCCACATGTGGAGATTTGGAGTGTTCAGCGGTCCGGTTCAAAAAACTCTTGCCGCTCTCGCTCTGGAGTTTGGAGTCTTAGTTTAAGGTTTTGAGTTTTGTAGAGTATTGTTAAGGTGTTACACCTCCTCAACTATTTAGTAAAAATTGTCATTTTCATTTGCATTTTCAAATCGTCATATCTCCTTAACGAAGCGAAGTTAAGACATGAGGCTTGTCCCCCGTATATCTTCAGACACTCCTGACGCTCACAATTCAAGAATTATTTTCTCACCTATTACCGTTCTGAGATGAGTTAGACTTGTTTGAGGGGTGGAAATCTGTCCTCCTCTCAGTTTTCAAACTCCGAAAATGAAGCCGTTTCTTCTCTCGTCATATCTCCGCGATGGAGATACAAAGTTATGCTATGAAAATCGCAGTCAAAGTACACCAAAGTCCGCTGATTCACCCGGTGCAAGAATTATGCTTCTATCCCACCTAGTTTTTGAGTTACACGACGTTTTGTAACTCCAAAAAACGGCGATTTTTGCCTCTCACCGCGATCTAATTCAGACTGCTCATCACCCTGTTTTCCAGGCACTCGCTCTCTTTGCCAGTGGCGCAATTGGTAATGAAACGGCTCTTCAGACCAAAGTTCAATTCCACCTTGGCCCACATGTTTTTTTCACTACAAATTGATACACTATCACAGACCTGTAATTCATATTGATAATTTATTACAATTCGGCAACGTTTTATGATTTTGGCAGCTTTTCTAATATGGACCTCAGATTCTTGTTAACGCTCAATGGCAGAAATACATACAAGTACACAGTCTGATGAAGCAGACAGAAGCAGTACCTCTGATTGGTTCAGCATTTTCACCTCTTATCAGCACAAATCTCAGCCTCTTCTGCTGTTTTCAGCAAAAACCTCTTTTAAGCAGAATTCTGCTCATTCACCTCTTTTCAGCGCAACTTTCTGCTGATTCATCTCTTTTCAGTGCAACTTTCTGCTTCTTTACCTCTTTTCAGCAGAAATTCTGCTGATTCACCTCTTTTCTGCAAAATTTTCAGCCTTTCCACCTCTTATCAGCACAATTCTCAGCAGCTTCTGCTCATTTCAGCACAATTGTCAATCTCTCCACCTCTTCTTTGTGAGAATGAGTTTGGCTCAGTGCGCTAAATAGCTGCCCATAGACCAGGAGGGCCAGGTTCGAATCCTGCTCAGGGCAACGTTTTTTTTTTTTCAACTTTTTCAGCTCTTTTCAGCAGACATCTTCAGCGTTAAGGCATCCACACAGCATTTTCGCAGGAAATGCAATTTTTTCTAGTTCATTTATGCTTTCTGTTATGGCAGCAAAGCAGGTAGCCACTACATTATTTTCCTGATCAGAGAACTACATGTGCACTGATATAGGAGAAGAAGAGGTCAAAACAAGGAGAAAAAAACTGCTTTTTCCAGTTTTGTCCACAAAGTATCATCTTTTCAACTGTTGCAACATCTCCCTTTATATAATCTGTGAATGTTTGAGCATTTCTACTGATATACCATTAAAACGGCAGGAAAAATAAACAACACAGTCATGTCTTCAAGCAGGTTACAAAACTTGATAAGTGCACGACGAAGAAACGGTGGCTAGTGACAGCAGATTTTACGTCAATTCACTGCACTGAATATAAAATATCCCTTAGTTCAAAATTAGCATTAGCTTTTTATTGTTAGCCAAAGCCACTAGACCCTATTTTAATGATAGCACGTGGCAGCTCTGTAATTAATCAGGTAACATGTGTCCAGGCTAACATGTATGTCAACTGTTGATAAAGAGTGGGCTGTTGGTCTTTTAATAAGCATCACCAAGTTTGTTGCACTACTTTTCATGTGTTCAGCTGCTAGTGAGGGGAAGGGCTGTGAGCCTGTCAGCTTACAGTGGGGCTGTGTAAAGCAGAGTGTCAGCTGGTGGAAGTGAAGAAAGCACTGTTGATTTCAATACTGCTGCAAATGAGTATCTAATGCGATGTAATCTGTACTTTTTCTTTATCAATTAGTATTCGAGTATCAGTGTTTTTTGGTTTGGTGTCAAAAGGTATCGAAACTTTCAGTTCTGGTGACAAACCTATTTAGTACTAATGTGATGGCACCATAAATAAGTCAGCACAATTAATTCCATAACACAGGAATAATATAGGAATAGGAATAGTGTCACAGTTTAGAGAAGGACCTCTTTTGTATCCAGGGAAAGACAGCGGCACAACAGCCAGCAGCATTCAACACTGGTCTGCTTCATGTTACTTTATGTTCAGTATATTTCGGCCTTAATGCTGCCATCATAATCACCATAATCATAACAAGCAAAGATAAGATGACTTTACGTCTTTAATCTCGCCAACAATGTCATCAACACATTTGGTCTGTATATAAATATATAGACTATGTAAACTATATGAGAGATCATGTCATAATATGAATCTGGCGTAATGTGACCAACATATAAACACAAAGCTATATTCCTTTTATGGCAAAGCCTCCAGCTAATTTATGTTATTCTGATTGTAAGAGCTGGCACTGAGATTTAGAGAGTGTTTGACTAGTTTAATTTTCAGCTCGGCTTTAATGAGACACTAAAGATGAGCATGTGTGCTGGTGCGTGCAAGCGTCTTTGTGGTTTTTTGTGATTTTTCCAAATATTCTGTTTTTGCGTGCCTAAGTGAGCAGAAAAAGCATATGGAGTAACATACGTTTTATAAAGTAGGCTATCCACACTGCTGACAAACCATGTCCTCAGACAGATGCGCGCACACACACACACAGAAAGAGAGAGAGTGAGACAGAGAGATCTTCCAGGCAATCTCCCAAGTACAAATGAAGACTCCCAACAGCTCCTCGGTTTCCTACTTGCTTGTGATGCTATCACAGTAATACAAGTCTCCTTTTCTCTTTATCATACATGCACATAAATAAGACAGAAACAGGCACTGAGTATGATTTATACCAGCAACAGTAAGAGAAAGGTTCAGACCAATAATAGAGAAGAAAACAAAGAAAAAAAGGGAGAGAAAAAGAAAAGTAGTGAAAAGACTTTCACTACTGATGTTATCGATGAAACCTCAGGATGAGAGTATAGACGAAGACGAATGCAGACAGAAGCAGGCAGAGACGGGGATTCTGAATTCCTTATGAGTGATGTTATCAGTGAAATGTTAGTCAGAGCAGTCAGCCCTAAAACAAGACCCATCAGGAGCACAGCAGCACTGCTAGGACTTCACAAAACAGTGATTCGGAGACCTTCTGCTGTCCTCAGGTAGTTAACATTTAAACACCAACGCCCTGTGATTTGATTGTGATGGAGTTCAGGAAGTAACGTCTATTTTATCTGAGTTTCCAGACGAAACAGGCTGAACTTCTAATACCTAAGATGATTAAAAAAATGTGACTGATTTCAAATTGATTGTTTTCTCTTTCATAGTAGTCTCATTGTATTTTAAACTGAAAGTCTCAATTTGTCCACTCCACAGTTTCAGAGGTTTCAGAGGTTTAAAACCATGAAAAACGAACTTTCACGTTTCAGTGTAACATCTAACAGTCTTGAGAAACAAAATCAACATAACGTGTTTCTTTTGTATTTTTCTGCTGCTTTCTGGTCAAATAAATATCCAATATTGGTTTTGGGCCAGGAAAAGGTGCATGAAAATAAAGAGAAAACCTAAATAAACTAAAAAGGTGGTTTAAAGCTGAAAAGTGAAAGAAAACATAGCAAGTTTCTTTTTCTATAAGACTGTGGTTTAAAAAAGTGAAGATACTGCCAGTTTTATGATTTTTGTCTTTATGTTTGTAAAGAAACGGCTGTTTAATGGCTATTGCGGCTGCAAAAGTGGAAATAAAGTGTTTTATTCAGCAGACATTCACTGACACTCCCACCGCACAGAAACCCACTGCACACACATAAATCTTTCACCACAGCGCAACCTTTTCACTTTCTTGCTGAAAACCCACCATTTAAACACAGATACGCACACCTGTCAGTTTGACTTATCCGTATTGTTGCTTCTTTCTTTCAATTCCCTCCTTCCAACTCCCCTGAGCATATTTTCTCCGACTTGCCTACACATCTCTCCCTCACACATTTATCCTCCCATCGTTTCATACCTCCCTTCCTCTCCTCTTTGATCCTGCATATTCCTTCACTCCCTCTTTTTCCATCCTTCTCTCCTTTGATCCTATAGATCCCCTCTATCAGGTCTTTTTAAGATTTGACCCTTACATTCCTCGGGTCACTAATGACCTCCTCGCTTCGTGCGTATGTTTTCGTGTATGTACGTGTGTATAACCTGTACAAGATTAGGTCTCATCTTAGTGTGTTTATATGTACATGTATGTGTCTGTGCCTATATGTGTGTGTGTGTGTGTGTGTGCTTAAATGCTTCATCATCATGGATTACTGCCCGCTCTGCAGAACTCAGAGCAGACCTTTGAAGAAAGATTTATTAATTTTCCAATACAACAAAAGAAGGAAAGTATTGGGCAAGGATTTCCTGTACAGGAAAGAAAGAGGAGAAAGTAAAAAAGTCCTCAGGCCCAAAGCTTTGAAAATAATAATGACCAAAAACGTATTCTCTCTCTTTAGGGAAAAAAAGTGTCCTCATATACCATTTATATTTTCTAATCCTTATGATCCTTGTGCGTTAATGCTGACATGAACAACTCCTTTAATAGCCAGGTTAAGCCCACAGTTGCATTTTAAATCACTAAAATACTAAAATCATCAGTAAGCAATTTTTACTTCACAAGTGTGTTTATAAAAGCCAAGTCATCTAAGATGAGCAAGGATTTCACTAATAGCTGTTATCAGTAAAGTAATATGTTTGTTTTGTCTGCTTTTTAAAAATGTTTTCAATAAATAAGTTAATGTGCATGTTTTGTTTCCTCATAGATCTCTTGGGAGGCTGAAGTTTAAACTTAGAGTGTGTCGATACAATTTCTTATTGATTAATTATTTGGAGTAGAGTTATGCCTCCAGACTTCAGCACATAAAAAAATGAGCACATGTTCCATGTACATCACAGAGAAACCAGTGGCCAGCACTCAGACCACATTCATATGAAACCGTGACTACACTTCTCCTTCTCTTCCTCTCTGTGCGTTCTCTCTCTTTCTCTATTTATCTCTGTCCAAAACCTATCTCTCGCCCTCCTCGCTTCCCTTCTGTCTCTCTCTCTCCCTTTCTCTCGCCCTGTAAAAACATTCTTGCGGGGTGCATTTACCTTGGTGCCCGACGCAGCCAAATATTTAGGCTGTCACAGGGAATCAGCCTCAAACCAAATGGCTCGAGGTTTCTGCACGTGCATTGTGTGTGTGTGTGTGTGTGTGTGTGTGTGTGTGTGTGTGTGTGTGTGCACGCGCGCGCAGATCGTGGGGGTTGTGGTGATTGAAATGTCAACTTCTCAAACCCCCGCGCTCTATCCGGCTATACTGCTTCGCTATACCCTGAACAAGCTGTACAGGAGTCCTAACAACACGCCGTTTGCACACAAGGGTCATTCTTAGTCTGTGATCAGCCCCTTGATTTACTGTAATGTCTTCTTATACCTGATTGACTGTCTAAGTAAAAATGCCAAAATGTCAAAGTTCAGTAACTCCAGCTTTTCTAACTTTTTATATAAATTAACATAACAACAGTGGCTTCTCTGTGCAAAGCTAATTTCCTAATTAACATAGAAGCACTGTAAACACACACTTTCCCACACACACATGCTGCCACCTGTCATCACACATTCTGACAGTGACCAAACAGGAGTGTCCACTATTCGCAAAATTTTCCTGCCTCTGTCTTCCTGCCTGTCACTCTTCCTTTCTCTCACACGTACATACAAAACAGGCCCACACAGCAACCAGCGAGCCGCTCGGCGACTCGGTCCACCAAGACACAACACAAAGATCTTGAAAACACAGCGAGCCACAAGGAAAACAGCCATCAATCTTGACGACTGTCTGTTAACTGAAAGAACACTATTAATTCAGGACAGCACGAGTCAAGAACAACACTGCCAAGCTGTTTCATGCTGAGATTCAAACCAAAACAGCTGCGAACACTTACTGCAGATGCACACTGACCATCTGAGAATGTATGTGTGTTATCACGCAAACAGGCAAAGAAAGAAGAGTAAATTAATTCAAGATTTTCCACACTCAAACAGACAAAAATTAGCCACCGGCCACGTCGGAAATAAATTGTTTTATCTTCTTTCATCTGGGAAAAAGTTGTAATATTTCGGTACAGCAGGTTGCTTCAATAGCAGAGTGTTGTATGCCATTGTAGACAAATGGCTGGCCATCGACAAACTGGGAATCGCAGCTGGACAAAAAAAACCAGCCAAGCAAGGATACAGGCAAGAAAAAGACTTTCCAGTATTTCCAATATCTGGAAATATCTCAGTGTCGAGTTTATAAAAAACATAGTTTTGATGCATGAATTGCATTTTAGTCCGTGTGCTCTTTTGCACTCACACCTCTGCAGAAACAGAAAAATCCCACTCAGTGCACTCATTCCACAAACTTTGCCCCCTTGGTGATGGTGGCAGCTATTTCATCCTTAGCCTGTGGCGATAACAATGTATAGATCAAGACTGCTTGATGGTTTCTTGCAAGGCCAGAGGAGTATTTATTAAAAGCTTATCTATTTACATCGCTGCCAAACCACAGTGATTCAAAGAATGGACGTAGTTAGTTATTTTCGAGTTGAAAATTCTGTTATATTCTGCAGAACTATACTCTCGTATTTGTAGTAAGGTTATTTTAACCAGCTTTTTGTCTTTATCAGTGTATGTACAGAGTAAACACAGACCAATCGCATGCATTCTAAGTCATCCACATCATGCTACACAGATAATTGAACCTTTATTCAGCACACATGTGAAAACAGGAAACTGCAAAGAGTCAAGATGCAGAAGTCCAAAGAAATTATGGAAACATATGAAGACAAAAAGAGGCTGAAGGTGAAAAGGTTTACATGGGAAATGTAAATTACGGAAGAAGAAGAAGAAAAGGGAAAACTCAAACTACTACTACTACATGACCAAAACTTTAATCCAACAGCGTTGACTAAATTGCTTTGTTAAGATGATTATTTAGTACTTTTTTGAATCTGTATATTAATCCCGTAAAAAGTTTGGACATTGAATTGAAATACACCAAATTCCTCACTGCACAGGATGATGGGGGCAAATAATTTTTAAAAAAACAACAACAGACAGCAGGATAAGAAATTGCTCTCCAAGTTCTCCAAGAAATAAAGACACAGCAGGAATTAAAAACCCGCATAGTGCTATTTACCACTGGCCTAGACTCAGAACCAAATCACCGCGGGCAAACCAAACTGAAGAAGCCAGGCACATGCACAAGCACACACGCTTATTTACAGTAATATGCATGTGAACACTTTCAGTCAGCTTGCATCACTTCTCTTATTCTAAACAAAAACAGAGACTGGAATCCCAATAAACTCAACATCGACCTTTAACGGCATCAGCGGTATAAACGCTACACCTCCCAATCACCTACAGAATAAGTCTATGCAATGGAAAATAGGCACTTGCATCCAAACCATCTGAGAAATTAATCTGTTTATTGTTCTGTCAGGCTGATCAGTACAGGAGACAAAGGAAGTAAAGGAGATAAACAGAGGGAGGAAAGAGAGAATCGTGTTTCCACGGAAAGAAAAAAAAAGCGGTTAAAAAAACAGATAGGTAGGCCGAGTGAAAATCAGAGAGTGTGATGGTTGTTGTTGTCCAGACATCTACCACTTCCCACAGCTTCACAACCACAGACTTATGAACAGTCAACAAAATATGAAAAACATCCAAACATCACAAATGTGCTGGGAGTTCAGTTTTCAGAGAAGTGTCCCTCTGCAACTATTGTGAATGGTACAAATATAAACATCCTAATATGCAAACTGACACCAAAATAGCAACTGTCAAAGCAACACAAATGATGAAATATACTGTAAAAACAGCAAGTGAAGAGGCTTCAACACGTTTTAGATAAGGGGAGGAAACTGTGAAATAAGAAACAGCCAATGAAAGATTCACACAGGGTCAAAGAGTGGTTTGCATACAAGTTTAGATGGTGAGGAATCAAACTTTGCATCATGTCTGTAAAGTTTCTTTATTATTGCAGACTCAGAAACAGTTTCAAAGTGTGTGACTTCAGAAAAACTGCAAATGTGAAAAAAAATACAGTGTGCTTGTTTTTTTTTCCCAACAACAAAGATACTGAGTTCAAAATTAAAATAAAAAGCAACAAGTACTCACCTGAGCGGTTTGCATCAGAGTGAGTCTGGTAGGTTTTGCTTTCTAAATTACTTTGAAAATAGATAAATAAAATCGATGTTTGGGGGCAGAAAAAGTATTGCAAGTAACAGACCATGAAAATTTGTTATATCGATGGTATTGAAATACATAGGTTAAAAACCTTACCAAACAGTTTTGTTGAAGTCACAAAACCACCTGAAACTCAAACCTCAAAAGCCAAACCTAAAAACGCTTCAACTTCTGAGTAGAAATTCCACAAATGCTGGAAAAGTATGTGTTCACAAAGGCTTAGGTACACCTTAGCAGGTTTTTTAAACGTTATTTTAGCCTGGTATTTGAATGCAGCAATGTCAATAATGTAAAATATTTGACTATTTTCAAAAAATGATTCAAACACACATATAGCACGACACGCAGACAAAAATGCACGGCACACAAAAACCACACACCACATAAGTTTATACAACATATCTGTCTTCATCTACAGATACGAAACAAGTCAAATCACCAGACCATCACATTTGCTGTTGTATTCAGACCAATATGTGTCAGTTATCTAAGCAGCGATTTATCAAAAGGAGTGTTCCTCTGAAAATATCTTATCTAAATCTACAACTACGGGCTTCCAGAATTGGAAAAATTGCTTTTACCATTTTTTTTTTCGTTCAGGTAAAGGGAAACTGTGCAGGCCGTGTGACACTCAAACCTCCAATTAGCTCTGTTCTCAGCCAAAAACACAAAAATATCAATTTTCCAATTGGGTAAGAAAATGAGGCAGGGACAGGTGAGGCAATGTTTAGTAGTTACTTTGACAGTCTAATGCTTTTCTTTTTAGAGTGTGAGCAGCTTAATTCCTTTTAGAAAAATCAGCTAAATAGTGTCCTAACCTGACATGTGCAGAGTGTCTGCAGCACTATTTACTGTCAAATGCTTTCACCATAAGGTGTACTGCTTCACAATGAAAGAAGACCAGGTCTGCATGCAAGGCACCTTACAAAAGCCCAAGGAAAAACAGAAATTTACCTGCCTCTTCTTTGGACAGCTTGACAATGTCTGTGGTGTGCTGCTGCCTGAGGTAAAGGCTATCTGATTACCTTTGCAGGTCATGATTAGCTGTGAAGCATGTGTAGCTCGGTGTCTCTTTGCCAGCTCATGTCAGATATTCGTGTAAGTGATCACAACTGTCTAATCAACCATGGTTACCATGCCTAATTCTATAAAGAGTTAAATTAGAGTGTTTAATTATGCCCACACAAAGAAGTAAGTGCCAGATCTGAATCATGTGAAGGCTACCCACATGGCGATTTTTGTCAATACAAAGTTATAAAAGGAGGATAAAATGTGGGCAAGGTTTTGAGGAGCAATTTTAGTCTGACAGTGAGATATATGTGGAACACTGATAATAAGCTAAGCTACAGAGTAACTTTTTTGGGCCTCTCCAGCTCATGCTAACCTTAAAAACCAGCACTATGAAGATGATTCTAATTGTCAAAGGCTACCTTAAACGATGACTGGTTCCTTCGTCATACACACATTGTAGCTAATCTTAAATTAATGAATGAATAAAGTTATTACCAGAATTCTCAGCAGAATACAGCAAAAAGATCATTTCAAAAGCATCTTCCTCATTTCGCTGCATTTGCAGCATGTGTAAGGTCCTGGCCTCCACTCCCAACATGACAGCTATTCATCATTTACAAAACATTTCACTTTTTAGCTAATTTGTAGAAATTGCCACGCAGCAAAAAATATCTCAGAAGCATCTAATAGTGGGTCGAGCTGTGTTTTCTGAAACTGAACACAGCCTGGCAAGTGACACGTTAGTAATGGCACGTAATGGTCAAAAAGCAGCTTTGCAATGTATTTAAGAAATCATCACCTAGCTGGGGAGGGGGGGTGGCAATCTAGTGGATGCTCAAGGCAGCTATTCATTACAGACCTGCTGTGAATGAGGTGTGTAATGGCACTGAGACAGTTCAAAACATCTGTGCAGAACTCTCACAAAGTGTGCTGTGTGGCACTCACCTGTGAAACTTCACCGAAACCCCAAAAATGTGGACTGGAGCCAGAAGGACACAAGTGCATTTATGGTCATTTATCTCTTTTAAAAGTTTATTCAAACACATTAAGTATTATCAGAATCATTTACCTGCTTCATTTAATGGTCAATAACATCATTGTATTTTACAGACTGAAGCCGAAGCCAAAAAAAAAAAAAAAATCTTAACTGGAAATACGTGCTACAAATGTTTAATCAACTTTTTTCTAAGTATGAGAAAGCTGACCTCAAAGCAAACATATGAAAATATAATTATCTGACATTCCTTCAAATTAAAAATGATAAATATATTATTTTCCTAATTTTAAAAAATGTCCTTTAGAAAAAAAAACCTTTTGACAAGTTCCAGGTGACACAGAAACTATTAATCCTCTGTGTGGGAGCTTGTGGACAGCTTTGGCCTTGTATCACTCGGCTGAAGTCCAGCCAGGTTTGGCTCACTTCGACAGGCAGTGGAGTAACTGGATTTAATCCAGACCAGCCACAAACCTCAGCAGCACACAGAAAGCATAAGCTTACCAGGCAGAATTTATGAGAAATCATGTCATACGGCGAAAGGTTAATTTAAAAAGCATCTCCATGTTTGTTTTCAGCATTCAGTGATGATCCAGCTTGATAATACCTCCTTGAAAGGTGTTCCACTGTTTTCTCTAGGTCAGAGACCGCGGACACAACGGAAATTATTTCACAATCTTGTTGTTGAAGACAGAGGCCAGGTCTGTGACCACTTGCATTTAGTTGCCATCTTCAAAGCAGCTTTGGTGCACCAACATAGCAATTAAGAATTGTTAAGATGGGGCCAGTCTGTTATTAGTCTGCTGTAAGTTTGCGATTGAATGGGTCAGGTTGGCAATAGGGTTTGTTTGTGATGAAACAGCGATTAACTACCAGCAAAAACTGCAAATCTGTTGCACATCTACACACACAGAAATCCACATGAACTACTTGCATTCAGAGGCTACTTAGAACCTCACACATTTGAAACAGAAATCCAGATTTTCCACCACAAATAGTGATGTGATTCAAATTCAGGCGCTCAGCAACCTTGCTTTTATATAGTAAAATAACCAGAATACAACCAATGAAGACTGACTTAGATCAACTGCAGTGTGTTTGCAATATTTCTGTGTTCACGAATTGTCACTTTTCCTAAATTGCTAGCAAATCTTTGCCAATCTGTCTGCAGTCACAGTCGCACCGTGACTGTTTGGAGACAACCAAGGCACAATCACCTTGGTTGACTAACGTTTGAGGGAGTTACACCCGCAGGCTTGCCTCAGACACTGAGTCGCAAGGCAGTTGCTGTACTTTTACTCTAGTGTGACTGAGCCATTAGCGATATTACAGCAATTTAGCTATCAAGTAATCCTGATCAATGGCTTCATCAGTCATGGGAAAACAAACAGGATAAAATTTACCAGAGTCAAGACTGAACCATGAGAAGCAACCTTTTATTTTTTTTTAACAAATCCTTTATCGTGACACTTTTACTTCTAAACTGTTTTTACTTAGCTTGTATCTCTTTTGCAATAGACAGAAATAAATTACACTAAAACGAGCATGTATGGGATTTCTTACTTTTCATCAGTCACATGCTAATTTAATGCTAATTGGTCATGACTTAGTATAAACAACAAACCCGGGGCCTCAACCACATACAGCCCGCAAAAATGTTAACTTACACTACAATAGAGGGATTGATGGGCACCAAACAAATTGAAATTAGTGTCGTAACGACTCCCGCAGCTCTTACATGTAACCTACATTAGCTTTAATTAAGCGAAGGCCTTAGTATGTGAGGGTTAAGTTCATTTGCAGATGCTGAGCTTTTCTTACTTAAATGAAGGCGGCGGTTCACTGTGAAACAACAAAATCCATGTTTCTCTGTGAGCTGTTTACTTTCAGTAAGGTTTCATAATCAGATGTTGGAACAGTGGATGGAAAACTGCCTATTAAAATAAGCAGTTTCAGAGATATCTTTCTGTTCATCTGAGTTATTTTTACATGTCCCAATTCAGTTATTATACATTAATCCTTGAAAAATATCAAGTCAGCGATGAATTATTTCTAATGAAGTGTGTTTAACTTGTGTTACCCTGGATCAGGATTAGTGACTTGCATTTATTTGACATAAGTGGCAGCTATTATGTGCAGTTTTGCATGTTTTCTTTAAGAGCTTGTGTTTTCTAAAGCTTTGAGTGTAAGTGTTGTTTTAATTTGGAGCATCCATGTATGAATGCAGTGTAATGTTGATACTACAGTTCTCTGGAACCTGCAGAAACTTTCATGACTTAGTGTTAAGTCAGAAAGACAAGCTATTAAATCCCTAACTGAGCAGCAGAAGCTTGTGTTACACAACCAGGAAAAGCCTGCGGCAGTCTCAAAAAGTCAAACTCCACTCGGCGGGAGTGTATTACTGTATATACTTTCAGGAATCAAAGCTCTTTTTCTTGGCACGCAGTTGGCACCATCCAGCTGAATCTCATCCACTTTGAAGCAAATATACTCAAAAAATAAAACTATGCAAATGGGTGGACTTACACAGGACAGGAAAATGGAATTTGTAAAGTTTTTCTAGTTCGGTATGACGCCGGTTTTCTAATGATTCTTTTAAAAAGGTGTGCAGTGATCACACAAAGAATATCCTGACAACAAGAGAAATAAAAGAAATTCTCTCTAATATCTCCTCAAATATTTGAGACGTTACACGTGTAAACTTTAAAGCGAAGAAGGGAGCGCTGTAATATGAACATGAATATTTGTAATCACCAAAGCGAATGGCACCACATTCAACTCCTCAACCACCAGGAGAAAAACAAAATCTCTGGTGTTTTATTCTTTTTTTTTCTTTTCTTTTTTTGCTGTTAAAATGAAAGCAGCCAATACAAACTACATATCAAGAGTCGATACAAACTGCTGATTTTTGATTTGTATTCTTTTCTGACTTGTTGCCAGGCTTCAGTTTCTATCTGTAAAGTGATTTGGAAGTAACAGTTGCCGCTTCTTTGTCTCTGGTGTCATGTATCGAGACAGATTGACAGATAATGTCTGAGGAAATGCCAGACATCTAATACGGGACTGTTTGGTCAACAGTGGGGAGGAAATCAAGCACCGCCATTTGACATGAAACCGAGGAAAGAAGCTGTAAGGGCATGTTCAAAGTTCAACCATAGAGCTGTATATGCACATAAACATGCACTTACGCATACACACAGATACAAACCATCATTCATATCCAACTCCTGCAAACAAGCACAGAAGTGCACATGTGCATGGAAATATTCACGTGCACATGCAAGCAATAATAAACGGATACAAGCAATTATATGAAAAAATATACACTGGACAAACACGCCCCAAGCTGTAATTAAACATGCGCAGTTTACTCCATGTGATCAAAGTAGAGTGAAGCAAGATAATAAATTATTTTATAAACAATTTAGAGACAAAATGCTCGAGTTAATGCTGGGCATAAGAATACAAATGACTTTCTGCAATATGAATGAGATCATGCAGCTGCACTGCAACACCTGGGCAACAGGTTCCATGTAAATAAATGTTTTTCACTAGATCGTGTCCTACTGCGCTCAGTCCATATCTGCTTTGTTGGCTTTTTGAAAATTGCACTGCATGTTTGCCTTTGATATTCCAAACAGTGATGTTTCATTGGCAAAACCGTTTTAGCAAGTTATTTTAAAAATATGCACGATTCGTCATTTCTCCAAAATAACAAATTAATATTCTTTAAGCCAAGACAATTATTTGGCAGAGCATTTAACTTCGACTTCAAGAGTACCGTAATGAGCTTAATAAATTCAAGTGCAGGTTAAAATGTTAAAATGCTGTTCTTTTCCCTTTATTTTGACTGCAGCCATAAGAGCACACACAGACATTTTTCACGTCACATGCTCACTGCTATGACTTTTCAGTTGGACAAATGAGCTCTAATCAGATTTGCTCCTGTGTATTGCTGTGTAATACTGTCATTATGACACCATATGTTCTCTGTTTCTCAAACGAAAGAATTTTTGTTTTCCCAGCCAAAACCAATACCACTGCCCTGCCCGCAGTGATGATGATTCACTGATTCAGTGACCAACAATTACCTGCAGTGTAGCAATAGTTTTGAATTTTGCATTTTGATAAAGAGCTAAATTATTTTAACTTAATTTATCTAATTGAAAAAAAGTTTTATCTATAGTCTTACCCCACAACATGTTTGAACAAAAACTCATAGGCAGGTCTCATCCCATAGTAGAAGCTACTAAACAGCCTGGATGCCAGGCTACAGAAAAATAGTTAATTTAAGTTGCCAGCCTTAAGCTAATTCTGGTACAATGCATGGTTCCTTTTCAAATAAAACCATTTTAATTTAATTCAATTAACTAATTAAACATTTGAATCATTAGTGGCCTAGAATATGCTAGTCAGTAAATCCCTGAGAAATACATTTATTTGCTTTCCTGTTGAGAGTTAGACAAACTGTTGCGAATGCGCTCATATCTGTGCAGTTAATCTGAACCATAGAGGAAGTGTGGCTTCATGCATAAGTGACAAAGTCTTGTGCAGAGCAGCACACTGAAAGCTGAGAAATTAACAAAACAATTAACATTTATATTGTTTATTGCTTACAATAGATTCGGTTTTGACAGGCAAGCTCCTCCCATGGATATTAATACTTTTTTTGTTCATGTAGTTGCTCTTTAGTATTATGTTCCTGTAACAGCACACTTCTGTTACCATATCTCCTTTTGATGATCTTACATAAATGTAGAATTGTATTTAAAGTTCAAACAGTTTTGTAGAGATTTAAAAAAAAAAAGGATGTAATGGGTAAGTTAGTGCAGTAAGAAGCCTTTTTGAATTTGAGGCCAGAAACAGTTGCAATTCATTTTCACACGTGAACCTCAGATACTCTTGGGTGAATCAGGTTGGGACACTGTCTAAAGTTGCACTTTCTCAAATGTAGCACACTGCTGTCAATGGTCTGAAACGGTTACATTCTCACTACAAGACATACTCTGGTTTTTTTCTTAGGTGAGGGCACAGCCGGGTTAAAGTATGCAGGAGGCAGGACACTTGACACCAACTCGCTCACTGTGAACTCACCTGACAGTGACCTGTGCTATTCTCAAGTGGACTCGATTGAACAGCACAGAAACTTTGTAAGGAGACAGCAGGTTAAAGACGGCCTCATATCCGATCGACATTTGCTTTCCGTGTGCACCTCCACAGGGTGATGGCTCAAAAAGTTCAGGGCTGATGTGCATGTGTGAAAACAGCTTGGATTACAGACATGCAGGAAGATATGGTAATTAGGTTAAAATCACTAGTGCTATTGAGCCTTGTCCGTGTTGAATTTCACATCAGGCAGAAGTTGTGTTTGGCTTTCCTTAGTAAAATATCTCTCTAATATCTTATGCTTCTCCTCAGGCAAAAAAGACGAGCCTAAAAAGAGGGAAGAGAGGCAAACTGAAAGTCTAATGAGAACTGAACTGCTCCATCGAAAGAGAAAACAGCTTCATTCTGAGTCTGTGATGTTATAAATGTGGGTTTTGTTCAGATATCATGAGGCCTCGCCTTATGAAACCTTGCACATCCAGAGCTCGGTGGCTCGTCAGTTCATGTGAAAAGAAAATACCACAAATGGAGTTTCAAGGTTGTCAAACAGAGGTAACATCATGATACCTTTAATGGAGATGGAGTCACGCCTTCCTTCCCTAATGGCTCTTCTACTGATCTCAGTCTGCATCTCAGCTCTCCCTGTTCTCCTGGTCATGAATGAACCAAATGGGCTCAAAACATTCTTTCTCTGTTCTCCTAGACGTACACTGAGACCCGCATTCATCACCTCTCCATGCACCATTACACCCAATGATGGAAGCAAAGAAACAACACTTTCATTAGCAGGTCCGCTCCACTGAGGTGTGGAATGTCTTGTGGGTATCCAGCAACAGTGACAGAGAAAGCCAGCCTTCATGCAGCTATTGTTGTCCTCAACAAGCTCACTTAGTGTAATGGGCAAGGCTGAGCTCGCTCTTCAAAAGACTAGGGGCACCATGCAAGAATAAGAGCAGTCATGCTTAGCCAGATTAGAGATGCGACAAAAGAAAGCATAATAAGTTGTGGCATGAAAATAATGACCTAAGTGTGCTTAATTTATAATGACAAGCAAAAAAAAGCCGCATCTTGTCTTTTTTATATAAAAAAGTTGCGCCAGGTACCAATATTCTAGGGTATCAACAAATTGCCTGCCTTTAAGATCCATGAATCCAGTAATTTTTTTAAATTTCCTAAACTACTGGTCCAAGAAGCATTCCTGCTGCATGCAGTAGTTCAACATCTAAACTTTTTCAAAATTCATATACTCTAGAGCTCAAATTTCCTTGCTTGATGCAATTACTTTATCTCTTTGTGAATGTCTCAAGTACAAAACCACAGAAACCTTTCAGGGAAAGATTTGTTCAAAATGTACAGCATTATCTTTATATGTAAATGACTGCATTATGCCATTTGCATTAATCCATTTGCATTCCCTTCTGTGAATTTATCTGTTTGGATACATTCACAGAAGGCAGGAAGCTGGCTCATTAGCTGATTATGGAAAGAGTTGAGATTATGAAAACTAATTGACAGTGAGATGATTATGTAATTCTTTCCTTCTTTTTCTTTCATTTTTTAGAAAAAATACCAAGCCTTCAAAACCCTTTAAAAGATGTACTTTGGATGTCCAATTATACATGATTGCAAGACCTATTTGTCTTAAACTTCTTCAAGGTTTTGGTAAAATTCCTGAAGGGCAACCATGATTTTCCAGTGCGAAAGTCAGAAATAAAGCTAGTGGTGCAGTCATCCAATCAGCTGTGGAAAGGTTTTGTGTTGATTTTTCACAAAAGAAGAGAATGTCTACATCAACTGTGGCTTTGAAAATCAATTTTACTTCAAATGCATGTCCATCTGAGTTGTTGGAAGTGAACAGGCCTACATGCTGGTTTGTCCTTAACAAAGGCACGAGGAGAGAACTTTTCACTGTTTCAGTACATTAAATATTTTTATTTTCCATGCCAGAGCCAAATAGCCAGTGAAAACATTACAGAGACTATTACAAACCATAAATGTGCTTCTCTATTTGCAGCCTGATTAAACATCTCTGTCAAGACTGGTGGCTGAGGCGGCAGTATTGTTTCACCAAGCGTGTATCTCACTCATCACACTCTATCTGGACATCTTACAGTTGAGTTGAGCTAAAAGGCTTTAAATGGAATTGCCCTTTTCAACTACAAGGCAGAACTGTGAAAAAAGGTATAAAGCAGGCTGCTTTAAGCCAGCGGGGCGAAGGCGTCAGTCGAGCTGCTGGTGATTAGACTGAAACTGAGTGTGGAAATTACGGAGTGCCAAGCTGTGTGTTGTTTTGATAGGATCAGGACAGGGGTTGTTTTCAGGACACTAGAATCCATTGTTGAGCCTTCTGGAGGTTTTGTGGACCTAATTAAATGGAAGCTGCGATGATGGAAGGTTTAATCACTTTACAGGTCTGTTGACAAACCCAATTTCAGCCACCCGCAACCTTTCTCTGATATTAATAATGTCTAACAACCATGTCTATACAACAAAATAAGCAAAGTATCAATGTCTTTCATAACAGACCAACTTTGATTCGGGAAATGAATTAGGAGATATGCCACCTCCCGTAAATGATTCTGGGCATTTAAACTTCTTTGCAAATGCTGGTGATAATGTCAGGTACATACACCAAATCACCATTGGAGGAATTTGAGCAGTACAAGCAGTGCAAACTTCAGACAACTAGTTGTTACCAAAATGTCCTTCTGTTTTCTTTATCTTGTGTTAGTTATTTGTTTCATTATTGTGCCAGGGCAACACAGAAATCATCATAGAACATATGAAGTTGTTTAGGTTTTCAGTCCCTTCAAACATTTTATAAAGCTGATGTGACGAAACAGATAACAATAGCCGGTTATGCTAGTTATACTCTGACATCAATCAACAAGACCAACATGGGCCAATACCAGTGGTCATTGGATACAGAGCCTGCCGTAATATCGGTATATCGCCATAACAGAATGCTAGCCTCTGATGGTAATGTAGTACCTAAATAGGGAGCTACTTCAGCAACCTCCAACAAACTAATCCTGCTAAAGGTGGAAAGGGCAAACTTGCTTCACCACTCCCAACACAATCCAACAGTAAATAAAGTAAATGACTCAACCTAGCATCCCTGGAACACTTGCTAGTTATGCTCAGTAGACAGAAAAAGGAAATGGTGGATGGAAATTACTGACGCTGTTACATGATGGAAAAGGTGGGATTTAGCCAATTAGTTAAAATGATCAACCCAAGACACAAAATTCCAGGTTAGAAAATATTTTTGAATTTCTGCTTTATTACTACTTTATTACATAAAAATATTACACAGCTCCTGAAGGGTTTTAAGATTCCGTTACTTTAATTACTGTTAAACAAAAGTGTTAAGCAGTTATGTTTCTAATTTTATGCTTACATTTGTTTTATGTTACATCACTTTATATAATGCTTTGTCACAGCTGCTACATTATAATGGGCTCAACTTTGTTCTGAATTGGGCTCCTCTCAGTTTTGCTGTTGTTCAAGGTCGTGGTAAGTAGGGGTGCTGCAGCACCCCCTGCCAAGTGCCAAAAAAACCTAGATAAATATGTTAAAAACCTTTATAGTGCCAAGAGTGTTCCTGTTATCAGCTGTCTAAGAAATGTGTGATAGGAAGTTGTAATATATTAAAAATGCCAAGTAATGATGTTTTTTTTCTTTTCTTTAAACATCACCAGGTATCATGGTCAAATGACTTTACATAGTAGCCACTAATAGTTAGAACATGGTGCATTTTTTTAAATGACAGTAATATCAAAACACTTGTTTTGTTACCAGCTAGCTTATAAAAAGAGCACAGCAAAAGACCAGCATATTATAGAGCATCATCCCCCTGATGACTCTCAGAACTGTTCCTGTTGGCCTCACCAGAGTGATTATTCTCCAGTGACGCCATGGTTACTGTTCAATACATTACAGATGAAAGTCACACACCTGTTACTGATGAATGCCTTCAAAGACATTTTGAAAACTTGGGACAATTTCTTCCGTAGAACTCATGAAGAAATTCATCGCCTAAACCTCGGAGCACCTTTGGAGTATTATATTTGTGCACGCAGATGAAAGTAACCCTTTGGCCTATTATAAGCTGCTGCAGTTTAATATTGTTAGTAGGCAGTGATTTTACAGTCCTACATTTGCTGCAGAAGGGCATTTGACCATATTGTATGCTGTGCAAATCTGGCTTTGGGGCGAGTATTATATGCTAAATCTGATAGGTTCTAGTCAGCAGTGTGCAAACAGGCCTGTTGTATGTCCCGACTGCTGTATCTTTAGAGACTAAACAGCTGCAATACCTGAATCCTCTTTAATGTTTTTATAATGGATTGGCTCACCTGTGTTTGTGCCTGATGTGTGCGCCCAGAAGTTTAATTATTGTAGTGCCTGAGTTAAGATATTGTAAATAACTGTGTATCGTCTGTGCGGAACAGTTGAGTTAAGTTTGGCTGTTTATTCTTGTCTGCTGTGTGCAGTGGGAACTATTAGTTGCTACGCTGACAGACTTTTTAGAGTTAAGCTAAAGCTGCTGGGAGCTTGTAGCAGTAGGTTATCACTTCAAATTACATAGCTTGTAATCAGTGACAACAACGAATTGAAAATGGGAATTTTGGTAGCAGAAATCAGTGTCACTGGCTGCAAGCTGCAATAACGAATAAAACATATTTTTTCTAAAGTGTCATAAATATCATTATTGCAGATTTCCTGGAAATATCGAAGCTATATTAATATATCCACTGGCCATTGGATATTTTGTCTAATTACGAAAAAAGCATGCTTTCTAGAAAGGGGTTAGCAATTAGCTGATACTCCTGTAGTTCTTATTTATTAGAGGACTCTAATCAAAAACACTCACAGTTATTCAAAGCCATTCTTAAATCAGTCTTAGATGTTTAGAGCACAAGCTAATCATCTTACCTCAGTGAGAGGGAAAAAATGCTTTCACAGTAACTGTCATCTATCACTCACACGCCATGTGTTTATCAAGATGTAAGCACTGCCATGGGGAAAAAAGATTTCTATTAAACTGCCTACACCAACAAGTAAAAAAGCATAATTCATTTTACATATGACTGATTATATGGGCTGTGAGATTATTAAAACCCTTGTTTCCATCTCTAGAGAATGCTTATATAAGTGGTGTTGGGTGGTTTGAGTTGAGACTTATGGTGGCCAACAGGGCGCCCTTTAAAATAACAACAATTTAAGCTTCTGGGTGTTAGGCTAAATGGTGTAATCCCTCTAACTCCCGGCCAGCATTGGCAGAAATTCCACAGTAATATGCGACATGATTTCATAGTGGCTGCTGTCTTTGAGACATGTTTGTAATGCTGAAAGGGTCACCGAGGGGCACAGACAGATAAACAGAAAGGCTGGGAGAGAGGTTTGAGGAACAAGGTTCCCTTTTTTTCTGGTGATTTCAGACTTGAGTTATTAGAATCCATTTTTCCTTAATAACAAAAGGATGTAGAGAAACAAGCGCTTGGATGTTTATACAGCTGATTACTCACACCACACCTTTCTCCACATAAGCTATGGGAAAAAGAGGGAAAGGGACAAGAGGGCTGTATACAGTGGGGCAAAAAAGTATTTAGTCAGCCACCGATTGTGCAAGTTCCCCCACCTAAAATGATGACAGAGGTCAGTAATTTGCACCAGAGGTACACTCCAACTGTGAGAGACAGAATGTGAAAAAAAAATCCATGAATCCACATGGTAGGATTTGTAAAGAATTTATTCGTAAATCAGGGTGGAAAATAAGTATTTGGTCACCTCAAACAAGGAAAATCTCTGGCTCTCACAGACCTGTAACGTCTTCTGTAAGAAGCTTTTCTGTCCCCCACTCGTTACCTGTATGAATGGCACCTGTTTGAACTCATCATCTGTATAAAAGACACCTGTCCACAGCCTCAAACAGTCAGACTCCAAACTCCGCCATGGCCAAGACCAAAGAGCTTTCGAAGGACACCAGGAAAAGTATTGTAGACCTGCACCAGACTGGGAAGAGTGAATCTACAATAGGCAAGCAGCTTGGTGTGAAAAAATCAACTGTGGGAGCAATCATCAGAAAATGGAAGACATACAAGACCACTGATAATCTCCCTCGATCTGGGGCTCCACGCAAGATCTCATCCCGTGGGGTCAAAATGATCATGAGAACGGTGAGCAAAGATCCCAGAACCACACGGGGGGACCTGGTGAATGACCTGCAGAGAGCTGGGACCACAGTAACAAAGGCCACCATCAGTAACACACTACAACGGCAGGGAATCAAATCCCGCAGTGCCAGACGTGTTCCGCTGCTGAAGCCAGTGCATGACCAGGCCCGTCTGAAGTTTGCCAGAGAGCACATGGATGATACAGCAGAGGATTGGGAGAATGTCATGTGGTCAGATGAAACCAAAGTAGAACTTTTTGGTATAAACTCAACTCGTCGTGTTTGGAGGAAGAAGAATACTGAGTTGCATCCCAAGAACACCATACCTACTGTGAAGCATGGGGGTGGAAACATCATGCTATGGGGCTGTTTTTCTGCCAAGGGGACAGGACGACTGATCCGTGTTAAGGACAGAATGAATGGGGCCATGTATCGTGAGATTTTGAGCCAAAACCTCCTTCCATCAGTGAGAACTTTGAAGATGAAACGAGGCTGGGTCTTCTAACATGACAATGATCCAAAACACACCGCCCGGGCAACAAAGGAGTGGCTCCGTAAGAAGCATTTGAAAGTCCTGGAGTGGCCTAGCCAGTCTCCAGACCTCAACCCCATAGAAAATCTGTGGCGGGAGTTGAAAGTCCGTGTTGCTCGGCGACAGCCCCAAAACATCACTGCTCTCGAGAAGATCTGCATGGAGGAATGGGCCAAAATACCAGCTACTGTGTGTGCAAACCTGGTAAAGACCTATAGTAAACGTTTGACCTCTGTTATTGCCAACAAAGGTTATGTTACAAAGTATTGAGTTGTATTTTTGTTATTGACCAAATACTTATTTTCCACCCTGATTTACGAATAAATTCTTTACAAATCCTACCATGTGGATTCATGGATTTTTTTTTTTCACATTCTGTCTCTCACAGTTGAAGTGTACCTCTGGTGCAAATTACTGACCTCTGTCATCATTTTAGGTGGGGGAACTTGCACAATCGGTGGCTGACTAAATACTTTTTTGCCCCACTGTATGTCCAGTCTCAATCATTTATATTACACATACTAGTGTCTTATGCTGATGTGTTTTACAATATATGAGAGCGTTGGGGGGTTTGATGTTTATTGAAACAAGCAAGCCTGATGCATGAAGGCCGAAGCCTGAACCCACCAGCTGCTTCATGTAACATCACATCATTTGGCATCATCAGCATGAGATGGATGTTGTTCAGACTCGAAAAGACATAATCGCATTCAGAAAAAGCACACATCTTAAAATAATGTTTATCTTAAAAGTCCAATCAGTTGATCACTCCTCTGTGGAAGTTATTAGAAACTTGTGTGCTGCTACACATTAAATGTTGACTATGGAGACAATCATAGCATAGCGACCTTTTTATGCTTGTGTAAATTGTAACTGTAGGTTTGGGAAATAGCATTGCTTCAATGTGTCCACCTCACTCTCCTTGTCATGTGTAATTTATCTGAAACAGTCTCTGCTGTAGGATTACAGCTGCACCACTGTGTTTCTGTTATTTTTGCAATATTGACAATTTCACACAAGCAAAGATGAGACAGTATGAAGAAGTACATCTCTCTAGTCAGTGAAGTTTCTAACTAACCTGGGAGAAGTTGAGCCCATTGAGTGGATGGCACTGTTCCTCCACCTTCTCAACAGCTCCTGTTCTCTTCCTCATCCTCTCCGCCTCTTGGGCCAGATACAGGTCCAGCACCGGCACCCCCCTCGTCTTAATGTCTGCCTCGGTTAACGAGTTCACCATCAGCATCACCCAAACGGGTCGCTTCCTCTCCCAGTTCCCAGCGATGGCATTGAAGAGGTAGTCTGCGTAGAGTCCCTTCCCTCTCTGATCCGGGGTCATCCAAGAAGGCATCATGAGCTTTACATACTCAAGGTGTCTTTTAAGCCTCCTGTAAATGTCTCTGGGTAATACGTCCTGCAGGTTCTCACCTTGAGGAAGCAGCTGACAGCTGGTCAGGGCTGAGATGGTGTAAGGGTCTGTTAGGTCCAACTCAAAGTAGACAATATTGCTCTCCTGGAAGGCCTGCTTGGAATTTTCTGGGATAAAGTCCCAAACACGTGTGTAGGGAACATGGATTGTACCATAGAAATATGAAGGAGGGTCCCGTTTGATCATCCACAGGAAGGAGTTTAGGTCAGTTTGCTGTGGGTACAAGAAAAAAATATTAGCAAAGCTACAATCAAGATAGACAGACCCATTCATGGGCCCTCTTCCACTTATCCAATTCAGGGTCACAGAAGGTCTGCAGCCTATCCCTACTGTGATAGGGCGAGAGGCAAGATAGATCCTGAACACGTCGCTAATCACACACAGAGACAGACAACCATTCACAATTTAGAATCATCAATTAACTAAATCCCATGTATGTGTTTGGAGTGCAGGAGGAAGCCAGTGTAGACACACAGACATGTGGAGAACACGTGAACTCCACACAGTAACCACAAACAAACATAAACTGAGTGGTTCATAATAACGTGCTAAATATTTTACTTTTTATGTTTGTTCGATAGTCCTAAACCACAATCTCATGAAATATAGAAATATAGAAATCCTTAATGTAGGAGATTCCTGATTGTCTAATTAATTCTAATTGTGAGTTGCTCAAGTAATCAAATTATCACCTAAGCACGTAGCACCTAAACAATAGCAACTCTAAGAAAAGAAAAAAACATAGGAAAACAAGCGAGAAAGAAACAAAGGCGCAAATTTACAGTCTTTCCATTATGTTTACATTACAGCCTGTCTGACACCAACTGCCTCTTTGTCTGTGAGTGGCTGTTTATTAGACAGACCACTAACACGCTGATAATGACTTATTAACAGGCCACTTAGAGCCCAAGTGTCAAATGAACAATACACATGTCAGTGACTGTCAGACTACAGGCTGTTGCCCTGAATGTTTTCCTTCCTGTTGCTGCTGGATCTGACCTCAAATTGGTCTGAGTTACTCTGGGGCATGATGAATGGTGTTACAAGAAGACTACTCGCAAAGAGACTGAAAGGTTATTTTTATGAATGCACGCATCTTTTTGTAGATTAGATAAGGATCTACAAATAACACAATCCCAATACACAAAAGGAGTGTTAAAAGAAATAGTTCATTGATTAGCTGACAGAAAATTGTAGGCAATCCACTTCTTTGTAAGCTTGTTAGTTTTCAAGTTAAAGCTACATTAGAGATTTGGAAGCTTTTTTTCAGATTTCAAAGATCAGATCATCAATTTATTAATTAAACAAATAATGAAGATAAGTGAGTAGTTGCACAAAAAACAAACTGGGCTGATTTTACAAGTTATAAAAGGCAGATTTAACTAAATCCAAGACAGGTCCAGTCTGAGATCAACTATTTTATCTGTTATGCAAAAAGTGCAAAATTAAAAGCAAATGAAAAGACACAAAAAGCAACACTGTTGCAAACTGAAACGGTGTGATCACTCATACACTCTCTCTTCATACAACTTACTTTCCTGTTCAGCTCGCAGCTGGCGGAGTCCTTCAGCCTCCACTGGTCTGCTCGGACCAACAGTATGAGGCAGGACTGAATGAATGCGCCCAAAGTGCCCCGCATCGTAGCTGTCTCCAAACCGTGCACGGTGGCCTGTGTTTACTCTACCACAACGTGTTTGCAGCAACTATACCAAAAAAGCATGGACCAAGTCCTATTTCCACAGCTTGAGCTCCGTGCGGTCACGTAAAATGAGCTGACAAGTATCCGATAAACCGCCGGACAGAATCATGTTGACTTCAGCCTCCTGGACTCAACGCTGCCGCTTCACGTGTGTCTGAGAGAGAGAGAGGCGGTCATAGGAGTCTACACAGGGTCACATCATCCTCTCACTGCTGGTCATGTTGGATCCCCCTCCAACAGACACACACTCCCCTCTCTGTACTCCCTTCTGGCAAGAAAAACTGCGCGAGTTTATCCAAAAGTTGCCTGCAAAAGTTGAAGCAACAGGTCCACGCCGTGCCAGCACCTGAAGCTAAACATCAGAATAAAACTCGGGATAACGTTTTGACCTGTTTTCCTGATGTCTGGTTTGGTGAATGTGAGCGTGGTGCACGAAGCCGCACTTGCCAGATAGATATTTAAAAACCCCAAACTTTTGCGCAAGCTGCTCCGTCTATCCACCAAGTCTGCACAGTTTGTTTCTGCGTCTCTCTTTCTCTCTCTCTCTCTCTCTGACGTGTGTGAATGAGCACCTACCATCCCACCCCCCTCCCCCAGGTTGTCTGCATAAACCCCACCGCCACCACCCTGCTGCAGTCCACCCTTTCCTTTCTCTCTCTCTCTCGCTTTCTCTCTCACACTCACATACAGTAATCTGATTAAACGTCACCTCGTCGATCACAATTCATATGTCAATGAACTCAGTGTGCATACCTTTACCAGACTTAAATCAAGAGCAATTTATCGCCGATATGTGTGATTAACAAAAGCTACACTGATTACAGCATTTATCCCTGATTTCAATTATTGTTAGACCGATTTGTCGCCCTAGAGAAGCAGGCCCCAAAGGCGTTTTTTTGGGTGCCGCTCGAGATCCCGTGGATAGATTATCATGTTCTAGTCCTTAATGCTTTACAAACAGGAGGCATTCGCATGAGAAAACCTGCCATAACACTGGCTTACATCTGGGACAGACAAGGAAACCGCAGAGCTTCACCTTTTCATGAAAGGCCAGCAGAGACATGCAGCAGCTGAGAAAAGGTCAGTCACCTCGTCCTGAATAAATAAGAACTACCAATATGACATTTTTACTATTCGGGGTCCACGTAGAAAATATGTTTGTAACATATTTTACATATTTATTAGGTCGTGTTATCATTAGATCCAACACAGCTTTACATTTTCTAATGTTTTAGCAGTTTTGGACTGAATTTCCTAAGTAAGGCCTTGAGGGTTATATCTGCGTCTCGAGGCCGATCTGTGCGCTCTGGCTCGAAAGCCCTGGTTCACACGGGGGCAGTGAACACATGTTGATGTTTTCAGACGTCTGAGTAAATACGAAATGGTTTATTGACGCGAGGAACGACCCCGGGGCCCGATTTCTGTCGCTTGCTGTTTGCATACAAATAGAACCGGCTGGAGAGAGAGAGAGAAAAGTGTCTTGTATGATAATTGGTTTCAACAGTGCAAGACATTAAGCTCACGGAGTTAAGCTCACCGAATTGACAGCGTTGACTCGATTTAAATCCGTTTAAATCATTTAGCAGTGAATGATGATAATCAGATATGTGGCTGCATGTGCATACATTTCCCCTTGGTACACTAATAATCTGCTGTGTTTCTGCATAGCTGTGTGTAAATAAACCAACTTTACCAATATCTGTTAAAGCGCCTCCTAGTGGATAGAGTCGTTTCTGCTGGTTCCAGAACTGGACTGAAGGAGAAAAGGGAAGCAGAGAGGATGGAAGATAGGATGAAGGGTGAGACGACAAATTCAGTCCAGAAAAGTAAAGACAGAAAAGAAGCAGCAGTGTCAGACAGAGTGTTACGTTGAGAAAGAAGCCGGTCCCTCTGAGTTTATTCTGCCCAAAGATAGTTTGGAGATCATTCCCACCATCTTTTTAGAATCCAGAATTGTAAATATAAATTATAACACATGGTTACTCGTGCTATTTTCGATCCATTTCGACTTCACTCATTTCTGAACATCGCTGCATTTGTCTAATGATGTTAGTGACTAACAGGAAACTGTCAATCATGTACATAAACAATCTACTGGAAATGATCTTTATCTTAAGCTAATTTGTCCAATCTGTTGGCAGGACACATCGAGAGAAGCAAAAACAACTTCGAAAGTGTGTGTGCATGTGTGTGTGTGTGTGTGTGCGTGTGTGTGTGTGTGCGCATGTGTGTGTTTGATCATTTGTTCTGTATGAAGATTAAAAGAACATCATCTGTGTGCGACTAAGCACACACCTGTTTTTTATCTGGCAAAGGCTGTTCGATCATCCTCCCCAGCTCAATGTAGCATCACATATGGCATGCCTGGTGTAAGAGCCCTTAACGTGTGCTTTTTATGGTTTTTTATTGCAGCAGAAGTCACAGTTTTAGTACCTCGCTTGGAGCGAGGATCAGAATGAAGTCTGGGGTTCATGACTCCTCAGAGATTAACTAACACGTTGCTAAAAATGTCACGTCAGTGCAAAATACCTTTGCAACTAAAAACCATATGACACACCAGCATGTGGGGAGATTAAAAGCACCTAGTTTTATGTTCTTGTGGTTTGAAAATTTTTTTTTATTGTAATGATATAAGTTAAACCTTACCAGGTGACTTTAAAGATGATTTGGTTTTATGTTCAGATTTTTTGCACAAGTGAACTAAATGTTAAACCAGTAATCCACAGTTTTATTAGTTAAATTAATTTTGAATACTCCAAAAAACACTGACGATATTTTGTTCAAGTTGAGTGCAGTAAGTCTGTTTGAAATCTGGAATGGATTTCAGTGACCTCCTGTCAATACAGATGCAACATTACATCTGTATATTTCCACTTTAAAGTGGCTTTGTTTATGAAGATCAAACAGAACTGGGGTCTTCTGAGAGATCCTGAGCAAACATCCGATTCGGCCTCTTTAGAAAAGTCTTCAAAAGCGTCTCACAGTATGGAAATGATCACATATGTTTCATTTTTACAGATGGGGTTGTGAATGCATTTGATCCTGACAGGTGACGCATACAACACTGTTTGGGGGTTTTGTTTTCTAATGCAACAATATTGTAAAATGAGAAAATTATATATATATATATATATTAAAAAAACACCCATCTCGCCCCTGCGGGCGGTTTATCCTTCAAGCTCGGGTCCTCTACCAGAGGCCTGGGAGCTTGAGGGTCCTGCGCAGTATCTTAGCTGTTCCTAGGACTGCGCTCTTCTGGACAGAGATCTCCGATGTTGTTCCCAGGATCTGCTGGAGCCACTCGCCTAGCTTGGGAGTCACCGCACCTAGTGCTCCGATTACCACGGGGACCACCGTCACCTTCACCCTCCACATCCTCTCGAGCTCTTCTCTGAGCCCTTGGTATTTCTCCAGCTTCTCGTGTTCCTATATATATATATATATATATATATATATATATATATATATATATGTGTGTGTGTGTGTGTGTGTGTGTGTGTGTGTAGAAACACCATGAACAAGATATAACAAATAAAGAGAAGAAGAAGAAGTTTATATTGGGTCAAAAGAAAAATGCATAAAAACATAAACAAAACATGTCCTGTTTGGAGATGGGTCTCTCCACTGAAATCCACTGGGGCTTGTTAAACAGTGAGACCTGGGTGTGGAGCTTTTCAGACCTGTGAGATGGAACCATGCTAACCACTCTGGTGGGGAAGTACCCCGTGCTGGTGTGGGAGGTTGAGTGGTTGAGTTGTCTGGCCTATGCCTCCATTCTCCTGCAGTTCCATTTCCCAGACAACTCAGGTATAGTGTCCATTGGGCCTCTGGTGCCCAATGGACACTATACCTGAGTTGTGTGTTTTGTCTCTGGAGAATATTCCTGAATGTTTGTGAGACTTCATGGTTGGGTTCCGGTGCTAGAAACACCTTATTAGCAATCACAGGCTTACTTATTTGCAGCAAAACACTTAAGGTCAAAGTTCAAAGCTTGACTTTCTAATTGTATCATCAGATATGAGGCGCGATTTCTTGGACACTTGGGTGGGTGAACAGCTAACATCTAGTTGTGGCACATTTTTCCTCCACGGGACATTTTTGGATACAGTGTGAGGATATTAGAGACATGGAAGCAAAGAAAGCCACGTTTGGACCCAGTGCTGGTGGTTACTTGAATTGTGGTCAGTAGGCTGTCAGCGCCTGTTGGAGCTGCAAACTAAGAATCATCAAGGGGACACCAATGATGAAGGAAGCTGTCAAGCTGAAAAAGAAGACCATTTGGGCTTGGCTGACCTAGAGGCCTCCAGAAGAAGTAGACAAGTACCTGCGGGACAGAAGGACTACAGCTGTGATGTAGGAACAGTTCAGTTAACTTGAACGAGGTTTTGGCAAATCCACAGATGATTCTAGATGGGAAACCAGGGCCTGTCCTGAGCTGTAATCAGTCAGGGAGAAAAATAGCTGACCTAAACTGTGGATATTGGTAGTGGAAAGCACATTTTGATGAAGTGTTGAATCAGGCACGAAAAAAAGAACAGGAAGAGATGAGAATCATATGGACTGCATATGCAGTTCCAGTAATTGTCCGATTACAGATGGTCAGTCATATAAACCACTGTCTTGTTGTGTCTAATTGAAAAGACCTGGCTCTAGTATCTGCGGCTTGTGTGCTGGCAGATGCCTGATTGCCTCCATGCTTGCATTGCCTGCCTGTAGACATTTTCACACATGACCTCCAGATAATGTCGGAGGAATCCGGTTGATAAATTATCCAAATATGCCCTTCATGATATTTAGCACAGTAATCTTTGGAGATGTTCTCACTCCAAAGATTTCTTTGGTTTAGGCACGTAGGGGCCCCGATAAAGCCTGCAGGACCCAGTAGACATGACTCCCACTCGCTAGCTGGGATTTCTCAGGACAGTTACCTGCTTGATATTTTTTACATCAGCCCAATCAGGCATCACATGGACTTTTTACTAGGGAGCTGGCAGATTAAAGACTGTCCCAAGTGTTGTCACGTGTACCTTTGTGTGGTAATGTCTAGACAAGTTCAGAGCGGCAGTTCATGCGTGAAAATGGTCTATGTGGTTTTAGTGGAGGTGGCTGGCTTTTATTTCCAACACACATTATTATACAAAGCAGATTGTGTTCAGTTAAACCTGGAGTGGATCTTTATGTGCAGATATGAGAGAAGTTTTGATATTCTCATAAAATATTAAGCCACAGAATATATATAGTACACACTATATTTTGTTTTTAGCCTCAGACATTTTCAAGTTACAGATAAAGACTTTTAGTTTTCAAAGAGTTTTGTGAATTTTAAAATAATACTTTCATTTGAATTTATTATTAAATAAAGGGTGATAAATGATTTATTGATTGTCCTCTGAGCTCCTATAGATGATTCAATAACAAATGAGCCAGACCAGAAGTGACCTTCCAATACCATCTCCCTGCTTTAATGGCTGCAGATGCAGATGTTCATGCCAAAATCTCACTGGATCAATTAAACTACATTTACCACTTTGAACATCAGTCGATCAAGTTAGATCAGAAGGAAGTAATACATAGATGTCACATAGATCATATACAAAGACAGACTTCATTATGTCTCTCTTACAGAAACTAGACCAAACAGAAGTTCCAGAGGCTGAGGGACAGTTTGTGTGCTAGCAAGATAGCATAAAAAAAAAAAAAAAAAAAACAAGGCTGTGGATGTTAAACTGTTTGTCACAACATGGCTTTTTTTTTTCTCATTGATTACTTCGCTTCATCTGTTTACCTGTTATAGATCTGGTATATTTTTGGTAAACACAGGACTCGGAAGATGTCCAGGAAAGTAACAAAGCCTGTAATGTCTGTGCTATTTAGGATAAAGGTATTTTAGGTCCTTTGGGTAGATTCTTACTGAAAGAGACTTCTTAATTTTTTTATAATCAAGACAGTGATTCGTGGTTTTTATTAACTATACAAACCACACAGAGGTACCTTGTGGAATGTCCTCTACAGGCAAATCCTGATCTAGGTTGTGTCCATAAAGAGAGTTTTCCGTTTTCTGATTGGAGTTTGAGGTGGTCATATAAAATCGTGATCCAATCAGAGCCATTTAGAGTATTTATAAATGAGTCCTGGAGGGTATTTGTCTTCGTCAGGCAGAGAAAATATGACTTTATTGCACAGATATTTGACTTTAATAATGACATCTTTTTGGGTTTTGAAAAGAAAATGAAAGAAAACCACACACATTTTCTTCCTATGACATGATAATTTGTCCTGCTGTTTTGCTCTGCTTACAGTAATCCCATCTATTCTAATCTGTGACTTCTCAACACAAGACAGCCAATCTCCCAGATATCTCAGCTTCAATGAGATTTATATGGAGAGTTTCTAGTTTTAGCAGGGACACAAACCACATGATGGTTGTGTTTGATAGTCACAGCACATTTAATTATCTGGTACTTGTAAACATCTATAGTTTCGCATTTCAAAAACAAACATGACATTAATGGCAAATGGCACAGACAGCAGAAAAGGCATGACTGTATGGTTAGCTGTGATGGAAGTGGTTGTGTGACTGAGCCTTTAGTCACAGCTTCAAAGGCAGAAGTGGTGTTCAGGGTAAAAAGCACTTACTGGAATCCAGGGTGTCCCGGCGGATCTGTGGGCAGACACACATACCTTGTATACTTGATCCAAAGCTCTGATCCCAGCTTATGTTCGTAATTGTTCATCACCCGACCACCTTCCTCTCAGTGTTTGTTGTTGAACTCTGTTTTTCATGTTTTTCATATATGACTCACATTCGTGCGGTGTGGTTTTCCTTAGGTGTAAAAAAGAAGAAAAATGTTGATCGTGTGACAATTTGAAGTAGTTTTCTGATTCTCAAGATATTGTTGCTAAATAATTTGACTTAAAAACATATGTAGAGGATTGCATTTATACCAAGTCATAAAAAAAAAATCTTTAAAAGAGTTAATGAAGAACCAATCAAAGTGTAGTTACGACTGTGAAACAAAAGGTGAAGGTGACAAGGTCTTAAATCTGCACTTTTGGTTTAATACTGACGGGTGCGGCTTCTCTGTTTGCAAGGAGGGTTTCCTGCATGGAAGTTAGCCGGAGGACGACTCTACCACTAAGATGATCTGTGACCTCACTGGACACTTTCTTTGTGGCCTTGAACTCTAGTTTCAAATCCATGTGTTTTTTTCTTTTTCTGAGGTTTGTATAGTGTTTTTGGATTTTGTGAATTGCAGTTTTTTAAGGAAGGTCGTTACTGCCGCTATGAAAAAAAAGTTTGTCTTCAATGAGTTGAGGTTTGGGGTTATTATGGCAGAGTTTCGACTTGATAACACAACATGTCAAGTTACTTTCTCAGAAATTTGAGTTGGTGGGTTGAGTTTTGGGATAATGGCTGGAAATTTTAACTTATTGGCATTGGCCAAAAGTCATGTTTGTTTCCACCACTGAAAAAAAAAAAAAGTGGTGGACACAAGCTCCCTCTGTGTTTTCCTCACTGTAAAGTTGCTATCTACCTCTGTATTTGTTAATTACTTTTATTTGTTTTATTTTTTATTTGTCTCCTGTTTGTTCCATTTAATATTTCTCCCCTTGTATGACTGTTTTTATTTGTTTCACCTGTGTTTCCCTCCTGTGTTCAATTCCCTGTTTACCCTTTTTATTAGCGCTGTCTTCTCTCAGTCTGTGTACCTGCTCAACGTGCTTCCTCTCCTCACGGACTTGTGTATAGTGAAACAGATAATCTTTTCTTTAAAAAAATAAACACATATAAAAGAGCATTATTTTGGATGTTAGTAAAATCACTAAAACTGTCATTTAAACTGTTAATTTTATCACACAGTAGAAAGTTTGGGATTTCAAATGGCATGGTCTGATTTAAGATTTAAATTTCTTGGGAAATGAACATGTAAAAATACACGTTATGTGTTAGGTGAGGCAATCTCATTAAAAACACCTAGGTTAAGAAGTTTTAATGTATTTTTCTTCTCATTTTTTATTTGCAGGGTATTTTGTTTTGAATGATTGTGGAAAAAAATTAATTCATCCATTTTCTTTGAGGCTGAAATTGAATTAACTCAACCAAATCAGATCAAAACACTGATGCTGAGGCTTCAAAATACAAAGTCCAAAAGGTGACATCACAGTGGTACGTCCATCTTTTACATACATTACATGTTGTATCCACACTTGCTTTGATTTTAATTATGTTGAATATGTTATGTTAAATAAAACAAGACTCAAAAATAAAAATACAGAACTGCAAAGCAACTTGATAAGAAATAAAGCAAAACTAAGACCAATGAAACCCATCCCAGAGCCTGCAGGGTCCACCATGCTGATGAATCATTACAGAAGTCAACCTATAATCCAGTATGGTAGCTGAGAGACCTCATCTGTTTTGAATTAGTGCTGCAGCAGGCACTACTCCTTCAGTGTTTTTTCCTCCTCGGGTTTAAAGCAGATTTTTTTAAAATGACTTGTTTCAGAGTTACATTTCAATTTTCCAAAAGATTCTCCTGAGATTGTAGCAACAAATACTCACTAAGGATGCAGTCATAATGGTGGGATATTAAATACGCATATGTTTCTTAAATGTTCCCCTAGCTCTCTCTTTTAAACCACTGTTTTATTTCAGGCAGTGTGAATAACAATAGGAAATACCTACATTAAAAAAAAAAGCTAACAACTTCTCAAAATGAAGAACCACCTGAAACCGCCAGTGTAAGCATCTCTGTTTGGTCCTGTTAACAGATGACTTCAAAGATGACATTTTAATGGAGAATCTGTGATGCTTTATTTCTTTTTCAGGATCTATCACTAAATGCCAGATGTAACATAGTTTGCATGGCCTGAAGTTGAACTTGTAGGCCCCCAAAGTAGGAGGAACAATGTCAAATGCCAGACTTTACTGATAAGTTATTTATGTTGCTAAATACTCATGCAGAGTAGAATAAAACTGGCCTAGTGATTAGGATCGTCACCCTAAGCATGCAAGTTAAAAATCGGGGCAGGAACGTGGAGGAAATATTGAACAGAAACATTATTATAATCATTACACATGATTGCACTGTAATATTAGGTAGTACTGAACCAGTAAAATGTCAGAAACCTAAAACAAAAGAATTGTTTCAGTATGAGATTTGTCCATACCGCTCCAATTACCATGCCTGTCACTGAAAACTAAAGGCCTAACAGTAAATGACTGTGGAGGAGGACAGCTGTATATGTGAAAAGCAATGGCAGGTCGACTCACTCGGGCTGTCATGTGTCCATAAATCTGCTGCACTTTCTCTGTCTCATCATCACACTGGAACTCAAACAGACACCTTTTCATTATCAGAGGATGACTAAACTTGCTTGCACTCCTTTTCCATTAAGTTTGATCTCCATCATACCAGAACATGGAAAGGGGACAGGGTTTGGGTCAGCAGCAAAGCCAGAATTAGAATTACTGCACATCAAGAGAAAGAGAGGATGAAGGGGTGTGAAGGAATGCAGCTGTTCAAACAGCTCTTTGATTTAGTGGTCACGGCGCCCAGTGTGACTCACTCTGGCTCAAACACCATGGAGATCACTCAGACGTTCATCCCTCTGGCCCGGTGGATTTGTGCTCCCTGTTGACCTGTGTGAGTGTGTGTGTGTGTGTGTACTATCTGCAGTACCTGAACTTGATTACTTATACATGGTGTAAAGGTTAATGTTCATGTAATGTACTTACGCAGCTTAGAGCCTCTCGAGGACAAAGATTTTTAAAAAGCAAAAGTCAGAAAAATTGTTGATGTAGAGCACTGGGGTTTTTTTTTCTTTCTTAATGTTTTGTTTCCAAGCAGCCAGACTTTCTTGTAATTTTAAAGTGGTCTTCTTCTCCAGGCTTTCTGAAGGTCATTCAAAGCTTTTCTTTGGACATTGGCTACTTTTTCACTCATTTACAGTCCAGACCTTTTAACTGACCTTAAATTGCATCTTTGGGCACCAGAGATGGGCAGTAACGTAATCTGATTACTTTTTTAAAGTAACGAGTAAAGTAAGGGATTACTATCGCAAAAACGGTAATTAGATTACCGTTACTTTCCTGTAGGAACGCTGCGTTACTGCGTTACTAAAACCGTGATTTTTTAGCGAGAATGTCTCATGACAGTGACATAAGCGAGTGCGACGTATGAGCGTGCAGCGTTTAAAGCGTGGAAGTACTGACCTTACTTTGAGTTTGATTCCATAAAAAGTGACAAAAACATTAGCGTCCATTGTGCGTGGGAAGAAAACTTCTTTTTACAGCGAAAAAAAAAACCCTAAACAAGCACCGAGTGCGCAACGACGTAATGGAGTGCAAGGAGTGCAAGCAAGTTTAGTCATCCTCGGACACAGGGCCCGGTGGCGCCTGTGTCCGGCAGCCTCACCTCTGTCAGTGCGCCCCAGGGCAGCTGTGGCTACAATGTAGCTTGCTATCGCCAGTGTGTGAATGTGTGTGTGAATGGGTGAATGACTGAATGTAGTGTAAAGCGCTTTGGGGTCCTTAAGGACTAGAAAAGCGCTATACAAATGCAGGCCATTTACCATTTAATGGGAAACTCACAGAGAAACTCGCGGATTCTTCAACTGACCGCTGCGGCACACCTGCACCAGGGCAAACCTCCGCCTACCCCACTCCTGCTTTACAGGTGAAAATAGAGCAAAAAGACCGCTAGTCTTTGACTTTATTTATTTTCTGCTGTGTTTTACTTGCATCTATTTGAAAGACTGAGTGTAAACACAAAAAATATTTTATTTTATGTGCTGGAATGTGCAGAAAATAGGTTTAAATGTTAAACTAATTTCTTCAAGTTAGAGAATGGTGCATATAATTAAATTTTTACTTGATGCCTAAAGTTAAAAGATTAAAGCTGTTAAAAAAAAGAGACTTTTCCATTTGATTACATTTTGTATGATGGATTATGCAGAAAAAGTAGAATTGGGCTGAAAGATCTATCGCTTTATTACCTATTCAGGTTGTAAATCGTGTTTTTAAAAAGTAACTAAGTAATTAAGTAACTAAGTAATTAAGTAAGACACAGGAAAAAATCCACCTGGACCTTCAGTTGATCACTGAGCTTTTTAATCTCAGTTCCAGTCTTGTGGAAGGAAAACAGGGAGAAAACACTGAGGTTGCCAAATTACACAAGAACTGGACGGGAGTCATGAATTCAAATTTGACATTTTTGGTTAAAATTGTCATCAGCATCAGGCTCTGTCATGGTTTGGAACAGCATTTCAGGCCATTGCATTTTGATCGACCGGGAAAGCATCTGATTGGCTTCATTTTTTACATTGACAGTGATCCCAAACACATTACCAATGCAATAAAAGCATACTTGGACAGAAAACACACACACAATGGAACACAATCAGTCATAGATTGGCCTCCCCAAAGCCCAGACCTCAAGATTACTGAAGCAGTGTGGGATCATCTTCACAGAGATCAAAACAAAAAGCAGCCAAAGAAGAGCTTTGAATGTCCTTTAAGAAGTCCAGAGAACTACACCTGGAGACTACTTGAAGAAACAAAAAGAAAGCTGCCTAAGAGACTTTAGGCTGTGTTGCTGCGCTCATACCAAATATTGACTTACAAGCTCGTTAGAATTGTACAAGCTCTGTGTTGCCTTATATACTGTATTTCAATGTACCTTGAAATACCTACACATGCTTTAAATTTTCAAAGCAAAATAAAGAAAGAAACGAGGCCTGGCTCAAGACTTTTGTGCAGTCCTGTGCGAATCCCACTTAAAACATTTCAAACATTTTTCTGCATGTTAACCACTTGTGTTTATGATGTGACATGCTGTTTCTGTGCTGACGATAGAAAAATAATACTCCACATCTCCTATTAGCATTTATTACTATGAATAAATAAATAGAGAAATGGGCATCAGTAGTAAAAGCCACGTACTACTACTTGGAAAATAAGATTTTTCAAAGCATGTGGTTAACCAAGAACATCATATGGTACATACTGGTTTTATGACAATGAGATGCAAGTCAAAATCAATATATAAATCATGCGATAAAATTGAAGAGGTTAATGAGCAATCTGTATACAGGACACGAGGCCAATACATAAAAAGGCTGGAGTTTCATGTAGAGAAGAAGTGTTCTGTTTGTTTACTGAACTCTGTAACCTATCACTCAACCAAAGGCATTTTAACAAGCCTGTGATAAGGCCAATAATATGACAGAAAAAAATAAATCTTCGTGGCAAATGAAAGCCTCGTGTCTCCAAAAAGCATCGCCTGCTTGGACCTTTTTTATAAACCGCAGCCTTTTGCGCACAGCAGCTGTCTGTCAAACTGATCCCTTCAAACTCTGCTCAGTTCTCCTTTCTCGCAGGGGTCAACACAATATAAAGAGCCACTCTGCCTTCCTTTCACTCTCTGACTGTGTCAACAGGCTGAGCATGAGGTTTCAGTTACACCGGTGCACTTCTCACCTATGTTTCACTGAAGTCATGCCAGAAATGACAATGGAAAATTGGAGGGCTTGCCTGTGTGTTAGCTGACGGTGATGGTGTGTGTGCCCATTGGTTTTTGTGTGCATGTGCATGTCAAAATCTCAGGTCAGGTACCCACCAGGCTTCAATCCAAAAGCGCCACCACCTGATCCGTGTGTGCCTGCGAGTGTGTGTGTGTGTGCGCGTGTTATCGTCCGTGCATCAATGAGAGCCTTGTGTTATCAGGCCTCTGCACCCCCCCAGCAGCCTGATTGAAATGTAAATTGAAAGTGTCATAAAGCCTATATTGTCAGCCAAATGCTAAGTTATGAAGAAATAGTAACAGGCTCTTTCATTAAGGGAATGACAGCTCGTATTTGCTCTGATTTTCCTTTCAATGGAATGTTTCCGTAATGACTTCAATACTGAGAAATGGAGAGAGGAAAAAGGAGGGGAGAAAAAAACATCTGGGATCAATGACAACATTTTCTTTGGATATTAAAAAAATGCTGTTTCATTGACAG
Organism: Perissodus microlepis; assembly: GCF_051167445.1. Taxonomy (NCBI): domain Eukaryota; kingdom Metazoa; phylum Chordata; class Actinopteri; order Cichliformes; family Cichlidae; genus Perissodus; species Perissodus microlepis. The sequence continues at coordinate 40,027,825 of NC_140467.1, read as the reverse complement.
CATGTTAAGAGCAACAATGTTTTTTAAAATAGGTGTACCTTACTGTACGGGTCACACTTTCAATGGCTCCACAGCCTTTAAGCGTTTAAGCTGTTCAATGTTTTTAGAAAAATAAATTAAAAAGAGAGAGAATCACCCTATCCATGTTTTTACCCACTGAAAAATTACAGTGGGTAAAAACAAAAGTCACATGATTTTATGTATGTGAAACATTGTTTTTCTTTCTTTTTTTAAAATGAATTCATCTCTGAGTTTATGTTTCAGAGAAGGTCTGACCATGATGGCATTATAATGAAGCAGACATTATGTTTTTATGTTTCAAAAGACAGAAGAAGAATTTATGGCTTTTGTCTAATCCACACATTTTTTTTCAGTGCTTCTGGTTAGTCTCTATTCATGTTGTTCATGACTCAGTGTTTGTCTGTGACTTTCACTGGCCTCAGTTTTTCCTCTCCAATTCTTTGTAGTTGAATTGTACAAAATCAAGTTTAGCAAACTGCAATCACAATGGTAAATGGCCTGTATTTGTATAGCGCTTTTACTAGTCCCCTAGGGACCCCAAAGCACTTTACACACCCAGTCATCCACCCATTCACAGCTACAGTTGTAGCCACAGCTGCTCTGGGGCAGACTGAGAGAAGCGAGGCTGCCATATCGCACCATCGGCCCTTCTGGCCAACACCAGTAGGCGGTAGGTGAAGTGTCTTGCCCAAGGACACAACGACCGAGACTGTCCGAGCCGGGGCTCGAACCGGCAACCTTCCGATTACAAGGCGAACTCCCAACTCTTGAGCCACGATCTCCCCTGTGTGTGAAGTGTCCATACTTTCCAGCTCATATAAACTCAAACACTAATATATTGATTTTTAACATTTTCTCACGACAAATTGTGATATGATATACAACAGATGAAGTTTCGTTAACAATTTTGTTAGTAACTTGTAGGTCAGTTCAGTCAGCCCAACAGGGAGTAAGTATGACATGGAGGTAGACCTACACTTTCTTTCCTGGTGAACATGGGAGAAGCTTGCCTTCAGGGCTTTAGTAGCAAGACTTTCTAACATGTGAGTAATGCTGTCAAAGGGTCTCGCCTGACCCAACCCATAATCATTTCCTATACCTAACCCAGCAGTTTTCTATGACCATGCAAACCAAAACACAGTGAGAAACCATAAAAGAGGAAGACATTAAGATAATAACACAACTGTAAGTCCAAAAGAAATATTTAGTATCCTTATTTTCAAATGGTGCACACATTCAAACTGACTGGGGGACAGGCCTGTGTCTTATCCATTTGTTCACCATGGCCTCCTACCAACACACTGTGCTGTCATTCATCCTTGATGATTTCCCAAAACCTTCTGGGGAGACTTTCATTCAACTGAGTGGGAGCCACTCATGGTATCCACATTTCTTAAATACAGCCATGCACGCTTTCTTATAAAATAAGCTCTCAAAAAGGCCTAGAGCTGATGGGATTTTTTTATTTTTAAGATTGTAGGCTAAATCAAAGTATTAGAAAAAAATATGTTTACGAAGTGAACCCACTTATGGCACAAAGTCACAGTTCATCCATTAAAGATCACAGGTTGCCCTAATGTAACGATACGTATATGCAAGAGGATAATCTTTGGAAACATCGTCTGAGAAATGAGTGACACTTTGTGGACTGCAACGATGACCTCTCCTCCTTTCAATTATACTGTCAGTGTGAGAAGTGAGTAACCAGAGAAGTGTATTTATATTGACTCTGGACGTCTGCCTTGACGTGTCACGAGGAAGAACCCGGAGGCTGAGGTTAGAGTGAGAAAAAGAAGATCGAAGAATGGGACACTGATACAGGGAAGTTCTGGTGTCTGCAGCCTCAAGGGGCATCTGTTGCTTTGTTTCCCAGGCCGGGTTGAGTATGAGTGAGCAAATTCAGTATATAAGACAAGCAGACATGCAGAATCAAAACTCAACATTACCCCTTCTGGCATTAGTGACTTTGAAGAACAAAGATGGGGTGATAGACGAGGCAAAGTGCAATAATAGGGAAAGCACACTAATGCCACACTTGCATTTTGCAGGTAAGAGTGATTCTGCATTAGGGACAAAAGAATAACAAGCATCCTCGATTTAAAAGCCATTTTAACAGACAATCATCAGAATTTGTCTCATGATCAAATGAAAGAAGCTTTGTTGTAAAGAGATTAATAAGGCAATGCCATTTATGGCCTCTTACATATAGAATCTTTTAATTTACCCTTAACTGATCATTGTCTTATAAGAGAAATACACATTTTAACTTATTTAATAAATGAGATTAATTTTAACAGCAAGTAATGGAAATGTGTGGTTTTAGGTGATAACAAAAGAAAGCCCAGCAGCCAGTTTTATACAAGCTTTATTTACAATGTCATTTTTAGCAGTGTAGGAAGCACGTTTCATCAGTAAGCCCTCATTGGACAGGTGCTATAATCCAAAGTTGACAGGATTTCTACTTTCCTCATTCTTAAAATGTCTACACGCTTCCCAAGTCACATACTTATGTACATAGTGTGTTTGTATACAAGCTATATAAAACTTGGCAAATGGAAGGTTATTTGCTACTTCAATACGAATTTTTTTCTTTTTCACCGAGTAAAAAAAACAAAACAAAAACCTACAGCAAACACTGCACGTTATGATTCCGACTTGTTAACAGCTCCCTGTTCATATTTTCTTGCTAATACAGTTTGACTGGTCTCCATTGTAGGTGCGCAACCAGCTAACAATAGAGAATACTGGGTAGTCATTTCATCTTAAGCACGTTTTAAAAGAAAAATGCACCACATTAGGACAGAGTATTGTAGGATTACTGCTTTTCTCAATTAGAGTTCGGTTAATTAGAAAACAATGAGTAATAACCTCCGCATTAGGTAACTTTACTTTGTACTGACAAAGAAGTGGCATTGACGAGGTCTGAAAGTAGTCCAAACTAGCCGATTTGATGTATTATTAAAGAACAAACAGATGCAAATAAGAGCAACAAAACACAGGAGCTGATTTTACTGGGATAAAAGGGGTTAAGACATTGTGCTTTTTCTTAAGGGAGATTAAAAAAAAAAGAAGTTTTCCTCAAATCCCTGATATAAATCTCAACAGGTCAACCCCAATGTGGATGTGTTTCATTATATACAGATTTCTTACCAGCGTATGGGGATGGACGGTTAAGAGTTCTGTGGAATAACATTTACAGCTGAAACTGCAGAGGTCACAGGCTAATGGTTTCGAAAACTCTGGGACAAGACACCGCCGTACTTTGCTACTGACTTCATACTTGAAAATATTCATCCACTACTCAGTTTTGGAAAACAAAAATGACTTGCAGAGATAACATTTTAATGCAGTTAAACATCCATCCTCAAGAGCTAATGAACCTCTTTTCCCACTAAAAAGAAAGAAAAAAACAAAACAAAAAACCCACCAGTCTTTGCAGGCATTAAAAAACATGACCATTTGTAGGGCTGAAGTAAATTATTACATTAAAAATAAAGAGTGATTTGTTTGTTAAAGCAAAAGAAAAAAAAACTTTTTAAATAAAACGATTTCTAAGAAAATTCTCCTACTTAAGAAACGGGAGGTACATGTAACTTTGCACTTGTTCACAAACTTTATCTTCCTTTTGTTGCATAAGACAAGTATTTAAATGATGGATATATTACATCTACTGTAACAATATGAGTGGTGCTATAATACTACTAAAAGTTTAACACTGCTGTACAAGCAGCAAAAGAATAAGCTGTTAAGATAAAAAAAAAAAAAAAAAAAAAAAAAAAATGCACACCATGAACCATTTAAGCTTATGTAACATATTAAATAGAAGTAAAATAGATTAAAAGCAGAGAAAAGCCCACATTAAGCCCAACACAATAATTTATGAAGTTAAAATCCATATTTAACATTTTTCCCCAAATAACAAAATAAATGTGTGTGTAAGATCTATTGTTACAGAAAGAAAAGGACCAAATTAATGTTTTCATATAACAAATTAAAAAAAAGGCACTAAATTGGATGATGCAACCATCCCTCTTATTTAAATTAATGTATGCAGTCATACTTTTGACATACATTTAACCTTGAGTCCCCGCTTTTCAATAGTTTCATAATATTTAGGGAAAATAATGACATTTATTTAAAGAAGCTACATAAAATGTACAATATTACTCACAGTAACATCAATGTTTCTCCATTACTAATACTGTAACATGTTTAAGTAGTAGGCGTCCAAATACAGGATGCCTCTCAACTGTCTGATGTGAAGGGCTTTAAAAAAAAAAAAAAAAAAAAAAAAAAAAAATTATATATATATTGAAGGAGAGTCTATAGTCTATGGTCAGCAGGACCACTGGAAACCATTTCCCTTTTAGTATGATGAACCAATTTTACTTTAAGTGAATAGACAGCACATTAGCCTGCATGAGCTAATGCACGGTTTCATGTCTGTACTACCAAGAATTTTCAAAGGCAGGTCAAATGCAAGGTAAAATACACCAAGATATGGTAGGGCACAGGTTATTTGCTTCTAAAAAAATTATTAATCAATTAGGAATCAACTGAAATTTGGCTAATATCAGAAACACTATGTAGATGTGCGTTTAACAAAACAAAACAACAAAAAACTGCAAGCAGGCTTAATGGGGGCTTTTACTGCTTTTCAAAACACATCTGTAACAATGTCTTTCATTTAAACACTTTATATTTATATCTCTGCAAACACTTTTCGGGCAGCATTGTTGCCTTTAGTCCAAAACTGGTTGCATTCAATACTTGAGGTAAAAGCACTTTTAAGATGCAATCTAGCAACATGTTCAGGGCTTTCATAAAAAATACTTACTGTAGAAGTTAAAAACAGAATGGAGTCCTTTTTTGTTATGCGGACTGATTTGCAGGTTATACCTCTCAAATATTACCCCAATCCTCGAGCCACACAAATAAACAGATTATGCAGGAATATGTCATTGAGGTATCACTAAGCAGCCAAACAAAATCAAGTTAGACATAAATACTAGAGAACAGGCCTATTTAAACCCAAAACTTGACTGACAGATAACAGAGTTACTCCACTCCTTTTTCCTGGTTGTTTGTAACATAGGTGTGACAGACTTGATGCAGTGTGGAAGCAAACAAGCAGGCATGTTTATGAAGGCTACAAGAGGGGAGGAGGAGAGAAGGAGGAGAGAATGTAACAAAGAGCATCAGGGTGTGGGGAAAGGAGTCGGAATGGTGGAAAAATTAACAGGGGAAAGGAGAGCGAAGGTTTTCTTTTCCAATCCCGTTCCTCCCCGGGCTTGTCTGGAGGTTATAATGCGTGACACCGCAGAGGGTTGTTAGTGCTCGCGCTGCTGCTAGTGGGCTGGTTATTCGCAGACTTGAGTCAATGCAAAGTCATGCAAACAGGTAGGTAGTTCATGCACGCGTGCCACAGCCTAGCCCAGCTGGGGGTCAGTGTAGGCCACATAAAGAACAGGCCAGGCTACACAAGGCTCGGGCAGGTCATTGGTGTGCCAGTCATGCAGGGACATTGCTGTTGAGGGAGGGGGAAAAAGAAAAAAAGAAAAGAAGTAATGGTCAGATGGCAGGGCTTTTTAGCCTAAAATCAACAATCTGCCCCTGATCTAACAGCAAGCAAAATTATTTCAAGGTTAGTAAGTTATGATTCCTGATATGCGTTAAAACTGGAAAATGACAACGGAACAAACAATCGGTTAAACACATATTGAGAAAAGCATACCCCATTCAAGACTCCCATTTAAAGTTATATACCTGTATGTAGTGTGCATTTTAAACACCCTTTAGCAAACCTGGAAAAAAAGTGCTTTTTACTGTGACAGCAATGAGCTGATTATAGAAAGTGATATGGAACAGTCCACTCTGATGTGTGACACTGAACAGGTCTTTATGTCCACTCTGCAGATGATCCAGAAACTAAATCTCTTTCAACAGACAGTCCTCAGGTCTAAAACTCTCCAACCATCTCACCGCTAAACGTTCTGTGAATACATTATTTTGTCACGTCATATTAGGGGGAAGGTAAACCTGACAGATTGCCAAGGTACAGACATTTATATCAAACACTATGGCACATAAGGTGTTGTCTGTCAACTCTGTAAATGCTGGTGGCTCCTTGTTCTCTTAGATACTTAAAACTAATTTACACCAGTATGTACACTAGCACAGGAAATCTATCAAGTCTTAAATTGCACCACCTGGAACAATTTCAAAACCTAAAGAGGTCTTTTTTTTCTTCTTCGGGAAAAAAAGCTACCATTCACAATTATTGCTGCACCATTACCAACAATCATGCAGTCCTATTTGAAATCACTCAATTAAATCAGTTAGAACATTTAGCAAGCAAATCAAAGATTTACACGAGACATTACATAATCCTATGCTTCGATGTATTTTCTGGTCGAGACTGTGAAATGAAACACTGACACATTAAACTAAAAGTTGCTTTTACCTCCTTAAAGCTACATCATAAAGAGTTACAATAGATGACGCAGGACAGAAAAGCTGTCAAGTCCACTGCAAAAAACAAGCTGAACTTGAAAATGTTACTACAGGTAGAGATGTGCATAAATACTGCATGAACAGGTAGAGAGGTTCCTCTTATCAAAAATTACAGTAACTTGACAAGGACACGCGATTCTTCTGAGCCTTGCAGTCTGGAAAACCTGCATGGCACAAGTTTACTACATAGCACAGGTTCAAGAAGGTCAGTGGTAGAGAGGGAGGAAGAAAGGATGTTTGGTGTGATTGGTCAGAACCTATTAAATATGCTGAAGCCTGATAAAAGGTAGAAGTCTTGCATGATGGGCGTCAAGGTAAAATACGCTTAGGGGGAGGAGAAAAAAAAAAAGGTGCAAGATTTGGGGCAACCTTTCTTGGCATCTCTACCTCATGGATCTGATCAAGAAGGAAAAAAAAAAAGAAAATCAATCGGCAGGAAATGCAGGAAAACATTTACTTCCATTAGAAATGAATGAAAACAGAATGCCTCAAAATAGGCACATTGTTCGGGGGACTTGTAAAATAGCTGGCTGCAGCATTTCGTGCCCTACTGCCATCTACCTGGCGGTAGCTGACTGGGCGTGACCGGGATACTGGCGCCGTGTGCTGGTGGCTTGTCTCTGCCGGGCCAGGAAAGACTGACCAGAACCAGTGTTGGCGAGTCGATCTTCAGCAGCCTTCTTCTGCAGAGACATACCCTGGTAAAAGAAACAGAGGAGGAAAGCTTAAGGCCCCATTTGAAAGTCACTACAAATCAGCAACACTCCAATCAAAGACAGCCCTCAAGAAGGAGCACAGACTGTTAACACACATATTAAGACAGTCATTAGATTATCTGCTAGTTAGTCCACCAAGCCTGAGGTATAGGAAATTAAATTAGCTGACATTCAACATTAGTGCTGATTTAGCAGCTCATGAACAATAATACCAGCAAATGATCAGATATATAATGAGCAAACAGCCATTGACGTTATTGAATAGTCTGTGCTGCCACCTAGTGGTGATTTTCTTGGGCAAACAAAAAGGGGTGTTTACCCTCTGTGGTAGAGAAATGTATTATATCTGTTATCTACAGCAGAAAACATATGCAACATTTAAAAAAAGCTCCTATTATAACATTTTTGTTTTTCAATGCTTTAGTAGATGCTTTGTTCAGCTATGAATTACTTCCTGACAGTAGCTATTTCTGTGTATTGCTATTATTACTTGCTTGGCCACAAATCTCAGCTGTATGTGCCACAGTGCATTTTAAAAAGAAGACCAATCGCCTGTATCACCAGGATTTGCTTCAGACTGTAAAGGTGCTCCTTACCATATTGTACCAGGCTGACACAATCAGTTTCTCCTCGTGATCTCTTTGGCTCTTTGTCTTGTCCATTTCTTTCTGTTTGGAGGAAACATGAAGGCAAAATCAACCTTAGAGTGGAGGATGTTTCTAAAAAAAAATATTGGCACGTGAGTCTATCTATTACTTATTTTGCCAGGCCCCTTTTTCAGGCACCCTAATTCCCAACTAGATGAGTGATTACCTCCAGTGAATGCAACATCCTCTCCTTCTCCTGCAGCTGGTTTTTCAGGGCTTGGACTTCAGGACCTGAACCTTGGTTCTGTTTGGGGTCCAGCGTTCGGATTACCTGTGAAGGACAAATTCAGGTTATGTTTGGTTTTTTTTGTGTCCCATACAGCCCGCCCTACAGAAGACTATTCATTTATGGACCCTTTGCTAGTAAACATGTACTCACACTCTTGGCTTTTTCGAGGTATTTCTTGTATCGCTCCTCCATCTGTTTCATGTCTTCATCTTTTTTCTTCAAGGCCTCTTCCAGCTCCTCCACTCGTTGGACTGAGAGGGGAAACAGCATCTTAGTTTAGATTTCCTTTAAACTGACTCATACATTTTAATGTCAGTGCATGAAGAGTTACCTGTACAGCAACATTACACACAAAATGTTTTAAATGTCAGCGTGTTTTGCATATTCAGATATCACCGTAAACTCACTGCTGGTGTTGTATTTCGGCTCTATTTCATCAATGAAGGCATTTTTCTTCAGCAGCTCATTATTCAGCTCTTGTACTTTTTCCCTAAGAAAAAGAATATCGCACCTTATATCAGGTAGCTCACAATATGAAATGCAGAATTAAGCGACATGGGCAAATTAAGTTAAAACACACTCACATGTGCTCCTCATATTTCTTCTTCAAAATAGAAGACTGGAAGAAAAAGAAGAAAACAAACAAAACGGGCAAACGTGTTAGAAATCGTGGTATCAAAATTCAATCATTCCTGTACGTTGAACTGTTTTTGGAAAAGATCGTGATCCAAGATGTGGAAAGATGAAGAGATGAAGAGACCTTCAGTATAGTCAAAGTGTTGATTATACTGAGAATGTACAATTAAAGCAGGAACCTAATTTCTTTACATTTTGAATCAGCACCAGTCCCCAATTTGACATCAAGGCGACGTGCAGCCAGTATAGACAAAACTCATTTTCAGAGTACTGAAAGATTACATGCTCTGATTGCTACAGGGAAGCTAGAGGAGAAGACAAGGACTTTGGGGTTTCTATCAGGGGAGGGGATTTAAAACTACTCACAAGAACAGAGAATATTTGCGACTTGCTACTACTTTACTCTAAAGTGTAAATGCTACATTCGGTTACACATTTTTGTCAATATAAAAATGTTTTAAAAAGCTATGCAAACATCAGAACTGAAAAGTCTAAAAGCTGCAACTTGCTGAAATCACAAAGATATACTTACTATAGTCTGACAGTGGAGAACAGTTTGAAAATAACAATAATAAAAAAAGAACAAAATGGCAAAAATTAAAAAGAGGTGCCAGATGTGACATACAATAATCTGACAGTTTCACATCTTTGATTCTCACATAAATGTCGCATCTGTACTTTCAATGTTATTTGTTTTCCATTCTCTTCTTTCTGTTTGCATGATTTTATACACTGTTCTCGTGATATTGAGTGAAAGGAAAGATGAGGCTGATACTGAGATCTAAGATCTACAGTGACGGACAAGAAATTAAACCAGAAACCCCACAAAAGAAAACAAGTTTTAGATCAGTGTTAATCAGGCAGTAAAGACAAAGTTAAACATGCACGTAAACTCTCTTCCTCACATCAACCTTCCTGGGAGATGCTCCAAATCGCATTTTCTTAAAAATCTGTTGTCCCATACTAGGAACTAGTTTGGAAGAGACAAGGAACAGAGAGGAGGGCCATGAAAACATTTAGCATCAGAGGTGAGGCGGCAGGCAAATGTATTAATAAGATGGAGAAAAATTAGAGTTGCTGAATTGCTGAGGAGCTTGTATTAATCTCGTTCACTGTCGCAATCAAGCCTCAAACACCTGTCTTTAACATGGCTAGGCATCGTCCCAAGAAAGCTAGTGTGTCTAATGCTACAGCAGAAATAATTGTAAATAAATAAAGTATATCAATAAAATGAATAAATAAAATGACATATGTGCAGAAAGGGGAATGCAAAAGCTGTTAGAAGTTGTTAATGTTTACAGTGCATTGAGGTAAGCACAAGAATCAAAAAGGCTGATGTTGTGAAAAAAAATGTTCGTTGCCTTTTTCACTATTGCACATGACTTTCCAGGACCTAAGCCATCAGTAGAAACAGAGCACTGCACTCTCTGAAGTGTAGTTTGATTGCTTTCTGTGTTTACTGCCACCAGTAAACTGGTGCTGGAATTACACACAGTACAGTATGAGTACATGAGTACAAGCATTTACTTACATCATCTGCTTTTGAACCCTGTTCTTGAAGATTCTTCTGTAGCTCCTCTACCTGACTCTGTTCCTCCATCAAGCGCTGATTTATCAACCTAGATAACAAGTACAACGTTTCACCACAGTGTTGTTATTTTCAACAAATCAGTGACCAAACTGCAAAATAAACTGTTGTAGATCTTAGAAGGAGATTTTTAGCTGAAAAGTCATTCACTGGAATACAACAAGGACAAGAACAACTGTGTGGAGAAGTAAAGGCGAGAATGACCCACATTCCAGCACACAAGTGAAAATGTGGCTCAATATGAAGAGACCAAAAGGAAGAACAATATTATTGTTTGCTCTTCTCAGATTCTATATCAGTGAGACACTGGGTTCAGTAATAGGTGATTTCCTGTTAATACCAATAAGCTATGTGTCTTTGTGCTCGATGCCAACCTGTTCTCTGTCTCCAGTTCATTTTTTCTCCTGTTGGCATCCTCGAGTAGACTCTGCAACAGTGCGATCTTCTCATTGTCTGATCCCTCCTGAGCCAGTTTCAGCATCTTGTTTTCATGCTGAAGACGAATCACGTGTTCTCTAGAAACACAGAAGCAGCGTTAAACTCAAATAACAAGCATACTTGTTTTATACCACAGTCTCAAAAATGCTTCAGAATATTAATCTAAATGATGAACTTAAAATTCACAATATTTTATGTTATTTATTTTTTGTATCATCTCGTGTTAGTATAGGGCACAACGTGCAGAAAGGGAAACCTCAACCACAACAGGAAGAGGGCTCACTTTGAAATGGTGTACTCCTGTGCACGGAAACATACACACAAGCAAGCTCAGGTCAAGTAGTGAGTGTAAGTGAGATATTCACTTCAGCGTAACTAATCACTGTAGTGAATCACCTTATTACAACACTGTCTGCTTAATGAATTATACCTATGGCCTGCTCCGTTTTAGTGCTCCTGACAGTGTTACAGCAGTGGGTTAAATCTGACAAATTCCACACTTGAGTCAAAAATGTTATCTACACAAATTTGGTTGGATATACCCTGTATTTAATACAGCAGGAGATAAAGCTTGAGGTCAGCCTCGTCTTGGGCTCTAGTGTGACAGACAGCCAAATGAATATAAAGCACCTGAGAGCCTTACATTCAGCTAATCACCAAAACAGCAGGATGGGTAGGAAGCTTTGTGTCACGCCCTGTTTTTAGGGGATGGCACATGAATCCATTCCAACTGAAGAACTGTTGTTTCCAAACAATTTATTACTGACTACAGGTACTGACTACGACTTTCAGGTGAGGTGCAGTTGGCTGAGGGACTGAATTTTCAGCTGCGAGTACGACTCACTGTTTTACAGTTCAGATCAAATTAACAGGCAACAGGTGCCTCTTATAAAAGCAGTATGCTGATACTGAAAAGTCACCAAAAGACATCAACTGGAACGAAAAGTCATTAGTCATTCACAAAACAACATGTTTTCATCATTTACCTTTACAGTAAATGAACTGCCTGGATGGGGTTAACCTTCCCTCTCCCTGAAAGTAGCTTTTAGAAGATTTGTATACAAATCCACATTTTTCCTGGGTTCACAAGTACTGAATAAAAATTTAAGCATATTATCCAGCCAACAGAAAATCCAGCTGTCCTGGAAATCTGCTGGCAGTCTGATGTAACTCACACTCAATTATTACATAACGCTCTACAGGGTTTTTAAGCTAAACCCATCCACCATAAAACAGCAGAGAAAGCCTTGAAGCGGGCTTGAAACTATCTGGTTGTAAAATAAATTACACTAGAGACATACTTTACTATCCAAAATTTAGGAATCAAGCCTTAAAAAGCGAATTTATTTTACTAGAGCATTAGTTATATTCTTTTTGCATAGTTTGCTGTTGTATTTGTTACTCAATTATTAGTTTTTTGGTCTTTTTTATTTTAAAAACCAACTTCTAGGATGATCTAATATCATTATTGGATCTGTCCATCATATTCTTCTCTTTCATTTAAAATAATCAAACTGGCACAAAAACATATGGGTTAAAACATATACACACACACACACACACACACACACACACATACCGCATCTCTGGAGTGGTGATCTCAGCAGCCAGTGAATCAGAACCATCGTTGCTACCCAATGGGAATAAACCTTTAAATGCAGATATTAGTTGTAAATAAGATGAGCAAGAATTCCTTAAACTTATAAGAGGCAAAGCTACACCTATTATATTTCAGGACAAAGACATTTCTTCACCTGATGTGAACTGTCCCTCTTGAGCTTGAACACAGTGTAGTTCCTCAATAGTTTCCTTCAATGAATCTCTCTCACTTCGCATACGCTATAAAGAGACAAAGAGTCAAACGTGTGAATGAGCGAGACAGACAGAAGGTCAAACAGCAGAGGTGCAGGATCTGGAATCAACATCAGTGTGCTTAGTAGTAAAACATTTCCAGTAAAATACTTTCCAGACAGCTGGGCGCAAGTACCAGTTATCAAGAGCCTTTGGTCAAAATTTCCTCTCATGTTAAGTTACAAGGTTTGGCTTTTCTAGCTGTAACAAATTTGATTTCATCTAAAAAGAAAAACAGGTCTGAAAGAACAGTAAAGTGGCATATTTCATAAAAACAAAACAAACAAAAAATTTAAGTAATTCTTTTGTATTTCATCAGTCCTAATTTTAGTCACATTAAATATACGTACATCTTTTTCTTTTTGTAAAGAATCGACTTTCTCTTTGAGGCGTTTATACTCAAACTCCATCTTGTCCGCCTTTTTAGACTCCTCTGACAGTCTGTTCTGAAGTTCAACCACCTGTGAAGAGAGATGACAGTTCAAAAGAAGACCTGATCGCTAAAAAAATGATTACACAAGCATGAAAATTGTAAAACAGAATTGGAGTACAGTACTAAGTCTGGGAAAATGTAAAACTTATTTATTTAGGAACAGGTACCTGTCTCTTGTATGTCTCCAACTGGGCTTTGGCAGCATTCGCCTTTCGTAGCTCTTCCTCTAAGCCAACATTAGCCTGCATTAAAGCTGTGGTTTTCTCTTCCATAAGCTTGTTCTGGAAAATACGGACATACATTTTTTAGACTGAAAGTCATGTTTCACAATCTGATTTACACGTTTTCAAGAACTACAGTGTTAAAAAAAAAAAGTCAAGTAGCACTCATGAGAATAAAAGCTGTATTAAAGTTGCTGTGTGTGTGTGTGTGTGTGTGTGTGTGTGTGTGTGTGTGTGTGTGTGTGTGTGTGTGTGAGAGAGAGAGAGAGTGAGAGAGAGAGATTGTACTTGTCTTCTGAGCAGTCCCATGTCCTCCAGTTTCTTCTTGTAGTGTTCCACGGTGCCCTCCAGTTTTGACACCTTGTCAGATGAGTGCCTGCGAGGAAAACAACAAGCAGTTTTATTTTCACCACTGTCATACTGATCCTGCTGATTTCCACACTGGATTAGTTAAAGTTTAGTTTATGGACAGATAACAAGCTGTAAAGCTAAAAGTTTTTTAAGCCATAGTGTTTTCTTGGCTCTTTTATTTTCTGTCCTTAGGCCAATACATCTACTAATGAATGAATGCTAAAATTAAAACTTGTGCTTCACAGCACCTTAGCTAGAAATTACTACAAACAACAAATCTCCAATCTTATTAGTTTTTTTAGTTTGTTTTAATTTAATAATCTTAATATGTTAAGGGTTCGTTTTGCATCCTCAAAATACCTGAGGACATCGATCTCATCTTTTAGAGACTGGGCCTCATCAGCCAGTGATGTAAGGTCTTCATTCTGGGACTTCACATCCAAAAGTTCTTTTTCCAGCTCCTCACAACGGATCCGGTAATCATCTTTTGCTGCCTCCAACCTAGAGGGAATTAGAAACAAGTGTCATTGAGCCTGCAGATTTTGGGCATTACTCAATTCAACCCTGACTTGTTGAAATTCCTTTCCACGTTGCATGCAAATCGAGACCTGAAGGTTTCTTCCTGTAGCTGCTCCAGTTGCGTCTGCAGCTGAAGATGTCTGCGTCCAGCAGGGCTGTTTATATCCTCTATGGAGTCAGACTGGTTAAGTCTCTCCATTAAGACCTGGTTTTCTGCTAGCAAACTGCTCTTCTCCTCTTGCAGGGCTGCCACCTGGAGAAAGGGAAGTGTTGAAGAAAAGGCCAAAGAATGGGATACACGAAATCATGAGTGAAATGAGAGGAATGGGATAAGAAAAGGTGAAAAATGGGACAGCGTGGAGAAAAGAAGGATTAACGGGAACACAAAAGGTGTGGAAATGATCGATTGAAGGGATTTTAAACACATGAAAAGAAGAGATGCAGAAGGGAAACAAGTTAGAGATGATTTATAAATTTCACAATGTAGGTAAGCTACTTTAATTTGCTTGTTTCCTTTACAGCATCCAGGTCCATTAGTGTTAACAAACACACACCAAACACACCTTAATAAGGCAAATCAATTAACTCCAACATGGCAGAGAGGGCTACATGGTTGGTGTTTTCTCAGTGTGATGGGCAAAGCAAAGCAAAAGCTGCTGCTGCATTTTAATGTAAACAGTAAAAATTAGCTATATTGATATAATTTGTTGAGAGAAAATACAAACCTTTTTAAAAAAAAATTAATATAGGGATTTTTATTAATTTGCCTGGATCAAGTCTATAAACATGCCTTAAAACACTGGAAAATAATTTAATTCTTCTGGGACTTTAGGAAAATTATCTAGTGAATCTATTTGCTCTTTTTTTATTTTATTTAAAAATGCATTTCAAACTAATATGGTGTGACTCACTCTCTCTTCTAAAAAGCTTAACACTTCCATGTCTAAAATTCCTACGAAGACTGTTGTGAATGTGAAGCAGGGGAACTTTTCCTTGTGAAAATTCCCTTAGGGCAACAAAACTGTATCACATCAAAGATGCGAACCAGACAGCTCAAAAAGCAGGAAACAGGGTGGAAATCAGCTGCAATTAATTCCAAAACCAGCACACAGATTCCTCAAAAGATACCAAGTGCCTTCAGGTACAGGCTTAATAATTTTGCTGACTGCTTTCTGATCAGAGTTATGCAACCAAAAAATAAATAAAATAAAAATTTGAAGACTGCATATGTTTAAACAGTGATGAACGCATTCTTCCAATAAGTGACTCATTTCTGAATTCAAATGTTAACCTATTTCCCTCGCTTTCTACTATTGCTGTGGAAAAGCATGGGACACACCAAGGTAAAAGAAAGCCACATCTGACACAGCCAGACCAAACTGCAGTTGTGCCTGGTGTGCTCCAACAGGACAATGTGTACAGTTGCACAAATGCTTGTGCACAAATGTGTACACATACATGCGCACAGAATTTGGAAAAGAGGAACCTGTTGCAAGCAGGCTAAAGAAAAATCACACACCATGAACATAAGAAAGAAACAAAGAAAATAAAGTTTGGATTTACCCTCTCTTCTAGCTCATTAAAGTCTAACCTCAGTCTATCACGCTCCTCTTGGGCACGGAGAGCCTTTAAACCAAGGCAAACAGTATTGAAGGAGTAAAGAGGAAAGATAAGAGGAAACTGATTCAACACAAGTGGAGAGCAAGTATTCCTTTAAATTACAGCTCCACTTTTTGGCAACAACTGCAATTAACAGAAAAAAGCATCTCGGTCTTTCATTTACAGTGAAGATTTTGGTCTGGTGGGTCGGATCGCCAATTTGGCAAGGAAATTATTAAATAAGGAACTATGGGACATGCCAATCAGTAGCAACTGAATCAACAATTTTGATGACATCAATCCAAAAATGGAGCTGCTTTTAAAGTGTAACTAAAAATATCTGTAAACTATATTATGAAGTATGACACTTAAGTAACAAATGAGTTAGAGCAGAAAAAGTAAGAATAAAAAGTTGCCAAGTTGTTCACAACCTTATTGTAATAGCTTGTAGTGGAGTGTAGTGGCAGAGTAAATGTACATGGTGCTAGCTGTGAAGAACCGAAAACCACTGGGCGTTATTCATACAAAACCAACCTGCAAGTCAAGCTCGCGACACCTCTGGGCAATCTCTTCCTTGGTAGCCAAAGCATCATTCAGCTCCTCAACTGTCTTCTTCAGCTGAAAACAGATAAAATCAAGCATAAATCAAGAACTGCTGCTCCTCAAAATGTTTTATGTAGTACACTTAATAAAAAAAGGAAAACAATTCTATGCAGACTTGTGAAAAATGAAGTACATCCTTACTATTTTCATATAAAATAAGAGGGTAAGTAGCAGTCAGGTGCTGCTAATCAGTGGATTAACTGATCAAAAAAAAAAAAAAAAAAAAAAAAAAAGGACAACTTTTTTTTTTAATTCAATCTAATCCAATAGCAAAGAAGAAGGTTTATAGAAAGACTGAAATCATCCACGTGAACAATATAAAAGCAGTAAAACTACACACAACAATAAAAACATTGTTGTTTTTATTGTTTTTATTAAATCTACATCCAAAAGACACCAAGTACACAAAATCATAAGACATAATCCTCCAAAAAAATCCCCCCCAAAAACAAACAAAAATCCACAAGGTAAATAAGAGAGACATAAAACTAAAGAATGCTACTGCACAGGTAATAAAAAAGTTTAGATCCTATGACATCTTACTCGTGTTCTTCTCCGTCTGCAGCCTGAAGGAAGTGGTTCAAATTCTCTGAAGGGGATGAATCTGGCTCAGCACAATAGCTCAGGCCTTTCACACTACCTGCTGCTCATATACAGCAGGGAGTAGACTGTGGGAAAACTATTATTTTGCTGGCTACCTTCACAACTTTGTTTAAACCTATGCTGTTCTTCGCTCTAACATGATTATGAGAAAAAGTTCATAGAAAAAGACTGAACAAGTATACAAGTATGGATAATTTTGATGGGTTGCCAGGATTTTTTTCCCACTAAAACGAACATAGAAACAAGGCTTAGGTTTGCAAAGCTACTTCTGAGCAAAGCACAAGAGCTCTGGAAAAAAGCAGATCTTTGGACAGACGACAGACAAGACCAAACCAGAGATGTTTGGTGACAATTCACAGGAAAAACCAAATACAGCCTATCAGCGCACCTCCTACCATCTGTCAGCCACAGGACATGGCTGAAAGTGTGTGATATGACCAAAATCTCATATCCCGATATAAGAATTCTATCGTCCCGATAACGATATAAATCACAAAAATGTAACATTTTCTGTAAATTCTGTGAATCTCGGGCAGCTCGACTTGCGTGAAGTGTTTCCAGCTGGGCGTCATGTAGCTGGAGTCGAGTGGTTTAACCGATGCATGAAACTATACATTTTTAGACATAAGTTGTAAAGGCCGCCATTTTCTTTGTGAGTATTTATTACACGGCGTGCTGTGGGGAAAAGCCTGTTCTAACGTTTGAGTCTAAGGTTTATTTTTTAGCACCTGGCGGCTCTTTTTTACTTCTCATCCGTAAATAATCTGCTCTTTCACGTGATTCAGTTTATTTTGAAAAGTCTCAACAGGATCTTGAGCTTTATTGTGAAAGGTTTATGTGGAACATAAACAAGCGGACACGCGATGGTGTTACCGTCGTTGTTGCTAACCACAACGCATAAAAACTGGCGCTTGTCCATCCGTAGTGTGATTATATTAAATATAAGAGAAAGAGAGAACTTTAAGAAATTAATATAGCCACTACAGTGACCATCAAAACGGTGAAAAAATATTGCCGTAAACAGTTTATTTTGCGACACCACGAAACAAACGATAGCGTAAAATGAAACGATAGACGTTTTTATATCGTCATCCGATATATATCGAACAGCCCTAGTATGAAGCACCTTACAGTAATTGAGTGGATCATGAACTGATCTGTATACCAAAGTATTGTAGAGTCAAATGTGAGGCCATCTGTCTGACAGCATGGCCAAAATTGGGTCATCCAACAGACCTATTATCCCAAGCACAGCAGCAAATTTACAAGAGAATAGCTGAAAAAGTAACGATCACGCTGTTGCAATGACGGAGTCAAAGTCTAGATCTCAACCTGAGTGAAATGCTGCATAGGATCTTGTCAAAGCTTGAAATCTACATACCTGTCTGTCCAGATCCACATATGAGTCAGTTCCTCCTGTAGCTGGAGTCTCTTTAGTCATCAGCTACAGATACAAACAAAAATGATTAGAAGTGCAAACAACACTAGCGATGAATACCATTAGTTTTATTGGTATCAATATTACTATTTATCATCAGTATCATTCCTGAATCGAATAGGTTTCAAATTTATAATTAACAGTACCAGTGACCAGAGTGTGTTTTTTATCCATAAAAATGTGACCAGTTAGCTGTTGATCACTAAAAAGCAAGAATCAAAGATTCTTACTTTCATTTATTAGTTATTATATGCACATAATACTTTTTAAAGGTCTAAAATAGATAACAAGGTACCTCTTGGATGGCAGTCATGACAACATGCTGCACCGATTCTTCCATCACCATTATGGTTTTGATGTATTCTAGGGAGTAGAGAGAAAACCAAAATTATGACTAAGTAAGTATAAAGTAGCACATAACTTTCTGAATCAGTGGGTAAAGCAGGGAGACAACACAGGACACTGGCCTCTTAAATCCAATATTCACCTTGTTTCTGTTCACAGGTGACAGCGCAGCCCAATATAAGTTGTAACATCCTTCCAAGCTCAGCCGCATCAGAGTGTTCTCCAATAAGATTAACATCAGGTAGTGGGAAGTCATTAATATCCTGGCCTAAGACCTAGAGACAAGAATGAAACATGTAAGGGTTATACATTGTATTGATTTGTATTTATTTATCAGGGGCAATGCACAAGAACATGAATCTCCTAAGAGAAGAGATGCATTGTACCAGATTTACATCAGTTACTAGATCATTTCTATCCACAGTCACTGGGGAGATCAAGCAATAAACACAAATACACAAAATCACGTAAGCAAGGAAAAGTTATCCTAACACAAATTCAACTGGTAGTTCCTTCAATAAAACACAGACTGTAACACAGCACCAAATCCCATATAACAATTACTGTCACACATAAACACAAATAGATCAAGAGGATAAAAGAGAATCCCCCTTTTAACATCACATGAGAAAGAGTGGCAATAAACAGTAGTTCAATGAGCATATTCCACTTCCTGCCAGCTTTAAACAAAAAGGCAGATTGGAACAAAGCAGAGTTCCTTCTAGGAACTTCACAGTCCCCTCGAGCTGTGAGCTCCAAGCTCTGGTTGTGTGTTCTGGGGGGTGGCGCACAATATTATGAACAATTTAAAAAAGTGAGTTGTACGTCTGCATTTTTTAAAGTATTTTACATATTATATACACACATATACAGTGTTTTGGGGTTTAGTCCATCTGGCAACCAGATGAGTGAAAGAAATAGTATTCACTGACCAGTTGCAAGTCATTGCTGGAAGTTGACTGTAGTTGCTGGGAAAACGATTGCTAGAGTCCCAGGCACATAGGCCTGTGTAACCTGTCGCAAGGGAAAAATGTGTATTCCTCAACCAGATGGCAATACCGCCTTGTGATTGTTTTGGTCACTACTATATTGTTGCGTTTATAGTTTGATTGGAAGTGATGGACTTGTCTACAAACTCTTGCCAACTACTCTCCGAGCTGTTAAACTGTCAAAGGTGAAACAAACCAGAAATGATGAAGGTCTTTTTACAAAGTAAAAGTTGTGCCTCAGTGCTGCAGACAACACGTTTCAAAGGGCACAACTTTTACTTTCAAGTCGAATGGTCTACATTTCCAGTAGGTATCACACTTTATGAAGTTATCCTACCCCTCAGCTAGAACAACACGACAGATAACCTGAAAAGTAAACGCGATTAACTACAGACCACCGTGGCAACGTCTTAGCAACCTAGCAATCGGTAGTTGTATCACATCCAATAAAACAGTAAATTTTAAACAATAAAATCACATCAGAAACCTCAAGAACAACTGGATTATTATGACTTGTGATGACTTAAGCTGACTGGAGTGGAGTAGACAATCACTTCTCCTCTACAAGAATGTCTGGATGTAAAGTACTGAAAGTTCATTTTAAAATCATTATAGTAATGTTAATACTCTTACCTCCTGGATATAGTCTAGGATGCCTTTCAAGATTTTCTTTAGATTGCTGATCTGTAAAAGAGAAGAACGTATATTATTAGTAAAATTCAGGTTTACTCAGCAAATACTGATAAAAAAGAGACCATTTGACAAAGCCCATCTCATGCACACTTTGCTATTATTGAAATCAAGAGTAAGTCATGTTTACCTTTAACCTCCAGTTGTCTCCAACGTCTGGCTTGATTCTACTAATCCAAACATCACTAAAATACACTACATCTCTAGAAATTTCAGACAAACAGACAAAAAACAAAACAAAACAATGCAAAGTGGGCTTTGGTAAAAATAAAAAAAAGCATACCAAATGAAATGACTGGGGTTTTTTTTATTCATTTGTGGACTATGGATTTAATATAACTTTATAGAGATTAAACTGTATTTGTTTACCTAAACTTTACAATGATGTAATAAAATTAATCAAAAACTGATTAGAAACATTGCATTTTCTTTCTACACAAACATTAACAGTAACTACTTACATTTTCTGTAGAACTTGTGCCATGACAACACCACTTGTCAGGTCTTCTACAGTCTTGCATGGAGCCTCTACTCCAAATGTCTGGATCTGAAATAAGTAAACAAAGCGCTGGTTACAGAACTAAACTATACACTTATACAGGAGTAACCAGTGTGTTGAAAACAGTATAACATGTTTGAAACACTAGAAAAAACCTATTATAAGATTAAACACCCTATTTTAGGGAATCCCTTACTCACAATCATACTGTCACAGCTGTATGCTGGCCAGTATCATCACACACTTATCTGCTGTCCACTGAGCAGATCCACCGTAAGCATTGCAAATTTTATAATGGTGTCTTTTAATAACTCTCAATCATCCACAGTACTAACAAGAACTCACACTTATTGCTCTTGCGGACTTCACTTGTCATTCTGCTCAATTTCTATTATATCATTATTTCATTATGTCCCTTCTAACTATTTCACATGTCTTCTCTTCCTACCCTCCATATTTTTCTGTAGCATACCCCTCAGGCAGAAAGTCTGTTGCCCAGAAAGAAGTGATATCAGTCTGCATGCCAACTTTACAAGAGCCAAAGGAAGAAGATACACTAAGAAAAGGGATGAAAAACCTAGTTAAAATCCTGTTTGTACATAATTCTGTCTCTCTCACTTTCTATTATATAGTATAGTATATACATAATGCAAGACCTCTATTAAAAGTAAAAGCCAACCAGCTGTCCACATATTTTGCTCATCAACAACGACACAGGTTAGTGAGGTTTGTTTCTTGCGTCAATCAATTTTTCTGTGAGTGACATAACAAACTGAATGAATGACACAGAGGTACCAAAAAGACACCAGCAACTTTGTCCCGGTTCTACCTGCTTGTCTCTGTGAGTGTCATCATTTTAATTAATGTCTAGTACGTTTTCCCACCCTGCTTTGTTATGCCGGGGTTGAAACTGAAAAGGCTGAACTGAATACATGTTTATCTCGCTGCAAGTCTGAGAGACTGACTGGACCAAGACTTTTACAAGTGTTTGCTGTCACTACCGAGTTTTAACATTTATTTAAAACTGAGTGTTTTATCTTTCTTTTTTTTTTTTTTAAACAAGATTAAAAATGAAAAATGAATTCACTGTTCTACACACACACACACACACACACACACACACACACACACACACACACACTTATTGATAAGTGGAAGAAAATGGTTGGATGGATGAATTTACTGTACTAAACTAATTTTATTTCTAACTATTTTAACAGTTTCACACTAATTTATATTTTAAGTTAACAATTTAAGTGTGGGACCATGGGAAGTGTGTTATTATGTCACAGAAAAGCAACTAACAGCACTATTTCATCATTAGGAAAGAACAAGATTAGTAAACAAGAAGACACTTGACACTGTGCACCTTAGAAGGACACAGCTCGTGTGGTATGAGGGCAACATGACATTGCAGTAACATCCATCTACAAGGAAAGCTTTTAGACTACAGTTGTATTTAGGCTGGACATGAAAGGTAACGCTACAGTTTAGATGCAAATTTTGAGTCTTTTCCGCTTGTCTTTTTTTTTTTTTTGCTCTGTAATTACATTGGGGGGCCAATTAGCTGCAAAACTTTATCTATCACTGCTTTCAAAATAAGCGATTTGTCAAATAGTCCTAGGCAGCAGGAACCGAAAGCCAGACACTGGCCAGGAGCCAACACAAAAGAGAACCTAAACAATAGTCGTGATTATGTAACACCAATTACTGGGGAAAAGGCAGAGAAACTTCACCTGATTACCCACACCCACAGTTTTCACTCCATCTACCAGCTCACTTAAACTCTTTTGCCAGCTTTAAAGTACAGGATACAGTTACTTACTAACTTCCTATATTTGATGCAACTGGGATAGACGATAATAGCAAGACTTGCCTCTTAAAACATTTGCTAAAGCAGCAATAAAATCATAAATCTGTAGCTTTTAAATGTGTTAGCTTTTTTAGACAGTATTAAAAATATGTTACTAAAATACGAGCACGACAACAACACAAATCCCTTTTCTTTTGAACAGCCACTGAGTTAAGAGGAACTGAGACAAGACAAACATCTAAGTAGAAACGGCTGCATGGATCCCTATTGTTATGAACTTAGTACTGCACAACAGCAATATTTGGTCTGCATCATTTCCTTTTGCAGGAAAGGCAGACAAGGAAAGAAAATAAAGGATGAGCCAGCCCTGCAAAAACCACACTGACCACTAACAAACATGACACTATGCCGGGCAGTCCTTAGCTGACAACACGCTGTGAGAGTTGTACAAAAGAAATGAATTCACGGCCCCTGACACGCAATGTGCTTTTGTGCTTGATTTAACGTATTACCTCAAGTCATCTTAAACCAATCAGCTACTTTTCCACTTTGCTGACTGATAAAAATTTTCCTTTCATTTTCGTGTGGCTGTAGCTTGAAAAAGATCCTACACTATTCTTTCTAAACAATAGTGGCTTTCATGGTAATGTGAGCTTGACAGCTTTAGCTTTATGTCCCACTGTCCAAACCAGCGCAATACATACAGTAACACTATATAACAAAGCATCGGAAAGGAATGTATGCTCATGTGATTTCTACTAAAAGCCAAAGCTGACCAGTGCAGGTGGGTTGCTTTATGTGCAGGTGTAGGACATTGTGCAGTCACGTTTTCCATGAATGAAGCCAAGTATCATTCTGTTCAGTACACTTATCCTCATAAAAACACCTTTAGAGATTAGTTAATTATGTCACATCTGGTGTCTTGAATGTTGATCAGGCACAAATCTAAAAACAATTAACCCAGCAATTACATCAGTCACAAATAGCCAATCAGCCTTCAATCAAACCTAATGTTTATCGCCAATATGCTGGATTACATCACTGAATATAAAAAATATGATTTAATTTTATATCCATCCTCTTTATAGTCTCTACGTTTATGTGAATCAACAGCTAAATACATGCAATCGGTAGTTACAGAGGACTAAATCTAGTTAGTATTTCCTATGCTTTGGTAAATACTGTCTTGGAAAGAAAACTTTGGTGATAGACCTTTGTGTTGCCTCGACTAAAGGGCAACAGAATATGAGCCCCAGTGTAAAATATTATATATAATATTTTATATTTTATAATATAAGCCTAATTCAAACTTTATTGATTTCAGATGGGATGTCAACTTTTGAGATAGCGCTAGGCTACTAAATGTCCTCTGAATGACATCATCAGCTCATGTTCCAATCAGCTTATTTTAATTAAACTAATCGTGGAACCCTGAAGCACTCGTCCAAGAGCAAAACTGGGCTAATAAATGTCCTCTTAATTATCAGGATCACCTTCCATTCAGCTTGTTACGATTATACTAATCAAGAAGCCTTGAAGCACTTACCAGAGAGCAAAACAAGGCCAACAACCACTTCAGCATCTACTGGAATAGTACCGTCTGCACACCCTGGATTTTTATGAAAAACTGCTTCGACAGCTACCCTTTTGTCCTGCTCAAGGCAACTTCTCTTAAACAGTTTAAACATAAATGTGAACATGTACCAGTACCTACAACACCTGCACAATCTCAATTCCACTACTGTTAAGAGTTTTTAAGTTATTTCTTCATTTTACTACACACTGGGCAAGTGGGAAGCGGTCCAAAGATACCTTCTAGATATCCACTATAGTCCCTAACCTATGTTTAAAACCGAACTCTGGTTTGTTTTCCCCCTTGGTGTGGTTCACTTTTATAGATTGTGAACACAATAATCGCACGCAGGTGTGGACAAAAACAACCAATTCGAGACCCTTTGAAGATGTTGGTCTCAGTGCGGCTCCAAATGAACTACAGAGCAATTTGTTTATAGATGTGCAAAAGTCTGTATGGGCTAGCAATTAGCCGTGAAAAAACCCCCCCAAAATTTTCCATGTTCTCCAAATGTCCAGAACACAGCACCTTCTTGCTGTAGTTTACTTTTATTGCTCCTTCCGCAGATCCATCTGGCCAATAAGCGGAGTGAAAATTCTCATGTGATTTGTAGTGAGGAATTTTGCTTCGCTTGGAGCTCACTTGGATTTTTCTCTGCGTTAAAAGAAACCAGGCAAAAGCGACATGTTTACTAGCACCCCATATGGAAAAGAAATAGTAAAAACTTTTTACTCATGAAAGTGGCCACTTTCATGAGTAAATCATATAAGGCTTACATGATTTACTCGTGAAAGTGGCCACTTTCTCATTACTTTCATATATTGTTTTAGTAAGTATCCAAAACATACAAGTTTCATTATATATATTACATTACATTATATTACAATTATATATAATTTTTCAATGGATCTTATATCTGTTTTCACTCTCGTATGCTTTTCATACAAGTTTCACACAAGACAGATACAAACTTTATAAGATTTATATATATATTTTCCATATGGGTCATTAACTGATACAAACTATAGTTATGAAAAAAGTATCGTGTAAACTGAGGTATTTGGAGGCTCTAATTTTGCTCAGGTTCAGCTCACAAGTCAGCAGTGTATTAAAAGGGTTGATCAGGAACTTCGCATTAGACTACCTGGTTTACCACAAACATTTTTGGCCATCACAGATAATTCTTGCATTAATAAGAACACATTGACTGACAGTATAGATCATAAAGGGTCACTGAACCAAAACAATGCTTCATCAAGATGTGTTTCATAAGCCACTGCAACACGTAAACTTGGTTTCATATGTACTTTTGGAAATGAGCGTGTAGTGAAAAGTAAAAACTCAGCTAGTCAACCAAAAACAATAAACAATCATGTTATTATAAATGTCAGCTGTAGTACATAAGTTGGTGGTAACACATGGGGTGGACTGAGACCCAACAGGAAATCCACACCTAAAAGTTTGCAGTAACAGCTGGGTCAGGACATGCTCAGCTGTGGAGAACGTGTGCACGACTAAATAAAGTTTAGAATGTAAGCGATCACGTATTAAGAGGCCGGATTAGCCTTTTTCAAATCTGCAGCGAATCGAAACCCTAAATCACAACATTGATAAATACACCAGACTAACCATCTCCGGTGTGTTTTCTCAGATTTAATGGTAAATGGCTGATTCTCATATAGGGCTTTCTACTCAAGCATTCTGGCCTTATACAACATGTCTCATTCACACAATAACTTCTCTCTATATCTAAGTGCTGCACATTCACACGCTGATACATGCATTAAGAATAACTCTGGGTTCAGTATCGTTCCCAAAGACACTCTGCCACGCAGACTGGAGCAAAAACGATCAAACCACCAACCTTCCAGTTAGTAGATGACCTGCTCTACCTGCTGTGATACCAAACCTTCCCAAGGGCAAATTAATGAAAAACAACAAAAACATTCAATCCTGTGGCTTTTATTCATTAATTCTTTTTAAACACCCAGTAATTTCATATAATGACAGTAAAAGTACATGATGTGTATTTTCCAGTCATGTGCAACCCTATATATTTAAAGTATGAGTTGAGAAATATCACTATATACTAAATATCTAGTTAATTTTTCATTAACAGTCTGGATAATTACCAAAGCTACACACACTCACATGTAGCATGCAGTGGGAGATAATCACGTGTTCTCACTCCGGGAAATATTCCACTTGTTTTAGCTGTGGGCGCTTGCAAAGCGGACCATTCAGCAGGCAGGATACATGAAGCTGAATGGCTCACCGTGAATTTAAAGGATAATTGCCTGCATTGCTCTTCATGCAAACACATTTGGATATTATAGACTTTGAATTAGAAAGCTGGGAAGGTAAATAGTGTTTCTCCAAACAAATCTAGTATTTACAAAGTCATTAAATAGTACTTGCAAATTTAATTCACAAAGAACATGCATGAAAATCAGCTATGCTTGATCTTAATGCGGCACTAATCTAAACCAGTAACACTTGTCTTGTTTTAATCCTGATTAGTCACTGATGTATCTTCACTGTTAATAGGCATGTAAGGTATGTGAGGCATGTTTGCCAGATTCATTATCACTATGACAAAGGTTTACCGGGCCTTTTCACAAAGGGGAATCAATTATTTTGTGCTATGTGTGTAAAACTAATCTGTGGGGTCATCTACTGCTCTTCTTGACACATCTTCAGTGAAGTTTCTGGAATCGCTGGATGTTTTATGGCTTCAAGTATCACACAACAACCTCCAGGTGACCCAAGTGAACCTGCTCAGAAACCAGCTTGTGTGCAGATATGCTGACATTAGAGAAGCGGGGTAGCGTGCATGAACTCGGCTCCAATATAACCAACACCAGATGGATGTTTCCATTATACAATTCTGACATTTCTACCTCTAGAGTATTGTGACAACATGTAATTTTTCCATGCAGAGTTTTCATAATGTTCCATCCAGTCACATGCCTGAGCAGCACTTTATTAACCTTAAGGTCACTGGTTTAACATCAGCAATCCTCACGTCATACTATGGTAAATGAGGATGTGACAGCTTTCCAAGTACAACGTGTTATGCCTTTTCTAGAAACCCAGTGTTGGGAGACCTCATTGATCAATGTAAACATATACCAGTCTGCAGCACGTGACTCTACAGTCCGACGCCTTTAGCTTAAATCACTGTTTTCAGCCTCTGAGCATCAACAATATGGGGTAATGTCTGGTTAAAAATCCAAGCCCAAGAAGTTATTTAGCATTAACATTTTATTCAGAAGAAGGAATGAGGAAGAAAGGCGAACATAATAATATGCTACACTGAACAACGATGACAGGAATTTAACCCCAAAGCAGACGCCGAGCGTTTATCCTCATACCATAAGAAAAGAAAAAAAAGGCTTGACCAAAAGAAGCTTTAAATCATAACAAGGCCAATGCGGTTTGACACAGCACTCGGTAGGGATTTAGTAAACGAAAGCTCAAATAACGTTAGATAAAAGCCCGATTACACAGCGCATGAATCAAAAATCAATAGTTACGCCATGGTATGTGGTGTGCTGGCGGCTAGCAACCAACACATCAGCAGCTAAACACAGCAAACAGCTGGCCTGCATACGTAACCACTGTGAGGCGAGTCATTTTCCTCTAGCCAGCTAACGTTACTCCCGTTAGCTCGTCGAGCTACCATTAGCCTAGCTAGCGTCGCCGGGGCGCCGGAGAACCGTCTGTCAGCGGAAAAACAACTATAACTCGATTACTTACCCATGTTAAGAGGCTTTCACACACTTCCATACGATCCAAAGACTCTGATGTACTCATCGTGATCTAACGTAGACCGACTTTACGTGGCGAAGAGAGCCTGAACTTGATAGTCAGCTTCATACACTCCCGAGATCTCTGGCTCTCTGGGTGTCTCACAATCCGTCCGCCAATGGTCGGGTTCGCTGGTTCGCTAGTCCGGCGTCTACCAGAGGCGGGCTGTGTGGGCGGAGTCTATAGTTCGTTTTAAAGGGCAGTTCTCACTTTGAATGTACTGTCAGGTATTAATTACAGGAAAAGCTAGTCCACAACCAATTATTATTTCAAAAGAATCCTAACCTGCTCTGCCTTTCATGTGTGCCAGTTTAGCTGATTTAGCCTTTGCTTGAAAACTAGCACAAAACAAGCACCAAATGAAACATTCATCTATTTATGGTTCTAAAATATGTAGACACAATCACAGGCAAAAAAACAAAACAATCCAAGGAAATTATTTTTTTTTTTGGCAAGCAAAACGGAAGCAGCGCATAAACTTGGGGAGACATACAGCTGACTCAGTGCTGCGTAAAAGCATAAGTCTAAATGCTTATAGAGAGCACCAGAGGGTACTTCTCCCAGTGAGACACCCAGTGAGGTTTAAAAGAAAACTAAGCCAAAATACAGAAACAGTTTGTTAATAACTAAGTCCAACATTTGATTCAATAACTTGTTCAACTGATGATATTGTTGTTGAGCTGTAGCTCTTAAGGTTTGTTGTAATTTCTTTGAGCATTGCATAGTCTGACCTAGGGGTGGATTTTTGGGGACATCCACTCCTGCGAAAATTGGCAACTGTCTTGAATATTTTTTCACATGTGGATCATTTTTCTTGCTTTCAAATTATCCACACAGAATCAATCCACACAAAAATGTTGTTGTACATGCACAAAGACAATAAAGGGCAATTCTGTTCTATTGTATTCTTTAAAAAAAAAGTTGGAGCAGGTCTAACCACACACAAAAAATTCCCATCAAAAGCAACTAATGATTCATAAAAGAAAACCACTTGATTTCTTCATGCAATTGTCATAATTCCATTTAATTTAGATGGAATCCCACTAACCCTGAGAAAATGAGTGCACGTGATATCTTTGAAATTATGTTAATAGATTGTATGACAGAAGCAGCATTTTTACACATTTCTGATATGCATTTTTCAATTCAATTCAATTCAATTTTATTTATATAGCGCCAAATCACAACAAAAGTCGCCTCAAGGCGCTTCATAGATACAGAGAAAAACCCAACAATCATATGACCCCCTATGAGCAAGCACTTTGGCAACAGTGGGAAGGAAAAACTCCCTTTTAACAGGAAGAAACCTCCGGCAGAACCAGGCTCAGGGAGGGGCGGCCATCTGCTGCGACCGGTTGGGGTGAGGTTTTTCTCTGTTTTGGCATGTACACGAAGTCTGTGCACAAAGTGCCCCTTGCATGATGCTTCCAAAATAAAGATTACATCAGGGTGGGACTTCCAAAAAACCTCTCAAATGTAGTTCACCTGGAGCATTACAACATATGCTGCTGTCTCTGGCTTTAGTTTAAACTGAAAGGGACACTAGTGGAGCAGTACTCAAGTATGACACATACTGGTATGTGGGCACACCCTAAAACAAGACATTCCACGAGGTAGCTGCTGGTCTCCTTTTTTGGTAATCTAAATCTCTGAAATACAGTGAAATTTACAGTTAACCTGCTCCTTTTACTTTGCCTACTATGACAAGCTTATCAAACATTGGCTTGAATCCCCAGAAACCAAATAGCCTGGACTCATTGCTCAAAAAGCAACCATGGTTGCACAGTAACTTTGAGGGAAAAGGGCAGATAATGAAGTCTCTCTCTCTGGCTCCACTAGACAACACTACCTATTTAAGTAATCACAACTAAAAAATAAAAAATAAAATAAAAGAAGTTGAGGTGGAGATATTTACTGTGCACCAGTCAAAAGTTCAAGCTGGATTTACACTTGAACAGTTTGGTAATCCCCCATTTATTTATATCCTCAGTAAAACACATTTTGTATAGAACATTAATTTAATTTGAACATAAATAAGACTTTAATACATTTCAAAATCTGACAGATTGAGAGACTCTGAGGTTCTGAAAAGCTCTGTAGTGCATGAAGCTGAACTGACACTGACAAACTGATTAAGATCCTGAAATGTGAAGGAAAAAAAAAGAATCCTTAAAATAATCTTTGAACATTGAAACATGATGACATTAACATTCATTACTTGAGTGAGCTGATGACTAAAAATGAACTTTAATCAGTTCTTTCTTTTCTTGAAAAACAAAGTCATCTCTAACTGAGAAATCATCATCAGACTGGTTGGTGTTGTTCACTATATTTTCACGTGGGTAAGCCCAGGAAAGTTCGAAGCATGTTAGAATGAATGAATAAATCTAGACGTTTCCAGGTGAAACACTTCAGTGATTTTGACACAAACATTGGTTTCAAGTCATGGTTATGCAGGTTACAGATCACTGAAATATGGGCGCAACTATAAGTGAATAAAGCAGGTTCTAATAACCCCATTAACAGGGTTCTTGTAACACACCTTTGCTTGTCAACTGACAACCCAAATGTAGACTGTTGACTTTAAATCCATTTAATAAAGACATTACAGTTTTACACGATTGTCTCCATAATGATGACATACACATTAACCAAATGCCCGTTCATGGCACTGTTGACTATTTAGTTAAGGTTGTAAACTGATGGGCAAGAAAGACTTTCCTGACTGACCTCAGTGCCTGACTCCAAGTAGATTTTTACATTGCATCCTTATATTCTGCTTCTGTTGGTACTGACTCATATGACCTTAGAATCTTGAATGGTAAATTCTATATACAGAGTCAATATTGAGAGTACTTTTTTTTTGCTAACCCATCTCCTGTGATAAAATAACATCCAAGGCTTCAGAGAGAGAGAGAGAGAGAGAGAGAGAGAGAGAGAGAGTGAGAGAGAGTGAGAGAGAGCGCGAGAGAGTGAGAGAGAGCAAAATCTGTATTATCGACTAACTGCTCTTTGAACATTTATTCCGTTTTTTTGCACGTCCTCAGATGTTGACTTCACTCTTCCCGAGGCTTTTGAGAAGGCCTAGCCGTTCAGTCTCTGAGTAACCACCTCTCTGTACATGATAGAGATGTACACAAAGAGAAGTAGGATTACAAAGAAATCGTCCATGAATCCCAGAAGACCAAAGAGCGCTTCGGGAAGGATGTCGAGCGGAGAGGCCAGGTAGGTGATTGCCCCAATGAGGCAGAGAAGAATTCGAATCCTGAACATCCAGAAGAGGCCACCCACAGTAAACATCTCTCTAAAGGCATGACGAAGCAGAGTGGGCACATCCCGCAGCCTGTCCATAAACTGAGGTAAACCACAGAAACAAAGTTGTCAATAATAACTCACGTTTATCTCATTTAAGGTAGTATCATATCGGCCATTTCATGGATGGCTGCTAATTTTAAATCCCTCTCTTTCGCATGTCTCCCATGATAGACTTGCAGAGAGAGCAAGAATATAACTGTTGTTGGGTTTCAGACTATGACTCACAGAGACAAAGAAGGAGTTATACAATGGAGAAGTCCACAGCTCCCAAGACCAAAGGAGACAGATCAGGTCACAATCAGATGAGCACCCCCCCCGTTAATATATAACCATATTCTGGGTTGTACAGAATGAATATTCAAACTTAAAGCCCCAATCTAAATAAATATCACTGTGAAATACTCACAGATCTCGGCTGGCCGGAAAACCTGCGGTTGTAATCATTGATATCTCTTAATATTAGCTGAGGTTCAGCTTCCCCATCCTGTACCCTCTGAGGACCAGCGTGCTCATGAAATAGTGGAAAGAGCAATGTTACCTGGAATTAAAAGAAAAAAAAAAAAAAATAAAGATATTTTTAAGAAGGATACCAATACTGATATTGATGATAATCACATACATCGGTTGACATATATACACTTTTTTTGGGGGGGGGCTTTGTTGCCAGTACAACAGCAAAACTGCTTAGAGAGATTGGGATCAGAGGACAGGCACAACGGCAGGCTATAAGAGAATTAGCTAACACTGCTGAGAGGACCAGTCACTGGCTATGGCTAAAAAGGGCTGACATCACTTGGGCAGCTAAGGCAGTCAGCTAACCGCGATACACATGCCAAGGATTGATCGCGGTGGGCCTGCCTCAACAGGGGGCGTCGAAAGAGTAAAACATAACATTAAAAGTTTTGCTGGTTGACTGCTACAGCTGTCTCAGGGCCTCCTGGGGACTGTGCAGTTAACCTCATGGTAGTACTAACTAAAAAGAAGAATGAAAAACGTTCCACTCTTCTCCCCTCTGCTCTTCTTCCCTTTTCTGGTAGGCAGTGGGGAGGTAGAGCGCACAGCCCGATCCGGCGGGGAGGTGTGGGAAGCCAGATCGGGCGCCTCCTTCCAGCTCTCCTCTCTGCTCTCTCTTATCTTACTTGTCTTACTCCTCTCTGTCTCCTTTTCTGTCCCTTTGAAGAAATGAGGCTCCATAAATGCTAAAGAGGTAAGTATTTCTCAGTTGTAGTGAATAGATAGAAAATAAACTGTAGAAAATTAAACAGGAGAAAGAAGGAGAGAAAAACAATTTTAACATAAATCATTGACACACTCCGGGGCCTGATCAACCCTGGCAGGGCCTCCTTGGATGAGGGTGTCTAGTGATAATGGCCGAAACACCCGATGAATCCAAGGTCCACTACGGACGATGTGTCGCAAATTTAACAATTTAGATCAGATCTCTAATCCCTAAACCTAAGCAGGGAAAATGGCAGGCTAGCTTGGGTAAAAGAACAAAAGTTGAGGCACACAACG
Organism: Perissodus microlepis; assembly: GCF_051167445.1. Lineage (NCBI taxonomy): Eukaryota > Metazoa > Chordata > Actinopteri > Cichliformes > Cichlidae > Perissodus > Perissodus microlepis. The sequence goes on along the minus strand of NC_140467.1, from coordinate 39,994,870 downwards.
ATGTGTGCTGCTGGTAAAGTTTCTGCGCTGCTTTCTTCATAACAGCCATCGTTCAAGATTTTCTCCATTAAAAGCAATGCATTGTCCGGGATTGTAACATCTAGTCCTTTACTGAAACATTAGAGGCATAGATAACAGTTTTCCCCAAAATTTGCCATGTGTTTTTTTTTGTTTTGTTTTTTTTAAATGTACTCATTTATAGTTATATCGGCCAGTTGATATAAATCAACTGGGTGGTAATATATATATATGTAGAGCAGTGCATGACAGTGCATGACAGGTCACACAGCACCGCTCTGACTGACACATCACTTATTCCATTTAACACTCATTTCCAACAACTGTGGCAGTAGCTAAACGCCTAAAAAAAAAATTAAGGTATTTTTGTGCATTCAAAGATATGAATACAGAACAGCTGGCAACTTATGAATATCCCTAGTGTGCATTTTAACAAGTACTGAAAGACTCACCATTTGTCTGCAGATGGGGCAGTTAATAGCTCCCAGCCAGGTGCCGTATCTCCAGTAGGCTATGATGCAGGAGCCTGTGTAAGAATACAGGATATGGCACATGAGTAAAACTAAAGCACAAAACAATAGCTATTAGCTAAAAAAAAAAAAAAAAGATATTTACTCCAAATGATGTTTTCCTTGATGTGCATATTTTCAAATAATGTCAACATTTGTAGCAATTTTGTACTTTTTGTTCTACTTTTTTAGTAATGAAATAAGCGATTAAAAGAATGAAATCATATTGTTTTGTTTAGTGCACATTACTGAAATCTGTACAATAATCTCACCACAGAAAAGGTGTCCACAATTGGTTTCCACAGGCAGAACAGCCTGCTGTAAACATACAGGACACGACATGTCTGTGTAATACTGCTGCCTGGCTTCAGCCTGGGGATTTTCATCCTGCAAAATGAAATCAAAAGCATACAAATTAAAACGTTTAGCACATGTGTTATAACAGAGCGCACAATTTTGAGAGTCATTCCCTCCAAATGAACAATAAACATTATAAACCATTTACTAGCTGTAAAAGAATATTAATATTTATCTATAATCAGCCCTTTTGCAACTTCCTGTTGTGACTTGACAATTTAAACCTTTTCAGTTCCTTCTTCTGGACTTTTGCCAGTTCTAGAGGCAAAACTAATTGCTTCTTTTAAATTTCAGAGATATAAATATAAATTTTAGAGGTTGCTTTCTTAAGATAACATAGAAATTAAACACCAACAAAATAATAGTTTTAGTAAAGGATGACATCCTCCAAATTAAAATATAATCCTCAAAACTCTGCTTTTCTGAGTTTGAAATGTTCAGGCGATGTTTCAAACCACTCAAAGGATTCCAAGTAATACGTAGGGCTAAAAAGGCTGGAGCTGCGCTTGCGTCTTTACCTGCTCGGTCTGGAGCTGTTGTCGGACGGCTCTAACATGCTCCTGATTCTCAGGATGAATATTTTGCTGCTCTTGTCTGCAAATGTCAAAGGATGATTTGGCAATCAGATGTTTGCCAGCGTAAACTATGAAACAGAGCATGACAATGCAAAGCCAAGACAGTGAGCTAAGTTTTAATACACTAACTAACTGCCTGTGAACACAGTAATGAAACGGTAACACTGATGAACTTCATCATCAGAGTTACGAGTAGCCCTAAAGTGCAATATTCTACATGATTACAACCTTCAGATATATGCATATATTATCAGTCCTGAACACCTGTCATCCAAAGAAAAAGAAAACGGCACTTTCCTTTTATTAAAACAATCAATTGCTTACCTGCAGAGGAGAGTGAGGAGGCCTGCAAGGAAGGCGACACTGAGCACCACCACAAATAAGACCTGGTTGCTGACACCTTCAATGAGAGTGTCCTCATCTTGGATCAAGTAGTCCAAGTCCCCATGCTGACCGTCCTCCATCACCCACACTCATAGCCTACAACTCTGGAAAACAGAGGGGGAGAAGAAAAAAGATCACTAATTATAATTTTAAATGTTAGTAAAAGCTATACAATTTAACGGACTATGAGGTTCCACTAATGTATTCCCAAGTCTGTGAATGCCACAAATCCGTGGGTTTACGGGATTAAGCTGCGAACTTAAAGGCTTGTTTTTAAGTGACCTGTTAGCAATAGCAGCGATCAGTCCATTCTTACCAAAACGTTACAAAAATAGGTTAGCGACACTTTATGTCTACTAGCCTACTTGTCCCTGCATGTAGCATTCTTCCGTTCACTGTGTTGCTATTATCAGCTAGCAACGCCCGCTTGCCAAGTTTAGCGCTGGCGTAGATTAGCTTTTAACACATTAATGAGCACCGCTACTGTTGGTAATGACAGTGTGTGGCTTTTGGAAGCTCCTCCACCATAGACAATATTGAGCCCTGTAGTTATTTATGTACCAGTGAAAGAAGGACAGCTTCTCTCTTTAAGTCTGAGCTCTTACGGGACATTTAACGACTCTTTGACGACAGGCTTAGCAGGGCCGCCTTAAGTTATAGCAGAAGAGTGTGGCACAGAGCATAATGAAGCTAATACTGTTTACGTAACGTGCAAAGTAATTTGAAACGTTTTGCAAGACGGACTATAATGAAAGAGCTCACCTGATAATAAGAAGTCCACCTCCACTCGGTAAGCTCTTTCCAAAAGCTTCACCTGTCCGCTCCATCCACTCTATCGAGACATTTCCCCCCAATTATGACAGATTTTAGAGGCTCAGTCAAATTAGGAGACCAGGAGCAATCGCTTGCGTGTTGTTGCTCTTGCTTGGCATGCCGATGGTAATGTTTCGGTTTGCAACGACTTCCTTTCCTTCTTATTCTCTTAGAGGTATGCAGGTTAGAAGCTACGACGACGGAATGCTGCCCCCTAGTGTTTAGTAATGACGTTATTTTTGTACTTTATCCTTTATCCCATTTTTTTTTTGTTTTATTTTACATAAATTAAACATATTATACAGAGAGAGAGAGTAATTTCTGAAATTGTTTAACTGCTCAGAAAAATAGTTTTAGCTTTTTAATGTATGTATTCTCCTACGTTTATTTAACTTAATTATTTATGAGAGACTTGTATTCTGTCTCTACTGACGGAAATGTCTTACCTTAAATAGAAAGACGTCTTCATATAGTGTATAACTTAACAATTAAATTTCTTAGTACATGCTATATTAATGATCCAAGCGTGTTAACCACGCTTTGACCAATAGGTGGCAGAAGTGCTAATACAATGTAGATGTTTCTTACAAGAAGACGAAGAAGAAAAAGAAGGAGAAGAAGAAGCACAAGCACCACCACCGCTAGTGCATCAATATTACGAACAGTTCTACGAAGCTACTTTTGGCGACAAAAAGGACCCAGTTTTACACAGCTCTCTTTAACTGAGGCACAATGCCTCGTTATGCACAGCTAGTGATGGGTCCCGCGGGTAGCGGTAAGGTAAGTTATCACTCATTCAGTTAAACTTGTTGAAATACCTTGTTGTGCTATTCGGCTAATGCTAAGGCATGAGGTTGTCTTGTGTTCAACACAGACTGCATCTGCTTTTTGTTTACTGGAGTTCACTTTCATTTCAGAGTACCTACTGCTCCACCATGGTCCAGCATTCAGAGACCTTAAACCGTTCAGTTCAGGTGGTCAATTTGGACCCAGCAGCTGAGCACTTTGATTACCCTGTCATGGCAGGTAAATGCAGCATAGTTTTAGTTTATATGACATAGTAGTGTCCATAGAAGAGAGGAGGATACGATTAACCCTGATAAATGGCTTTTAATTAGGCTCTAACATTAATTCTTGCTTTAGTATTTAGCATATAGGAGTTATTTTACACAACCCACATGGTAACTTTATTATGTTTGCTCTCAGACATTCGTGAGCTTATTCAGGTGGATGACGTGATGGAGGACGATTCTTTAAGATTTGGCCCAAACGGAGGTCTGGTTTTCTGCATGGAGTACTTCGCAAACAACTTTGATTGGCTGGAGGAAAGCCTGGGCCACGTGGAAGATGACTACATATTGTTTGACTGCCCAGGTAAATGTTTCAAAGAGGATATGTTGAAGCCAGACTTCCATTGGCTTCAGCACAGTGCACTTGTTTGTGCTGGAGTGTGGATGGGATTCAACATATCCTGGGCACTGTTATTTGTTAATTTTGTTAAAATCACCAAAATAGATTTACACTCATGACCACTTACCCTCAAAATTACCTTAATTCCTTATGGCATACATTCAACACGGTGAATTCCTTATAGACTTTGGACCATACTGACACGATAGCATCACACAGTTGCTGCAGATTTGTCAGTTTGTTTGAGATGCCAAAACGTTGATTTTGTCCATCTGAGACTGAAGAAGGCACTTGGATGAGTGATATAATGTTTCTCCCACTGAAAGTGCTATGGTTTTGATGGACAGGATCAATGTTTTGGGATTTCATTACCTGGATGATTGAGCATGCAGCGAGACATAGTTTGAGATGATTTTGAGCTTTGTAGCATGACAAATTATCCTACTAGAAGCAACAGTCAGAAGATGGGTTTACTGTGATCATAAGGTAGTCAGCAGCAATACTCAGGTAGGCTGTGGGGTTTAAATTATGTTTTCTTGAACCTTTGCAAATTATAGCCTCAGTTTCCTGTTCATAGTTGACAGTAGTGGCACCTGGCGTGGTGTTCTGCTGCTGTAGCCTATCCGATTCAAGGTTCAACATGTTGTGCATTCAGAGATGTTCTTCTGTAAACCTAGGTTGTAATGAATTTGAGTTTACTCTTGCCTTCATATTAGCTTTAAACAGTCTGGTTTTTCTCCTCATACATGAACAAGAATTCTCACCCAGAGAACTGGCGCTCTTTTTTTCTGGACTGTTGTCTGTAAACCCTACAGATGGTTGTTGATGGCTGTTTGGGGAAAATCCCAGCAGATCAGTTTCAGAAATACTCAGACCAGCCCGTCTGGCATCAATAACCATACCATATTTCCCTTTTCTGATGCTTGCTTTAAACTTCAGCATATTGAACGTGTCTGTATGCTTAAATGTAGTTGAGCTGCTGCCATTAGAGATTAACAAACCTATTGATTTGGCAGGTGAGTGTATATTTCATTATTCCAGTCTTGGAACAAGGTATGTTATCATTAGAAAAGTGGTTGTCCGTGTGTGCCTCATAGAATTGGTGTGAAGCGTGGCTTCTCTTTACAGGGCAGATTGAGCTGTACACACACCTTCCTGTAATGAAGCAGCTGGTGGAGCAGCTCCAGCAGTGGGAGTTTCGGGTTTGTGGAGTTTTCCTTGTTGACTCGCAGTTCATGGTGGAGTCTTTTAAGGTAACAGTCTCACAGTGTCTTCCTCTGATTTATTTGATTTTCCTTTTTTAACTTCATTTCTGTACAAACACACACATAATGTAATAGTGACAGCACACCTTTTACTTGTCTCCTACTGTAGTTTATCTCTGGAGTCATGGCTGCCCTCAGTGCTATGGTGTCATTAGAGATTCCTCAGGTAAACATCATGACAAAAATGGATCTGCTTAGCCCCAAAGCAAAGAAGGAGATTGAAAAGTAAGTTTCATATGAATTGACAATGTTAAGTGCACACAAAATCTACAAAAGTAATTCCCTTTGTCGTCTGTACTAGGACTAGATTAAAGTTTTCTTTTCATGTTATTCAAAACCTGAACATGTTTGAAGACACAATTCTTAGTTTTAATTTGCTTACATTTTTATGCATTGCATTTTTTTTAAAGATACCTGGACCCGGACATGTACTCAATGATGGAAGACGGCTCCAACACAATCAGAAGCAAAAAGTTCAAGAAGCTAACCAAAGCTATTTGTGGTCTCGTAAGTAAAGGCCTTGATTTGGTACTGCATCACGTTTATGACCAGATTGATATTTTTATTAATATATTTGTCTGTTTTTAATGAGACAGTATCTGTTTGTGTATCTAGATTGATGACTACAGTATAGTAAGATTCCTCCCTTTTGACCGCACTGATGAAGAAGGTATTAACATAGTACTGCAACACATTGACTTCTCAATACAGTACGGAGAGGACCTGGAGTTTAAGGAGCCAAAGGTGAAGAAACATACACATATATGATGCATTATCTAGCTTTTCGTGATCAACCAGTTTTTTTGTTCATTACCTTCTTTTCCTACAGGAGGTTGAGGAACAGCCTGCTAACCTAAATTATGATGAGATTTTTCAAGACAAAGCGAACAGCTGAGGCGGAGTACGGCCAATCCTGCAAATACAGACTTTGTGTAGTAAGACTGGCAAAGGAGTTCCATCGGACTGTTTGTTGTAGCTGGATGGATACTGAGAAATGGACATGTGAAGAAGATTGTGGATATCATGAATAATGTTTCATGTTTTTTTTTTTTTTGTTTGTTTGTTTGTTTTGATAAAAATGAAGCTATTCATTTAAAAGTATATTTTAAAACAGTGGTTTGATGCATTTAAATGCTTAGCAGTTATTAAAAAATATTGCTATTATATTTTTTTGAATAAAATGCAACGCAAAATACACGTTTTGCCGCCCGTGTGATGTAAAGTGTTTATTTAGCGCCCCCGGCTGGTTGATACGCCACATGACACGTGGCCACTTCCTGTAAAGCCGAAGGGTGGGACAGCACGGAAGCAGCATCTTGCAAGTGTTGGAATATTTCTGTCGCTGAGCAGTTGGACTGATATTTATCATTCAACATGCCGGTGAGTAAAAATAAGAAGGAACACACTATTATTGACAAGCAGAGAACTTTACTGCTAGGTTTAGAGCAGAAATATTACGCTGAAATCCCACTGAGTAGGAAAAAGGGGCCTCCGAGTTAACGTTAGCATAGTTCGCTAATTACCTAACCATTTGGGTCGCAATTTAACGATGTTTGACATGTCAGAAAGCGCAAATTCGCGTTTGATGCTTTGTTGCAAATAGGTTTTAGCACACTGCCTATACTTCTTATTATTTGGTTCTACGATAACATAACCATTAAACCAGGCTAGCATAGTAGCAATGATGCTATCTGGCAGAAATGTTCCCAAAGAAATCAGGTGACAGCAACTTTTTCTTTTAATATTTTTCAGGCGTATCACTCAAACCTGATGGCCACCGAAACGAGGCTGGTGGGGAACATGGCTTTGCTCCCCGTCAAAACTCAGTTTAAAGGACCAGCCAGAGGAGACGGTAAGGCTATGCGATATCTTTTACTTGTGTCAAAAGGTCGATAATGTCCTTCACATAACGCATATCAATTGT